>NW_006494609.1:378080-408289 GCF_000325575.1 Pteropus alecto | reverse complement strand
AGGAATGTGTCTGTGGCTTCCCAGCCCAGCATCCCAGAGCTGGGAATAGGAAGGTGAGTTTGAAGCCAAAAGACAATTACTTAACAAGTGTCACAGGGAGGTGAGTGTTTCCCAAAGGAAGATTTCTGGTTCCAGGGCTGGAGGAGATGCCAGGCAATCAGAACGGTAAGTGTCCACAGAGGGCCAGAAGGCTGGGGAAAATAGTGCAGGAACTCGGTGACAAACACACTGGGGAACAGAGAAACTGTGGAGCAGGAGCGTCTGGTGACACTGTGAATCCAAGGGCAGGGCGAGAGTTTCTTCGATTTGCCTGCTGAGAATCAGGGGTTGGGGGCTGGGTGGAATATTTCTGGCTCTGACAATTTATGATGGACAGGAAGCACCTTGTTCTAGAAGATACCACGCACATCTTGGTATGCAAGGAGCACGCCAGCTCGTCTCCTCAGTGTGGGTTTGTGAGGGCCACAGGGTCTGAGATACCCCCTGACCTCTATAGGCTCCTTCCTTGGAGGTCACTGCCCCCTTCTCTTACAGAACACAAATACCCTGAAAATGGTAGCACATTGTTTTCATTTTAAAACACACATCACATGCCTACGATGTACCAAGCACTTCTACGTCATTTTAGAAATCTGAATTCCAGGCATTTGTACATCATTCCTTCCACTGACAGGAGAAAACATCAGCCCATGAGCCCTGCAAGGAGAACTGGGAAGTCTGGGTAAGGAAGGTGCCTGAATTGGAACTTTTCTGAACACATAGAAAAGGCAGACTAGGGAGACAAGAAGCAGATTAGTAGTGCCAGGGGCCGGGGGTGGGAATAGAGAGTGACTGCAAATGGGCATGTGGCTCCTTTTTGGGTAATGAGAATGTTCCGGAATTAGACTGTGGGGATATCACACAACCCTGTAAATATACTAACGATCATTGAATTGTGCACTTAAAACGAGTCACTTTTATAGTATGTAAATTATAGCTCAATAAAATAGTTTTTAAAAAGAACAAAAGTAGCCCAAGAGAAAGTGTTTATGGCACTTGAGCAAAGAAGTACCAGACAACCACCGAGGACTCGGCGCTCTGCGGGCAGGACAGCGTCTGCTGCGTGCGTGAAGCGGCTCGTTGCTCTGGCATACCCTTCCTTCCCTCTCGTAGGCCAAATCCCAATCATCATGTGTTTGAAGTCCTGTCTCTGTCTCTCCACTGCTCCCGTGGCCGTGAGCCCTTGTGGACGGAGGGTCAGCCTAAGCAGGTCCTAGCATTCAACGCTGCCCTCAGCTTCATTCTTCTGTGATGCCTGAGACCGAGATTCAGGACTGGGGAAGGACTATGGCTGCGGGCTCCTTCCCAGCTCCCAAAGAGCTATTAATAAAGTGGGGTATTGATTCCTATTCTGCACTTGTCACTCTTGTGTGTGTTAAAAATAAGACATTTGAGCATTTTTGATTTCCAGCCATAAAGCAATCAAAATACCACCCAAGTCCCAGTGATAATTCCTTAGAGCATTCCCGGCTAAACTGTCAGGAGGTCCCGCAGGTGTTTATTACAAGTTCAGACCCTGGGGCTGGTCACTTCCTGAGGAGCCTGGGGATGAACTAGAGCTGCCTTTCTCACTTGTTGCGCATGTGGGGATCTCCCAAATGCCGGTTCTGATTCGGAAGGTTGGCTGGTGCCCTAGATTCTGCATCTCTCATTAGCTCTAGGTGATGTCCACACTGTTGGTCGATGGCCCACATGTTGAATAGCTTGCATCTAGAGCTTCTCTGCCCGAACTGCCAAGCCGCCATGCTGCTTCTCCTGGAGCACCCACCTCAAGGGAAGGCGCAGGCCTTTTCTGAGCGGAAGCTAATGGGAGTCACTGGGCTCTCTGGCAGTACACCAAGGGACTCTCACCTCTGTATCAGTCCAGGCTTCATGTCCTAGGTAGTTGCAGGCTGGGACCAAAGTGAAGGCAGCACCTGCCTTACCCACCTCCCTCCCAACAGAGAAAGCCGTGAGCTACTGCTTAAGCAAAGGGAACATGCTCCAGCTGAGACCTGCCATGCACTACAGACTCCCTTAGTGCGGGAGTGGGCAGGCGCTGTATGTCCGCTGCTCAGCACTTTTGAGGCCTGACTCCTACAGGTGATGGATGGGTCCTGGAGCACTGACAACGACAAATAAGAAAGAACTTGCTACCAAAGGCAGAAATAGCCACCCCTGAATCACGAGTTTATTCCGAGTCAGAGAACATTTGTTTAGCATCACTAGGTGCAAAGCACTGCCGCTGGACAGAGACGATTAAGACCTGGGCCTGGTTTCCGGGAGCCTGCTACCTCCCCGCAGTGTGAAACACGAATGATCTGCGACACACCGCAGAGGGAAAAGGAGAGCCAAGCACAGAGACAAACTGCTTGGGAACGGGAGACCCAATGTAAGTAGGGAGAAGAAGCCCCTGGGAGGACGTGATATTGGCACTGGGTCCGAAAGGCTGGGGAGGGTGGTGGTGGGTGGTGATGAGCAGAGAAGGGTGTCACAGTCAAGGGAGGCAAAAAGGCAGAAGGGGGGAAGTTTGCAGTACATTTGCAGAATGGATCCGAGGCATCCAATGAAGCACAGAGATGTGCGGCTAATCGTGTGCATTAAGCATTTATTATGTGCCGGGCACATTGTAGGTTTGTTGTAGGGGCTTCAGGAAGTGACAAAAAATAAAAAATAAAAAACAAAGCAAATACCCTTAAAACAATAGCATATTCACGCATTCTAAAATCTACAGAAGTCACTGGCAGTAAGGGCCATGAGGAAAACGTAGAGCAGTGTAGGGGTTTGAAAAGGGACATATTTTTCTGAGTCTTTATATATATTCCACACTCGAAATGCAGAGCATAACAGTTATATAGTCTCTCTAATCCTTACACAACCTTGGGAAATATATGTTATTATTATTATGCACATTTCTCACACAAACTCAAGTCTTCATTCAGTGAGAGCCAGTCAAAAGCTGACTGGTTCTGTGCTCACCCAGCCCTTGGGGTAGGAAAGGGCAGTAGGATGATGGAAAAAAGTAGCCTGGAGGAGAGCAGATGGACCCGCCAGAGGTGATGGGCAGGCTGGTCCAGCAGTTCAGTGCTAGAGGTGACAGGGGCATTCAGATGATCTCTAGGGAGCCTCAAAAGTACCTGAAGGACACAACCTCCTGAAGTTCCCAGGATGCAGGTGTGAATTACCCTTACAGAAATCTCTAAGGGATAATGACTCCGAAAGGCTGGGGAACAGGGAAACTACAAAAACCTAGACCATATACATACTCTGAGTCCCAAATACGTTAGGCATCATGAACTTTACATACATTGCGGGGTTTTGTTGTTGTTAAAATTTAAAACAAATACATGAATACATGCTTGTAAAAATTCAAATACTACAAATGTGGATGTGGTGGGAAGCTGTCTTCTACCATGCAGATGAGGGCAAAACTCTAGGCAGAGCAACAATATATGGCACCTTGGCCCCCAATGCCATGGAATCACCTACACACACACACACACACACACACACACACACACACACACACACACACACACACCCATCCCAGCCCTAGATTAAGCTGGGCTATTCTGTTCTGGAAAGAAATATACCACTATTTTGTTTAAGCCACTGCTATTTTGGGCATTGTAACAATCAATCCAATATCCTAATTAAAATTAATATATTTATAGGATAAATTCAGAGCAGTGGAATTGCTACATCAAAAAGTATATGCATTAAAAATTGATTTTAATGCTAAATTATCTTCCACAGTTATTGCACTAATTTACACTCCCACCAACAGTATATAAAGGTGCCTGCTTCATCACATCCTTGCCAACATTGTGCATTATCAAATTTAAAATGTTTGCCATGGATAGAACAATATCACGCAATTTAAAATTTTACTTTTAATGATGATGGAAAGTCAGTCTTTGTCTATGTTTATTATCCTTTTATACATTATCTTCAATCTCTATCACGATTCTATGGCACGTTATTGTTATCACCATTTAGTTTACCACTAAAGTGTTAAGTAATTTATCCACGATGACACAGCCGGTAAGTGAAGAAGGCAGCTTTGAATTCAGGTTGGACTCACTCCAGGCCAAAAATCAGAGCCATTTCCCCTGCACTGCACCTTTAGTTTTGCCAGGGTTTCCAGCTCCCCTCTTACCACCTAAATATTTACTGAGCAAGAATCTGGGGGTCCATATAGGCAAACCAGTCTCCACAGTCTGGTCCAACTGGGACCACTGGAGCACCGCAAAATGAGTACTGCCAGCTCTGACTTCAGGCAGTCGGCACTCAGGACCTCCTGTGTAAGACAGAGGCAGCTCTGCAGTCTTTTTCTGCTTTTCTCATTGAGTGGGAAAGTCACCAAGCCTGACAATCTCATAAGCATCTTCAAAAGCATTTATTTTTTCCCCTTTCATTTTGTTTATTACGTCTGATACAGTGGAGAAAATTGTCTTCCCAAGTAAAAGCTGTAGCATCATCATCAATACCTTACATTCTAGACAAAAGGAACAGCCTCTAAGCGTCAGTCTCCTCATCTTTATATCGAGAATAATTATAGCTTCTTCTCTTTGGGATGTGTGTGTAAGAGAGAAGAGGAGAGAAGAGAAGGAGGGGAGAGGAGAGGAGAGGAGAGATGATAAATGAAAGGTGCTGGGCATATAGGAGAAACTCGATAAACTGTGCCTTTATTTTTATTAGGGCTCTACTCCATTCCATACACACTTGCAGCATACAAGCCTGTGAAGTATACACATTTACATGGATTCTATTTTTTCAGCTTTATTTACTCATTTATTTAGAAAATATTTGTTGCTCAGTCTTGACATCTTTGGGTATGACATGTGAATAACAGTCACAATATTAGTAACACATGCATAATGCTTACATTGGGTCAGGCACTGTTCTGTCCTACCCTTATACTAACTGATCACAACCCTAAGCTGTAAGCTCCAGATCCTGTTAGCCCGGTGGTCTCTCTGGAATCCCACATTGCCTCCCTGAGCATGCGCGTGCGCGCACACACACACACACACCCCGGCAAAGGCAAAATTTTAGTAGAAACAGACTGTAGTTGAACGATTCTGCTCTTTGGTGAGAAAACAAGTAGCGTCTTTTTTTCTGACACCAAATCTGTTTTATCCACACCAACAACCAACAATCCAACATGAACTGGGTGTCCAACACTTCAATTCTGACACTACCCGGAGTTAGCACAAACCCCACAGGTCAAGGACTCAGTCCTGCAAGACTGCCCCCCCTTCAGACGTCAGTTACAAGTCCCAAGGGCCACCTGTACTTCTGACCAAATGGCTATAGGTTCGGGGATCCCCATAACCCCTCTTCAGGTGTAACAATGCACTAGAACAATTCACAGAACTCAGGAAAACAATTTACTTATATTTATGTTTATTATAAAGGATACAACTCAGGAACAGCCAAATGGAATAGAGAGTGGGAGGGAGGAAGGCACAGGGGAAGGTTGAGGCAAAGGTGGAAGAAGGTGCAGCGATCCCGTGCCCTCTCTGGGTGCTCCCAGCACAAAGTATGCACCGACCCGGAAGCTCTTCAGACCCCATCATTTAGAGTTTTTAAAGAAGATTTCATTACATAGACATGACTGATTAAATTACTGACCATTGGTGATTGAACTCAATCTCCAGCTCATTTCCTTTCCCTGGGGTTGGGAGTGAGGGTTGGGCTGAAAGTTCTAACCCTCTAATCAGTGGTTAATTTTTCTGGTGAAGATCCTATCTTGAAGCTACCTACCCATTCACCTGCCCCCACATACACATATACAATGAATCATTTCATTAGCATACAAGACAGTAAATTCCAAGAGATTTGTGGAACTCTGTATCAGGAACTGGGGACAAAGACCACATATTTATTTTGTATTGTACCACAGCAGGTTAACGCCAAGCCCTGAATGTCTTAGGCTGAAGGGAAAGATTTTTTTGAGTAAGAAGACATGAGCAAGGTGTACTCTGTGTTCACAGCCTCCTGTGTGGTTAGGTGGGCCTCAGACTTCACAGGATGTAGGTGGTGTGGGGTCTCCATTACCTCGTTATCCTGTTAGCAGGCTACCAGATCTCTCACTTGCAAGGCTTTTTGTAAAAGTCGGGGAGAGGGCACGGCAAGCTTCAGTTTTTACCATTTCTCCTCTTGCAACTAGAGAACTGTAGATGGAAAGAACTGAATTTACTTTCTCTCTGCAAACTGCCACGCCGACGCTGAGTGGAGGGAGAGGGAGGAATAAGAGTCTGCCTTCTCTCATTGTGTTGGTTGCAACATTCTCTAGAACTCAGCAAAGGCATGAAGTGAGCCTACCAGGTGTTCTCTGTTTGCGGGTAACAGGGGATGTGGACACAGGTTGGTATGTTTCCTGTTGTCAGTAGTGGTTAGATTTCGCTGGAGACTTTTCTTCTTTTGACTCAAAATAAAATATGCCGACACCAAGGGAAGTGGTGAAACTGTGGAGTGGTCTACGTTTTAGAAATCTGGTATTTGGAAACCTGCAGACCTGAAGAATCAGGGGCTTCTCGTGAAGATTTGACACAGAGACAAGGCGCTGACTCATTAGGAAGTGCGGTGGACCTTTACGTAAAGCCTCAAACCACAAGTGTTTCGCTTCTGCAATCTGTAGGCTTTGCTAGACAGACATTCTTGTTAAGCGCTGTGTCAAACAGTGGGGTGGCTGGTTTCTTTCCCCTCCCCATAGTGACCACATGCATCTTTTATAATATTCTAAGCCATGTGTCAACTTACAAGGAAGAATTCATTAATGAGCCTGTTTAAAGATTCTTAAATGGAGGGTCTTATCGGAATGCAGAGCAGCTGTTCTTTTTGTATATGGAAGTATGTGAACCCCAGACCTCATCCCCATTCAGGCGACTGGGTAGGAATGGTGCGGTTGCTGATGGTGAGGGACTAGAGATGGTGGGGGTTTCTTGAGAAGGGCCCGTCACTGAAGAACTCTCTACCTCCTGATTTGACCCAGGTTTTCCAGGGATAAAATACGATTCCAAGTTTGAGGGAGAAACAAAAAAGTAATCATTCTCCAGTTCCCAACCCCTCTGCATCATCTCTCTAACCAGGCTCAGCTTCCAGCTGAGTAGTAATGGGTCCGGCCTGATCCGATGGCAACAGAAGGGAAAGTCCTTCCTGGTGCCCGTCTGTGCTCATGATGGTCACCACCTGGTCTGTGAAGCTGACTGCTTGGCTGGAATCCCCGCTCCGCTACTTTCTAGCTGCGGAACTTGTCGAAGCTGAATTCACTCCTTGTGCCTCAGTTTTCGCTTCTGTCAAAAAGGAGTAACAGCAGCAGCATTCACCACATTCAAGAGGAGGAAGCAACCCGAGCGTCCATCAGTGGATGCATGGAGAAGCAGAATGTGGTGTCCAGATACGGCGGAATATTATTTACCCTTAAAAGGAAGGAAATTCTGACACTTATTATAACATGGCTGAACCTTGAAGACATCACGCTAAGTGAAAGAACAAAGACTATACGATTCCACTTATATGAGGAATGTAATCAGATGCAGAGACAGAAAGCAGAATGGTGGTTGCCAGGGGCTGGAGAATGAGTGTTTAAAGGGGGCAGAGTTTCGGTTTTGCAAGACGAAGAGAGTTCTAGAGATGGACAGTGGTGATGGTTGCACAACTATGTGAACGCACTTCATGCCACTGAACTATACATGTAAAAATGGCTAAGAATGTACATTTTATATTATGTGTATTTCTATTATCTGTAATTATGTTATGTGTAATAGTATATGTATTTATATTATGTGTAACTTTAAAAAAAAATGAAGGGTAATAGTATAGGGTTGTTGTGAGGATTAAATTAATTAGTGTGAATCAGTAGTTCTCCACCAGGGAGCTCCCCTGCCCCCCAGACCTGTTGGGCCCAGAAAGTCAGCAGTGCTGAGGTTGGGAAGCCCCATGATAAAGCACCTGGCACAGAGTAGTTCTCGATAAATACAGGCTGTGATTTTTATTTCATTTACGTGAAAGGAATTTATCACACCCCTAAATTTCCTCTCCCTCTCCAACAAAGGTCTCCACGTGGCCATTTGTGGTCATTAGTCGAGCCAAAGATTCTTCTCCACAAACTCAGGTCTGTTAACAAATATTCATTACTTTATTTTCTTTAAATCAAATTCATTTGGCCCCCAAACCCTCATTTCCACCCTCTGGGCAGGTGGAAATATAACCTGTCATTATTCGTGCCTCCTCCTGCACACCCCAAGAGTCTGAGGTCTTACATAGGGCCAGACATCCAAGGGGGCATCTCTGGCCTGCAGCCTACCTGGGGTGGTCCCTGTCCAAGCCTGGGCGGTCCTGGAAGGCTGCCCAGCTGCTGGGAAATATCCGCTGTGGACAGGAGTCCCAGGGTTGGGTTTCCAGCCTTCCCACGCCTTCCATGAAGTCATTCTCTTTGCTGACACATCCCACCACTACTGTGAAGCACCTGTGACCTCCCCACCCCGCTTCTCAGGTATGGGGACCGCTCCCCTCTCTCCTGGCATAATTCTTTCATGAGCTGGGTGGCAACTCTGCCCTTCAACACAGGCCGGCCCTGAGGCAACTCAGTGCAGAGCTGCGGGGCTGGTGGCTGGTTTGTCATCTCAGCTCCAAAACCCCCTTCCACTTTGCCAGCTGGCTCCTTCCTGGGGTGTGATAAGGAGGGCCAGAGGGAGACTGGAAGGTGGGAGGGAGAAGGCACAGCTCTTTACTTTCATCATCGCTTCACCAAAAAGCCCTTGCTGTTCTTTTCAGTTTTCAGCTATTTTCCCCACCCTTCCAGGAGCAGGGGGTGACACCTCAGAGGTACCAGAGGCCCCAGGCAGAGCCACCTCCTCAGAAGTCAGAGTTGCAGCTCAGCAGGGAGCCGACTGGGTTGTAAGAACAGCCCCCTCTTCCTTTTGCTCCTCCCCGACTCCCACCAGGAGCTGTTTCCTGTTTCCTTCAGGGGTCCCCCTTCCCCCTCTGTTTTCTCTCACCTGTTTAACCAACTCCTCCTGTTAAAGTCTCCGTTAAACTGTCTAGCGTGGTTTGTCTGCTGCCCTAAGAACCTGCGCGGTGGGGTGGGGCACGCCTGCACGCACCCCACATCCAGCAGATCTGTGGCACTGGGGCTCCCACACCTATGGTGACATCAGGAAACTGCTCAGGACGAGGAAGATCAGTTTGAGTTATTAGAAGAATGAATACCAGACACACAGTTTCCTTCACTGCGGCACATTCAACTTGTCACCGTCACCTGTCCCCGAACATCAAAGGTGGAAGCAGGGCAGTTTGCTGCTTGTCCTCCATAGGCTGCCGCTTGCTTTCTCATGAGGAGAAAGGCCAAGTGGCCTGTAGACACACAGAATGTCCCTCTCTGGTGTTTGAGAAGCACCAGCTTTAAGCCCCAAGTGAAGTCTCTCGAGAGGTTCCTTGGAACAACGGGAAGAAGGCACTTGGCACAACGCATTTCAGCGTGAACCAGACGTTTCAGGGTGCTAAGGTTTATGGCAGCAGGGCCCACACTCAATGAGAGGAAAGAGCTCAGATGTGGCAAATGTAATAGGTACAAGAGCCAGGCAATAGAAGTGTGAATCTGGGAGGGCATGAGAAAAGGTGCGTAGACCCCTGCTTTAAACCGTTTCCGGAGCCCTGTCGTTCGTTTTTTGGGACATGCGTGCGTCAGCGGTAACAACGCAACTTCTCCCGTTTGGGCTGAGCTCCTGCTGCCACCTTGTGGCTGTGTGTGTGAGGGACCCTGGGAAGGCAGAGCCACTGTGGCCCATCCCCACACTTGGATTTGGAGAGATGTGAGAGCTTTCTTGAGCTCTCGTTTCCTTCATGAGCAGAAGGCAAGGCCAGTCCTCAACACACGACTGCCATTTGTGAGGGTCTCGCTGGCCCTGCCATGAGATTTCTAAGAGTCCACAGACGAGATCTCCCATCCTCATGTGCAGTGCCATTCACATAGGGGACCTGCGGATGTGTGTGTCACTGTGGAGAAGGCAGGTACCAGCAGGATGGGCACCCACACTCTGTAGCTCTGTACTTCAGAGTCTGTCGGGAACAAGTCTCCTTTCAAGTAGGGGATTCAGGAGTCCTTTGAGGCAGGAAAAATCCGAGCGCCAAAGCTAATTTTTAAATTTTTGTTATTTTTTAAAGCCTACAGCACCTGGTCTTCCTAGGTGGTCTCCCATCCAAGTATTAACCAGGCCCGACCCTGCTTAGCTTCCGAGATCGGATGAGATCGGTGTGTTCAGGGTGGCATGGCCATAGTCTACAAAAGTAATTTTAAAAAGTTCCATTACATCACAGGATTGTCTTCTTTTTAGCACTTCCCCCTGCCCCCATTGATGCTGTATGCTGAAATCTTGACACTGTCCTGACTTCCATTGGTGTATGGTTCCCAATCGTGAGCTCCTTAAGGCCAAGGACCTTTCCTATCCATGACCTATATCTAGCACAGGGCTGAGCACAGAGGTGTTAAATGTTCTTGAGTGAAAGAACTCTATGCTATCTGATCAGCACATCCTGTCAGTTCTTCCGGAAGTCCTCCTCTTATCCATAGCCCTCCTCTTTATTCCCAGGGCCAATGCAATGGGTGCTGTGTGCCACCCAGATTCCTCTTTGCCATGAGACGCTCATTCCCCTAAACACTCAAAGATAAGTCCCTCTCCAGGAACTGCCTTCCTTTCAAAAGCAGCAGGCAGTCTCCTCCTGGGGGCAGCCCACATCCAATTACTGATCTATACTGGCAGGGGTGGCTCCAGCCATGGGATCCACTGGTCCTGTCACATACTGTAGCCTGATACAACAATTGTTGGCCCAATAGAACAACTGAGTGGCCTTTTAAAGGTGTAGCTGAGGTGCCAGTTTGGGAACGATACCCTGTGGGGTCTGGGTACCATCCTTCAGGATGCAGGATACCTCCTAAATCAATGACCATTCTAGTGGTTCCGTGGCTCCGAGGCAGAATACATGAGACTGGGAACCAGGCAGACATGGGAATGACCCCGCTGTACGCCTTCACCAATGACCCGCTTGGGGAATTTGGGCTTCCTACACCCACGACTTTAGGCTCTGTGGGTCTAAAGAACCTGTTTCCATCAGAGGATATAAGAGTCTCATTCAACTTCAAGCTCCAGATGTTGCCCAGTCACTCTGGTTCTTTGTGCTAAGAGATCAGCAGGCGAGAGGTCACCATAATGTTGGGTATAATGGACCCTAATCATCAGGAGAAGGCAGGGCTGCTGTCACACAATGGGGGCAGTAGAGAACGTGCCTGGCACCCAGGTGATATGCCGCAGTGTCTCTTGGTAATCCCTTGCCCACTTTAAATGGGAAATGATCAGTCAAGTACATCAGTCACTGCCTGAGAAGGGGCTCAGAGCTTTCAAGGATGAAGGAGGCTGGTCATCTCAGCAAGAAAGCCTACCCTACAGGTGAGAGGAGGTAAGCACCTAGATATGAAGAGGTGCTAATCAAAAAGGTAGTAGAGGAAGGAGATTCATGGATGGTGTGCCCTGCCCAGATTTTAGAATCGAGGTAAATATTCTCCCGAGCTGCCCGGAGTGTTGGCCTCCCCAGGGAGTTTTCTCAGCATCTTGTTTTAATTCTGGACATCTCAAAAGGGCCACCCCAGCTCTAGAGCTCCCTATGGATTTCAACTAAAGCCTCTGTTGTGACTATATCACAGTTCCATTTTCTCCTCTGCTCAATCCAGCTCCTTGTGCTCCCTCGCACCTATCATCCCTAAAAGCACTCCCCAGTAAACGTCCTGTGCAAGAGTATCAGGCTCAGAGTCTGCTTCCACCGCTGCTAACACACTCCAGTCACATCTTAGTCCGGGCTAACACTGCCTCAAGGCGCAATAGCCGCCAATGACTTCCTCAGGGCTTCCCCTGCATTTCAAACATCCTGTGCACACTTACCAAGAGAATTTTCCCCAATCCTGCCTCCATCATGCCATTTATTACATGAATTATCTCAGGCAAATTACTGAACATCAGGTAGGAAAAACTTGTACGTCAATGGAAAACTGTATTGTCTACACATCCATCTGTCTTATCAGATTCTGATTCCGTGGCAACTCTTTTCTAACTTTGTAAGTTGTGGGTAACTGCTAAGACATGCAACTTCTGTCTCCTCTAGTAGAGAGTCAACTGACCCCACCCTCATAAAAATAAAAAAATTGTCTCCATTTACAATTCATTTCAACATTCCCTTACTCTATATAGATTTGTGCTTTTAAAAACTTTAAATTTTAACTGATTATAACATATGGTTAATTCTCTAGATTAATACTTTAGTCTTGAACATGTGTATATTTTTATATCTGAGAGTTTACCTTTTCCTGAAAATTATCTTTTAGCTCTCGATTTCCACATACGTAAGTAAGATGGTGATAAAAACATTTGGCAGGTTTGTTCTGGCATACATTAGGGACTCACATGCTTACTGCCATCAACCTTTTCCAAAAAAAAAAAAAAAATCATTCCGGCTTTATACAGTCCTTTCGCTGAAACTTATAATGCAAATGGAATGTATTTTCCAGAATCTTTAATCTGGCAGAGTTACCACATGCCAGCCCTTTGCCACAGACACATCAGCAACTTGTTTTACTTTCTTTTTACTATTAAATTGATCATGTCTAATTAGTCTATCATTGTAATTTATTATCTTCCATCTTTGAATATGGAATATTTACAAAATCAATTTACAACAATCCTTTTCAGGCTGAACAGACTCCAAATTTTAAACTTTCTTTTTAAAAATTGATTTTAATCTCTTTAAACATTTGTTTGCTCTTAGCGTAAAAATCACAAGTGAGAAATTATTTGATATAGTCCCTCTCCTCCCCAAATTGATGGTGTACTTGGAGAAAGTAATTAAATTCTTCTTAGTTGGAAATGTAATGAAGTACTAGGTCTAATAAATTTATGTCCTCCACATTGTAAGATAAAGGGACTTTCCCAGGCTTCAACTAGTAAAATTCTCACCTATGGTTAAAACCAATTCTCTCCAATCAAAGCAGGAAGTGGGCAAGGTGTTGCAGTAATCCAATTCAACTGTCTAAGCAGAAGTGGAAGCTGGATGTGAAAAAAAGCTGGAGCCTAACATAGTCATGTTAACTTATCTGAAGCAAAAATGTGACATAGAAGAAATGTGCTCTGCTTGGAGTCCAGAAAAAGGAAGCCAAAGACCAAAAATTGACAGTGTTCACCACAGAATAAAAAAACTAAAATTGACAGACATAAATATTCTATCAAAAATTATCAAGCATGCTTGTCCCAAACCAGAGAAAAAAAGAAATGACGTTCACAATTATACACTTCTTGTGTTTTAATTCTAGATCTAAACTAACTTCTGATAATCAATGTCGCCTATCGGTTATCTTCTAATATAAGGCTAGAAGTACCCTAATTTCTAGAACTGTAAATTAATAAATTGGCACTTTAATCAACACATGATTTTTCTACTACTTTCATTATTATTAGTTGGTTCTGAAGTTAATTTGGGTTTTTAAAATATCAAGCATCTAAAAAACTTAGGTTCTGACACAGTCATGTTTAAGTACTAACTTCTAACAAACCCTAAAGCCAACCATTTTAGGATAGCCAATCTGCCTCTCTTTAGAACCTCTTACTGCTCCACGTTAATTCTACGTCTTATGCCATCTTACTCCTTTATCTAAAACACACTTTGTGCAACTTTAGCTAAAAAATGCTAAACTTCATTATAAAAAAAATGCACCCTAAATTTGACTTTATCTTCCATGCTATTTAGAAAAGAAGCTGAGGATCTTGCCTTTTTTAGGCCAATGTCCAATTTCCATTAGGCTTGCTGTGTGTGCCATGGGCACACGGGCCAGTGCCTTCCTCGGTGGTTATGCCATATCATCTAATTAATGGTGACACAGAAGGTTTCTCTATGTTTCAGTACTTGTCATTTCTTTGGCCCTCTCACCCATGACCCGGATAACCTGTAGGTTTTCTTTCTGACTTGCTTTTCAGAGGGTGACTAACATAGGTTGAGAAACAGAGATGTTAACTAGAGACATGCTGGAACCTGTGAAATTAGATAGTTTTCTGGTTTCTAGAATGGAAAAGATATTATCAATAGAAACTACTTTTTTTTTTGCTTCTTGTCCTCTGGCCCTATGTTTTCAAAGAAGAAGTCTAAGATCACACAAAATGAATCATAAGCCTACAAAGGGATGGTTTTCAGTAATTAAACTGCAGTATTTCTCCATTCATCCCACCCAACTCAAGATAAAGTTCACTTAGCTTTTACCTGAAACACATTTCAGTGCTTAGGCTCTGAATGGAGATTTCGTTCCGTTTAGAATGAACTGAAAGGTTAAGCTCGGGGCTGAAGAAGGACTCCACATTGGCTATCTCTTGTCTCTACTATTACTGCAGCTATATCAGCCCATGTACCACATCTGATATACAAGGATCAATAAAAACTCTAGGCTAGAAAAATAACTGCTAGAAAACATGAAAAAACCCACTGTGTTGTAAGTAAAAGGAAATACTGATTTCTAAATCGTAAATAATGTGATTCTGTAATTTAATCAGAACCTATAGGCATGCAATATGTCAATGGGATCCTGAATCTCTTTCATTGGCCTACTTGTTTTATCTGAGGTGTCTGGCCTACCTTTCTAACACATTTTGGGCTGGATGGGACACAAGCTTTAGAATAGTTGTCACATCCACACCAATTTCTGAGGCGTCTGATCTTGTTTTCTCTCAGCTCCTGCTATCCATCTCAGAGGACTTGGTTTATACCATGAGACTCTGTGCACACCACTCACCACCTCCAACCCTCTCCATCATGGGTGGGTACAATCTGCAGGTTGGCTAGTGACACAGACAAGGCTAAACTTGAAATGAATACCATACATAAAGTCAAGGTGAAGGCAAACCAAAGCTAAAGTAACATGATGTTTAATACAGAGATAGGGTGGTGAAGGCACCAGTTAAGAGTAAGAAAAGGATTAACATTTGACATAGGAACCCCTCTACCAAACAAAAACAAGAAAAGCTGTACAAAATATGAGAAGAGATTTGGAGGCACTGGAGAGCTATGACAGTAACTGTAACTTCAGAGGCCACGACCCCAGAGAGAAGGGAGGCCCAGAGAGATAAGATTGCTATTTGGTACCACATCCGCCAATCTGAAAGCAGTGTTCAGGAGATCTAGATAGTGAAATTATTAGACATGACCTTTAATGATTGGTAATATGTTTACTAAATTAAAAAACAAGAGAGAGTATCAATAGTTAACTGAAAACCACATTAAAAAAATCAAATGGGAATTCTGGAACTGAAAAATACAAAAACTAAAACTGAGAACTCAACAGATCAGTTTACCAGTAGATTAGCTACAGCTAAAAAATAAATAAATAAATAAACTGGAAGATATGTAGAATACTCAGATTGAAATATGGAAAGACTAAAGACAGAACATTCAGAAGAGAATATAAGGGATAAGGGACTTGGTAAAAAGGTATAATGTATTTGTAATTGCAGTGTGAGAAGAGAAGAGAAAGAATGAGGCAGAAGGATTATTCGAGGAGATAATAATGGCCACGACTCAAGAGATAATAAAACATCTTGGCAAGATAAATACAGAGAAAACTATCTATAAGCTAAATATGAAAAATTACTAAAAGACAAAAATGAAATCTTAAAAATAACCAGAATAAAAGGCATTCATTGCCTTTCAAAAGAGCATTAGGACTAAAAGAAACCAAGAAAGCCAGAAGACAATGCAATACTTTTGAAGTGCAAAATGAAAACCATCGCCAATTCAGTGCTCTGTATCTCACCCAAAAAAGCTTTAAAATAAGACATTTTCACACCAAGAAAAAATAAAACCTCAGGGAATTTGTGACTAGCAGAGCAACAGTCAGTAAAGAGAGTTTTTCAGGTAGAAGAAATATCATTCCAAACGAAACCATAAAATCATAAAGATATAGAAAGGAATAAAGAACAATACAAAGAGTAAGTATGTGACTAAATCTAAATTAATAAAAACTATACTAAGTGATAGTAATGTCTTTGAAGTTTAAAATATATACAGAGTTTAAAATGCATGTCAAAATAGTACGAAAGATGGAGTTAGTGCAGGAGGTTGTAAAGTATCGAGTAGAGAAGCTATAATTTTAATAACCACTAAAAGAATAAAAAGATAATACATAGCCATTTGAGACAACATGGATGGATCCTGAGAGTATCATGCTAAGTGAAATAAATCAGACAGAAAAGGACAAGAACCATATGATTTCGCTTCTATGTGGGATATAAAATTAAAAAGCAACAAATGAACAAAGACAACAAACTCAGAGACACAACAGTAGAGAGGTGGCAGAGGGGAAGTGCACTGGGGAGGACAGAAAGGGTAAAGGGGTCAAACATATGGTGATGGAAGGAGACTAGAATCTGAGTAGTGAGCACACAACAGAATATGCAGATATTGTATTATCAAGTTGTACACCTGACACATATTATTAACCAGTTATCCCAATAAATTTAATTTAAAAAAGATGTATAGTTAATAAGCAAAGGAATAATAATGCAAATGACTTATTCCAAAATGTGGTAAGAAAGGAAAGAAAAGATAAACAGAAAAGATGGGACAAAAAGGAAACAAATAGTAAGATGGTAAATTTAAGCCAAAAATATCAATAATTATCTTAAATGTAAATGGACGATATTCCATTTAAAAGACATTGTTAAACAAGAAAAAATCTTAATATGTGTTGGTTTAGAAGAGTACACCCTATATATGAAATAGAAAGGTTGAAGGTAAAAGAATAAAGTTATACTACACAAATCTGTTAAGCAATACTAACAACATCGGATAAAGTAAATTTTAGGGCAAGAAGCATTACTGGAATGGAAGAGGGCATTTATAATGATTTAAGGTGCCAATCAAGTAAAAGAAATCTTCCAAATGTATATGTACCTAATAATATAGCTTCAAAATATGTTAAAACTTGATAGAACTAAAAGGAGAAATAAATCTATAACTATAGACCAAAGAACAAATTGTTAAGAACATACACCATCTGAATAACATAATAAAATTGACTAAATTTTTCCTCAAAAATGAAGTCAGCCTATTGTTTCAGGGAAAGCAAATGATATATATGGTATAGAAGGCTTTCTTGACTGTGGACTATAATATTTCTCCCAAATGCTCATTGGAACATTTATCAAAATTTGAGAAAGCCACAAAGAAAGGCTAAACAAATTTCAAAGGATTAATATCATACAGAGTTTCTCTGACCATGGTTATTAAGCAATTAAGTAGAAAATTGCCAAATATCTGAAAATTAATCAATATGGGTCTAATTAACCCATGGGTAAAAGAAGATATCATTATAGAAATAGATAATAATGATTGGTAATGGAAATACAATCTATCGAATCTTATTTAATGCAGCTAAAGCCAGTGGTTAAAAAGAAATATGTAGCCTTAAAATGCAGATAGTAAATACAAAGGCTGAAAACAAAGAGCTGAGTGTTCATCTCAAAAAGTTAGGAATAGCAAACTAGAAAATGGAATAAATAAATATAAATGTAGAAATAAAGTTAAACAAAAACAAAAACAAAGGATGAACAAAGCCAAAAATTGGTTCTTTGAAAAGAATTTCTTGTTGAGTCTAAGAGAAGGCAAAAATAATCAGTATTAGGAATGAAAGCCGGGACATCCCTATGGATGTTACAAATACTACAAAGGTGAAAGAATGTTGTTACTTTATGCCAATAAATTTGAAAATGAAAATGAGATGGACATGTAACAGTGACTTCAACAGCATAGTTTACAGTCTCACAGAAGTGCTCAAGACCCTCTCAACAACTCCACGAAATCAAAATTATTTTCATAACTAATACATCATCTGCCTTTTTCATTGTATTAACATTTGCAATGATTGTGCAAAAGAAGTGGTGAGTAAAACTGGGAGCTTTAGCAGGAATTAAGGCAATGGTACCAAACTGTACTAGTAGCCATTTTATTCTTTACCACCATGCATTCAAAGGGGAAAAAGTCAGTTTCACTTAAGAATGTCCTCAATGAAGCAACAAAAATTGTTAATTTTTAAAATCTTGCTTCTCCAAAACACATATTTTTAATATTCTATGTGGCAAAATGGGAAGTATGCATAAATCACTTTAGCACACCAAAGTATAGTTTTCTCAAATAGCCTTTTCTGATTGAGTTATGAGCTGAGATAGTCACTTTTTTCATGCAAGGCCATTTTTACTTCAAAGAATGAATGACTAATAGACAAACTACAGTTACTCAGACTTCAGTATCTGATATTTCCTCAAAAATGAAGTGAGCCAGTTGCTTTAGGGAAAAGAACCGACAATATTTATTACCAATGACAAAATTTGAGCTTTCAATCAAATATTTTAATTTTAGAAAACTTCTGCCACATGAACTGTACAGATTCCAGATAAAGATGTACCTGATTAGATCAATGTCGATATGAGCAAATGTGATTTTTAAATATTGTATCGATATTAGTCAACATTTGGAAAATCTGTAAAACTCAGAGATCCACTATTTTCTACACAATAAATGATGTTATAAAATTACACACAGGTAAAAAAGCCATTCCAAGTAAGATAAAGCAATGGATTTTAATGTAATCCAGTACAAATGGGATTCCTCATTGCAACTAACCTTTAAGAAACTACCACTTGTCAAATTTTAGTAAAGTATCAAAACAAGAATATCAACAATTATCTGAAAAGACTATTAAAATACTCTTTTCCAAATATGTATGTGTGTGTGTGTGTGTGTGTGTATAATGTATGAGGCTAGGTTTTCTTCATATTCTTAAACCAAAATAACATAATGCAACATATTGTATGTATAAGCAGATAGGAGTTCAGATGTGATATAGTTTCTCATTTGGAAACATTATTTTAAATAAAAGTGTTAACATGTAATGAGTTCATTTAAAAATAACATCTTTAAAATGTGTTTTAATTTCTAATGCAATAAATATAAGCTACATAAACCAATTTTTGAGGGGCCTCAATAGTTTAAAGTGTAAAGTATCGAGAGACCAATGTTTGAGAACTGCAGTCCTAGAAAAACCCAACTTAACAAAACAGACTAAAAAAAAAAAAAAAATCTGAGTAGTACTTTAGAAACTGAATCTCTAATTAAAAGCCGCTCCTAAAGATCATTTCAGGTCCGGGTGGTTTTATTCAATTTTTTTCCCAATAACTCAAGGAAAAAAGTAATTTACATGGAGAAGTACGAAAGTGTCATGAGACACAAGGCAGCCCCTTAGAAAGAGAGCAGACATCTGGACCTACGCCCACCTCAGTTTCTGCTGACTTTCTGTTCTAGATCTGCTACAGATTCATCCTAGATGAAATACCTTATTTCTTAGGTGGTCCAAGTCTCTGTTTCTTGAAAACAATACTCGACTTCTGGAAAGTTATGTACAGATCTGCTGTGGACATTGTGGTCAACTCCTTGTACGCAACCATACAGTCTGGGGAATGGATTCTAGGTTCAAGGTCAGGCTGATTCGTCTAAGCCAATCATGGTGATTGTTTCTCTCATCGGTGACTAGTTTAGAAAATCAGAACATAGGGACAACAATCTTGCATATGACAAATCTATATTAATAAGATGCAAGGAGAAATATGTGGAAGCTTCTGGGAAATTTTCCCACTCAAGAGGTAACAGGAAGTACTTTTTTGGGGGATGATGATATATGAGGTCCAGAAATACAAACACCTAGCTCCAGTCTGCAAAGGAAGGCAGAATACATAAGAGGGTATAATTGAGAAAAGTACAGATGTATAGACTTGGAGTAACATGAATAAACCAATTCTGAAAGCCCAGCCTATCTTTCATTTTGCAGTGAGCCAATTTCCTGTTTCACCAATTTCGAATTGGGTTTTCTCTTTCTTGTAACTGCAAGCATCTCAAATAAATTAATATCTTAGGACTCTATTTACAAAACTGAGATAATCTAAACTGAGTCCAGTTGGCTAATTCTAAAATTTTTTCACTGTAAAAAAATAAATATGGTTTCACATCGCAGTTGTACAAAAGTTCGTTGTACAACTTTTGTACAACAAATACAGATTCGTCTAGCTTATAAATTTGCCCCAAATACAGATTCGTCTAGCTTATAAATTTGCCCCAAATTTATAAGCTAGATGAATCCGTATTTTATCTAAAGAAAGGTACACCTTGCTTTAGACATTCGTGCTACACTGTGAATTCTCATTGGGATGTTTGTGACATACTATATTATTAACTGGTATACAACCGAGAAGTGGTGGGTGATATGTGAGAGCAACCCATTAACAGTAGAGTTGACCCTTGAACAACATGGTGGTTGGAGACACCTCCCCTCCGCCCATGCAGTTGAAAATCCACATATAACTTCTGACTCCCCCAAAACTTCAGTTGTCCCTTCGTTTCCAAGGGGAATTGGTTCCAAGACCCTTGAGGATACCAAAATCCATGGATTCCCATGTCCCCTACATAAAATGATATAGAATGATGCATTCCATACAGTCATCCCTCTGTACCCACAGTTTCCCAACCGGGGATCAAAAATACTATTTTTATCCATAGTTGGTTGAATCCATGGATGTGAAACCCCTGGATACAGAAGGCTGATTGTATATTTATTTTTTAAAATCCACATATAAATGAACTTATGCAGTTCAAACATATTGCTCAAATGTCAACTGTGTTATGAATCTAGGGGCACTACTTGGTATCTGCTTAAATTCAGTGCTGCCCTGGTTATGAGGGTGCGGGAGAGGAAGGAGTTAGATGGGGTAAAAGGAGTCAAATATGTGGTGACAAAGAAATCTAACTATGGGCAGCAAATACACAATGTAATATATATATGACTTACTGTTGAATTGAAACTTACTGTTGAATTGAATTGTACACTTGAAACTTATTGGATTTTGTTAACCAATGTCACCATCATTAAAAAGAAATCAATATGCAAAACAAAAAAAAAATTCAGTGCTGTCCTAGGACACTGACTTTATCTGATAAAGAGAGGTCAAGAGCTTGTGCTTCAAGATGGGACTGGAACCTGGAGTATTCTTATATGGGCCAGTTACTATGCATTCGTACAATATTCTTGGGAGCAAAATGGAACCCAGAACCCTGGACTAAAGAATGACTTTTCCCTTTTGGCACAATTTACTGGGCACTGAAATTGAAAGGTTTCTTAAAAGGTTTACACACAAGACGGATTCCTCTCTAGCCACTTGCTTTTAATGTATATCCTGAGGAACTACAAAGCAATCTAGGGATCTTCTTATACCAATTTACAATTTATACTTCTCCAAGTATACGGTTTAATTATATTTAGTTTCCTTTAATAAGCACATATGAAGAAGGGGGAAAATAAAACTAGTATTTTGTATAGTAAGTGCTGAATGAATACTCAAGAAGCCATTATTTAGTCATGTCCTTACTTCACAAAAGAGCTTTTTACCTGCCCCAGAAGAAAACATACCTCTATGGTGAGATTCACTGGATACCCATCAGCAAAACTCTTCCGGATCCTTTAGGAGGGAAAACACTAAGTAAACTGTATTTTAAGAATAACAAAGAAGTTTAATGGGGCCCAAATTTCATGTCAACCTGCCTTTGAATCTCTGGCTCCAAGATCAATGTGGAGAATTCCTTTGAAGATGGGTTTCATTTAACCAGCATGTTTCCTGTCACCAGAAAAAATACTATCCTTTAATACTAAATACCGCTCCATTTCCAGTTGTGCCACTGTGATCCCTGGCAGGAAGATCACAAGTTGTTTGGGGCTCTCATGCAGATGGCATGTAATTTATATCCTGCTGATTTGGGTTGTAACTAGTAAAATGACTCACCGAAGGTTTAATAAGTGATTTAATCAAGAGCATATCTATTCTCAGTGTAAATCAGCTTTCATATTCTTTAAGTATGATACATGAAATCTGTAGGTTTATACACACCCCAACTAAGCATTTGCTTGATTTTGGTGACCATAATCCAAATGTTCTTTTCTTTTTCTGTACTGTAATTTAGTACAATATAATGAATATGCACTTTTTTAATAATCCTAATTCTACATGTTCCATCTAATATCTCATTAATGACACATTCGGATAAATTCAGAAGATGTAAATGACAACCCTTATACCAAGTGTGAAAAGATATCCTTTTAATACAAAATATGTATATTTCTATTATAAGATGAACTATGTTTATAGGTCAAAGCTTGTTTCAAATGATTATATTTCAGAAACATGTACATGTTTTTAAATACGCTATGAAGAGCTTAATATGGTATATTTTAATTTTTCTTAATTTGACAAAAATGGACAGAAGGCAAAATGAAAAAAAAATTTATTTCCTCAGTGTTTTGTCCACTGTCAATACTGTATTTTTGATGCAATATATTTGCAAAAAAAAAAAAAATCTCAGCTTTTATTTTCCATTTTAAACAACTACAATATTTACAAGCTGTTTAGAATAACAAACAATCAGACACACACACACTCACAGACACACGCAAGTACATATATTCTTATCTCTGGTTTATACTGAATGCTGGTTAGAGGCAATGAATCCTTTCAGAGCCCATGATCAGAAAAGGGAAACCCATTTTCCTTCTTCACACCTACCTTCCTAGAATCATCAGTATTTTTCCTTCCATTTCCTCATGCAGAGCTCATTGCCAGACTTGAACAGGGTTAAGATTATCAGTTTTTACAATTTATTTTTATTTAAACTACAAGCTTTTAAAAAGCACAAGCAGACATGATTTTGCCCTCATTTCTATTATTTTGGTTGTAGAATCAAGCTTCATAATATAAAAAACCTGTTTAACCACAACTACACTAAACTCAAAAGCCATATGGAGTGGCCATCTCATTCTCTACTACTACACTGATTTGAGTTCCAGGTCATCACCCCATCTGTGCAAGTGATACCCGGGAATTCATCCTCATCACAATCTTAGATGATCTTTGTTTTTTCTAGCTTGGCTCCACTGAATCATAAATTGTCAGGTACAGAGCTGAGGGATAAGAAAAAAAGGTATAACCCTATATAATAGGTATAAGTCTTAGAACAGAGTTGTCATATAACCTTGCGATGATAATCAGCTCTGGTTCCCCCAAAGAGTGTTACGTTGCTTCCATAAAATGGCAGATGAGAAAGTTCAGTTCACAAACAGAACTTTTTTTACTTTAATTCAGAAAGAATGTGGCTGATAAGAAATAAACTCTTATCACACATAATTCTTGACAGATGACTGTGATGAGGCGATTCAAAGC
The DNA here is from genome assembly GCF_000325575.1 of Pteropus alecto. NCBI lineage: Eukaryota > Metazoa > Chordata > Mammalia > Chiroptera > Pteropodidae > Pteropus > Pteropus alecto. The sequence goes on along the minus strand of NW_006494609.1, from coordinate 384,923 downwards.
AGAAAATATATGTCTGTTTCAAGCAAAATTAATACTCACATATCTTCCAGATCTATTTCTATAATAATTCCTTTCCAATCACTGTTCTTACCTAAACATTTAACAAGTTAAAAATGAGAAGGCCTAGATGTACGTCAGCTAGGTTTTTTTAAATAAGAGAAACAAAGAAAAGAGAGGCTGGTTTTCTAATACTTTAAAAAAGAACACACCCAAAAATCCATTATACATATCCAATGTAGTATTAAAATGTATGCTGCACAAATACATAGTAATATCTATTTTTTCTCTTTCTCCTGATCAATAAAACTCAGTTTCTACATATTACTAAAATATAAAGCTCAAAGTCCACTAATAGGTTCCACGTATCATCTTAGCCTTGATTGACATTATTTTCTCCATTCTTCTTGGAATTAAAAGAAAAGCCTCTAAATAAAAATGGATGTTTTATACATCATCTGAAAAATGTATCTGATCAAAAAAATTATCAACTGGGTCTGTATCCGGGCAAAGTAATTTTATGTTATCACATTACACTACAAAGAAAACTAAGAATGAATACTGAAAACTTATGGGGCGGGGGAAGGGCTTTGTTCATATTCATGAAGAAGTAATAAAAATAATCACAAAAGCAATTAACAACCTGGACTGCAGTTTATAGTTTAGTAACTAATATATATAAATTTCAAGAATTCTTACTCAAAATTACTGTTATCTCTTTCTCAAGTCACATATTTTGGAGGAAGGATTTTCAAAAATTAACTAAAAGAAAAAGATCACTTTAGACTCTGGGCAAATTATAAGTTTAAAAGACCCAGTTCTGGATGAATGACTCAATGTAACAATCCACCAAATGAAGACTTTCTAAGAGAAGCAGAAGGATGCTACTCAAAAACAAAGTAGAATTTACTGAGGCTAAGCAACCCTTGCTTAGATTTGAGGCTGTTTTTTATATTTTGATATGAGGTATAAAAATAAACCAACCTAGAAAAAAATACATCTTTTTAAATGAGATGTAGTTTCCTACATAAAAACTTGTATTTTCATTGCCAGACATTTAGTATACAGAGTAATTTTCAAAATTTCACTCAGGACAGAAACACTATCTGACTACTTCTGTTTCAAGGATTAATAGAAGTATCTCAGATATACTTGAAATATTTTAAAAAATACTTCGAACTTAATGGAAGTTAATCTTCCAGTAATGGAAACCCAAAGAAGGCAGAACACTGATGAAGTTTGTTCACTAATTTTCTGAAAGGAACTAATTTTAAACTAATCTTAAACTAATTTTAAACTAGATTTTAAACTAATCTCCTCTTATCTTAAAAATATACGGCCTCATCAAGTACTCTCAAGCCCCTTACATATCAATGTATTAATTTAGGCTCTTAAAAAAGTTAGAGTTCTTTAGAAAAAAGTGAACATTTAAAGTTTCATCAAGTATTGAAAATGTAAAAAGAGGGCTCACACGAAGTTATAAGCTGGAAGATTAACCAAAAGCTTAATTTTGAGTTATAAAATTATTTTTGCTACTGAATGAGAGGAAACAAAAAGAGAAGCTAAAAATTTATAACTCAAAGGGGGAAAAAATAAAATTAAACAAGAAAAAAATAGATATCAATGAAGCCATATTTAAAAAAAAAATCTAGTGTTTTAATTACATATTTTTACTTTTAAATTATAGAACTCTGAAAGTTTGGGCAAATGTGAACTAAAGACAGTAATGTATATATGCTGGAGTCTTTCTTGAAAGACTAATGAAAAAAGTTAAGCAGGGAATCTACACAAATAGCTCACTATTTTCTGGGGGGGGTGGTGTAGAATAAGACATGTATGATCAATTTAATTAATTGAAGTATGTATATTTCTACATAATAATTTAGGTCAAATTATTCTTAAGACATGAATCTTTCTTCAATTATCACTATTTCCCTTGATGAAATTATTAGCAAAGTATTATTATTTAAAAGACAGTTTTAGTCTTAAAAAATAAGAACAAGTTTCTTTTTAGGGTTTCTCATTCATAAAACTTCACTACAGGACTATCTGATAACAAAGTTCAACTTGTTTTAAGAAAAATGTCCATTAGCTGCTACCGCAAATCAAGACCCAATATATATGTTCTATATACAATCTAGTCTGGCATTTGAAATCTACTTTGGAGTATGTGATGTGTTTTAACAACTGAGGGTAGGGGGTGAGGCTAGGAATAAAAATAAGTCTAACACTTCTGACTGAATTATTTGAAATTGAGGGTTATTTTTTCTGAGTAGGAAAATGAGTTATCTTCCATTTAAGATTGAAAAGGCTCCACTAATCATCTAGGCAATGACCATAAAATGATCATATTTATTTCAGAAAGACAACAAACAGCAGGGAGCATAATTCCTTTGAGAAGATTTTAAATAAATAAATAGATATAGATAATCATATATTCAGCTTCAGAAGGGGAAAAAAAGAGCCCGAACCTTAATGGCATACTACAGATTTGCCAAAAAGAGGCAAATACAGAATATAATGACAGTATCAGGAAAATAGATTTTAATTGGTCAATTTAGAAAGGTACCTTTGTGTAAAGGTTCAGAAAATCATTTGATAAATGTTTTTAAACAGTAAATTTTGCAAAGTGTAAAGTCTGGAAACATCAACACAAGGCACATTGGGTCCTGAATAACCACAAAATTTTAAATTAGAACAAGGAAAAATAAATAGGTTTTGAGTAGAAATGCAGTAAGATGCTGTATATTAACTATTTACTTCCTTTCTTAGTTCTCATTCCTTTTACTGAAGTGTTATGCTATGCTGGAAGATCTCATCACAATTAGTAGAAAAAACAGCTTCTCTCCCCTGTCACCTCATCGAAAAGATACTTTAAACCCAAGCTATCCAATATAATAGCCAGTAGGCATATGTGGCTAATGAATACTTGAAATATGACTAGTGCCACATGTTAAAACGGTAATACTTTGGATATATTAGATTAAATGTATAGTTAAAATTAATTCCACCTGCTTTTCATTTTCCACTCAGAGGTTAGAAAGACGGCTGCTCCTAATGCTCAGAGGATATGTACAGTCTTCTTTGGAGTTTCACACAAAAAGGAAAAGTTTTCTGAAGGATTTAAAAAATGCCAAAAGTTGACAAATTAAATCTAAATTGCAGTTCCCACCTAGCCCAATTATAAATCTGAGTTACATATTTCCCTGAATACATGCACTTAAAAAAAATAAAATTTATGAGACAACATATGAATAAGTCATTTTCACAGTTATAAATATTTCAAATTACAGCTACACACTATAAATTACAGGAAATAAGATTCAAGTAATAGAAAAAGAAGGAAGAAAATAAAAGGCAAAGTTATTACAGAGAGAAATAACAATAAGAACTGCACCATTTAGATAACTGTATTTGAAAAAATTTTACTTGATTAACTGAACTACTTGTGAATGACTTCAAGAGCTAAGAACTCTTAAAATAAAAGGCAACCAATCCTTTCTTTAAATTCTTGGATATTCATCTTCTTCTTTGAAAAGCAAGAGTATTTTCTTCCCGAGACTGGCCCCAGCAGAGCTTCCCCAGGTGGAGGGAAGCAGAGTACCTGGGGCACTCACCATGCTGGAGCTCATCTGCAGTGTGGACACAGGAGCTGGCAGTAGTGTTCACAGGACCGACTCATGACTATTGGTTCCGGGAAATGCCAAGGATGAAACTATGTTTATCTTGAGACTTAGTATTCATTTTAAAGAAAACATCCAATGTACTGCAAGAAGTACAGACTACTAACAGAAAAATGGGCAGCTCAGTTTCTGCTATGTATGTTTATAAGGAAAGGGAAGGGGTAAATCCCAAAGGCAATTTAAATAATGGTATTTTATTTTTATATATATAAATAAATGTTCTGAGAAATCTCAGACTTTAGTGCATTGTTGTAAAAAATTAGTGCAGTTTTTTTCATTAAAGTTTTTAGCGCTCAAGGAATAAGATATATCTATGTCTGTTCATAGTCTCTTTTTTTCACTGTACATTAAACTTTTATACTGCTATATGTCAAACTGAAGGTTTCTATACTGTTCTGTTTTTAAAAGTCAAGGAAATGAATTTTGTGTTCTATGACAAAACATGGCAATTATTTTTGGCAAAGAAATTAGAAAAATATGAGATCATAGTTTAGAAATCAAGAGTTTGCTGATTTAAAGCAAAGGCAATGCATAGGAAAAAAACTTTTTTAAAGGATGTATTTTAACAGTTTTATCCTTCATGCAAAATGTTTTCTTGGCAGCTAACTTAAAAAAATATTTCAGCTTTATTTGGGGACAAAAACAGTGACAGGAGTCAGGGTGAAGGGCAAAGGAGAGGCGCTTAACCAAGCCCACTCTATGTTCAAGTCTCTCCTATAAAGGATCAAAGTGATACCTGCAGGCATCTTCTGCTCTCTCCTCTCTTTTTCCAATGTCTTGGAATTCAGAAGGAAAAGAAATGTAGTTATAAAACACTGGCTCACACTTCAGCCCCAAGTTCTAGTACCCCAGTTTCAATTACAGTCACATATTTGTCATCAATCTGGACCAGAAGTACTGTCTTGTCAATGTGAGATCTAGTACCTGGATCTCTGCTGCAAGGCACCCATCGGTGAATCACCTAATGATTCAAAATAAAACAGGAAATTAGTGGCAGGGACCTTGAATATACTCATAAACTCTTATTCTTCACTTAAGATTAGAGGTAGAAACTGTTAGATAATTAAGCATAAGTACATAAATCAATTTAAAACATGGATACAAGTCAGTCAAACTACAAAAAGTCAGAGCACCAGAGGGTGCCATTAACAGAACTTACATGGCCTTCCATGCCCTCCTGAGGGCTCCAGTCTTTCCAGCTGTTTCTCCCAGCTTTCAACCGAATGCCTTCATCAGGCCACTGCAGCTCTTTTCTTTTTGACAGGTTGATCCCATCCAGAATTTGACTGGGATCCACGATCTATATTGTAAATAAATATAGATCATTTCCAGTTCATTTTTCTCATGAAATTCAAAAATTATATAATCCTAAACAAAATTTATTTCATAGGACTCTGTGTCTCAAGTTCTCCACTGCCTATAATAAAACAAAAAACAATCTTAAGAGCCACCTCCACAATTCCTTTTAGCTTACTGGTAGACCTTACTGCACTGGCCACATGACAATGGCTGAGTAGGAAACAAATATCACCACTGGAATACTGCTGGCTTTCAGTTTTTATGCCAGCAGAAACTTTTTTTGTAACATTCAAAAATGTTCTAGTCTTCAGATATAAGGTATGTTTTCACAAGAGTCCTTCACTCAACAAACAAAAGAAATAAGAGGCACAGTGCAAAAAGAACTCTGGGCTTACTCACTTGGACTCTGTAAATCACCTCCCCCTTTTTGGCATGTGAATTATTGGCAGGACTTAAGGTGTTGCCTGGCTGTGCATCAGTGGCACTACTCTGACCTCCATCTGTCCCAAGAAAGCCAACGAGCGTGTGATGTTTGCAGGCTGGGATGCTTTGGCTGGAGCTGCTGGAAGAAGGCAGGCCGTGCTGCAAACAGGCCATGCCGCTCTGCCCGGAGGGTTCCATTTGGTTCACCATAGAGAGGCGAGACTGGATGGATGATGGTAAGTTTCGAAGTGATATCTGACTGGTAGAAGAGCGCCGACAAGGCACAAATCCCGTGGTGGACATCCGGAGGGATGAATGCCGGCTGCTGTAGCAGTAAGAAGACTGACTGGCTACTGAGGCCCGAGCAGGGGACTGTCTGACCAGGCTTGACTGTACAGAGTGAGAGCTGTGGCTAGTGCCTAGGGAAGAAGAAACAAAAGCACTCATTCTAAGTGGAATGATTCATGATTTTTTTTTTTTGTAGTTTCTAAGACTTTCTCCCTTTAGCAATTACTTGAATTTATTGAATTTAAATTTTATACCTAAAACTTTTAAAGTCATCAAATAGAAATAAATATCTCAGATGTGTTTTCTTGTGTGGTTTTTTAATCTTTTTTTTGATACAGCATTTTAAAATTCAAATTCTGGGGCAAAAGAAAGACAATTTACAGCAAATGTCACAATTTAAGCTTGGTTTGAATCCTAAAATATCTTTCACAGAAGGATTTCAGAATAACAAGACCTCTTTAATAAACTGGAAATTAAATATCTCATACAAATGAGATAGTGAGAAATATTAATTAAGGATCTACTACATGGCGAGCTCTATTTTGCAAAGTATAGTTTGAATGTTCTTATAATCTATTCCAATGACAAGCTATGCCACCTACGGAGAGACAGTAATACCACACTGTAATTTTCCTATAAAGGATTACTAACAAATATGAATTATCAGTGATACTGAATAGCAGATTCTTCTGTGTCCTTTTTCAAATGGCTGGATCCTGACTCAAGTGATGTTAAGATTATAAGAAAATAATTATTATATTGAAAAAATAGCTACATGTACTTTTTATCTAAAAATAAAGAACTAAACAATGTAAGAAACGGAACATTTAAAAAAACACGTTAAAAGTTTTAGGTTTTCACTCAGAAGTTAAAAAATAATCTTAAAAATGTTGATCATACACCTATTTAGAGTCTTAACAATTCCAGTACCACTGGATCCGGGCCCCCGGTGTTTTTTTTTTTTTTTTTTTTTTTTTACACCTACAGCACCTGTTGTGCCTCAGTAGTCTCCCATCCATGTACTAATCAGGCCCGACCCTGCTTAGCTTACGAGATCAGATGAGATCGGGCATGTCCAGGATGTGGACTTTTTTTTTAATTGAAGTAAACTGAAGTAAATGTCTTAAGAATTCATCTGATCCAAGTGAAGCAG
>NW_006494609.1:325748-378004 GCF_000325575.1 Pteropus alecto | reverse complement strand
GATTTCATGTAAAAGGTAATTTAAGAATACTTTTTTTTTTTAAAGATTGGGAACATTTTCTTAAGAAGGATACAAAATGTTCTAATCATAAAGGAAAAGAACAGTAAATCGCTCTACAATAAAATTAACTTCTCAACAAAAAGCAGCAAGCCACTCTTCACAAGAAGAGAAGGGAAAGCCAAGAGACAGAATGGGAGATGTCTGCAGTATAGAAAACTGACAAAGAACTCAAATCCAGAATATAGAAATATAAATGAGAAAAAGATAACCAAATAGAAAAATGGGCAAGAAACTTAATAGGCCCTTCAGAAAGAGGAACAGCTGAAAAACTCACTTAAAAGCTTCCAATCTCAGGAATGAGAGCAATGTGAATTAAAACAGTAAATTAAAGACTACCTGTTCTCCTGCCCCTCTGAGCAAGCAGGATGCCAAGGCAGGAACTGATAATATTCAAAACTGGTTAAAGGTTACCAGATGGGCGTTCCTATATATGACTGGCCAGATTACCAATTGGTAAAAAAAAAAACTTTCTGGACATATTTTTGACATGATATATCATGAGTCTTAAATATTTCCATAAACTCTGATGTAGTGATTCCATTTTTAAAGTCTCTAGCCTAAGAAAATAATATATGATTACAAAGATTCATATACAAAGATTATTACAACACTCAGAAGAAACCAAATCATTGTCCAACAGGAGAGAAGTTATATAAATTATATTAATTATTATTAGCCTTTAAAAAGGATACTTTTAAAGAAATATTTTGAATAGTGTATATTTATATATCTATGTATATATAATAATTAACATAAATAAGTAGGATAATGACCACAACTGGAAATAAAAATACTCTCTATATAATTTCCAATTAGGTAATATATCATTCCTCTTTGTATGTACACACATACTAACTGAACCCCACAGCTAAGAGGCTTACATTATACACATAATTTTGTTTCTTATTACCAAGTGTTGGAGGATAAGATGTGACAGGCGGATGGAGTCCTGCTCCTGATCCCGGGGCTGGATTTCCGGCACTTCCTTGGGATACACTGCTGTGGGGATCATTGGCAGTTGTTGCATTGTTACTAGTGCAGGAAGTTCCACCTCCAGTATCGGAATCTTCAATATTGCCACCACTGTTACATCCAGCTCCACAACCTTTCCTTAACCTAGAACAAATACCAGAGTAAAACGCATTATTCAAGGTCACTTCAAGATAGGTATTTTATTCTTTTTCCGGCTATTTTGAATGTATGATAATACTAATGTGCACCTTTGAAAGTCTTTATGGTACAATCAATATTAGAAACAAAAAAGTGTTATGTTTTAATATCTTACTCTTACATTCACTGCCTCGATACTTCCCAACTGATCTAAATATTCTATCATCTTTCCTACACCAACCATAATAAAGAACTGCACATAACACAGTACCATAAAGATCACAGCTGGAAACAGAATTCTTGCCAGTGTCTATTCAGTGCCTCTAAAGTTTACAGCACCTGTAAATCTAATTTATTTAAATTAAACCTAATTTATGTTGTAGCACACCTGAAGGGAGCTGCTATAATAATTTTTCCTTTTCCCTTTTTTTTAAAACTAATGTGTACGGTGACCAACTGTCCTGGTTTGCCCACAACTGTCTTGGTTTAAGCACTGAAAATCCTACATCGCAGGAAACTCCTCAGTCCTGGGCACACAAAGCAATATCCAACATTACACGTATTTTTTGAAAAAAAATTTTTTGAACACTATCCTGGTTTGTGTTCTTCCATTTTAATAGGACTGATGTTAAAATGGTAAAACTTTACTTTTTAATGTTGGGTATTCCTAGAAGAATTTAAAAACACCTATTTGAGTGTTTGTTGCTCTAATCCCAGATCCTGTTTTTCTTAAGCTCTGATTTAAGGATCTGAACAACAATTCTGAAGAAATTGAAAATAATATTCTGTGATTTTTTTCTTCACCAGCCACCAATGGTGGTTGCTGTTCCTACACCATACATTGTAATTTACTAGACAAAAAGGCAGAGAAAAAGTCATGTTCATTCCTGAAGACACTACAGATTTGAGATTGGAGTGATGACTGGATTATTAAAATGGCAGTAGTATCTGCATCGCATAACCAGGAGTTTTCAATGTACAGAGTGCTCCCCCTACTGCTGGAACAAAATATAATAGAAGAAAGTAATCAATTTGCACAAGTTTCTCATGTTTTTCTCTGTTTCCCTGTTTGCTGACTCACACATTCTAATAGTGGCGATATGCTGCAACAGAAAGTCAAAGAAAATAAGAGAACTATTCAAGACTTTACTAAATGCTAAAGTGATGATTCTTGACCAGATTTGTACATTAGATATACCTAATAAGAGCTGGAAGATATAAATGCTCAGGCTCTATTTCCTGAAGTTCAGATATAACAGATTCATATTGTGCCATGGCATCTGTATTTTTTCTACAAACTTTCCAGGTGATGGTAATGCACACTGCCTAAAAGGTCAGGATATTCCATTGAAAAATGCAACCCAAAGACTCACCTGTACCAGGTTGACACTATGAAATTTCTGATATTTCCCAAACTGATAGGTCCCCCAAGAATTTCTTTAAGCTGCTCATGGCTGTCAGAATAAGAAGTTGTCAGGGGTGAAACAAAAATCGGGTAGCCAATAGGTTGATCACAAGATGAGTTGATCATGTTTCTCAGAGCTTGCTTTGCATTTTGGATGCTACCTCTCTCTGGGTTACGGTTACGTAGGAAAACAAGCTCCTGCTGCTGCCCTGCCCAGAGACCTCGGACACATTCCTTATTCACCTAAAAACCAGAACACATGGGGATTAGGTCAAGGGGCCAAGAATGAAATTCATATAAACAGAAGAGCAGAAATGGGAGGGGTACGAAAGACATCATGAAAACCAGCTGTGAAAAGCAGGAAAAGTGGGTCACATTTGAATAGAAGTTAACCCATTTTCCATTGTCGTTAGCGGGCTGCTAAATAATAAGCACCTACAGAGTCCTTCCCTCTGCTCTGTCTTCTAAAATTATCAAGTAAAATGTAGTCCATTTAGTTTTCCAATTTATTGAAGCACTGAATTTTGTAACTGAGATAATATTTTTGATAAAAATTATAGCTAACAAATATTTAGAGTTGACAGGATGTTTGTGACCTCGTGGCTAATTAAATGAAATAAATCATTACAAACTATCAAAAATAAAATTTCAGAGTTAAGCTTCCTGAAGTCCTGAGATGTTTTAAAAACAAGCAAATAAAAAAAAGGGAAATATTAGAGTGAACCATTTACTGATCACTATTATGGTATTTTGCAGCCTAGGAATCACATCGTATTAGCAACATAGAGCGGATGTCTTAAAAGATTCCACCTAAATAGCATATATAATAAATAAAGACTGTCCAGACAGAAATAAGCAAAAATGTTAAGGCTCTATGGATCATGAGAAAATTTGAGAGGACAGACTAAATTACTGACACAATAAGTTAAATTAAGTGCTCATAAACAATATATTTTTTCTGTGAAGGAGTTTCAACTACTTTTTAAAAGTCTGTATAGGTTATCTTAAGTTCCAATTTTTTGTGCCTCAAAAACTTACTTTAATGACCCTGAAGCTAAGGTAGCGTCTGTTGAGCATGATGATTTTGTATTCATTGGTGCCATCATCCATGACGTGCCGCAAAGCAAGCAAGGAGGGAGAGTTGGCAAGAACTGCACTCCGCCACGCAGGGTCTCCTTCATGGGCTATTACCAGGTTTTTTTCATGAGATACAATGGCTTCATAGAGCACGGTAGGGTCATCGTACTCATCTGGAGAAGTGAAATGATCCTATATACAAAAATAAAAAGTATATCTTTTTCAGGAAAAGAAGAGAATGACTTCTAGGATAATAAAAAAATGTCTATAATTACTAAATCAGCTGCGAAATGAAAATTCTTAAAAACTGAATTATACAAATATTTATCAGCACATGTTAATATTATTAGAGATATATTATACAAAGAATACTCTAAAAATGTGTTGAAGTCCTGGCATTACCATTTACTAATTTTCTAAACCGAGGAAACAGCTAATAAGCCTCTTTGAGCTTCGGTTTTGATATTTGTGAGTGCTGGTATTATCTCTCTAACCTACTTGACAAGGTTGTTGTAAAAGTTAGATAAAATAGTGTAATCGAGAATTTTATACAGTATGAAACATTCACATGTACGGTGAATACTTTCATTATTCTCTCTAACCTCCAGACTTGCACATGCATCCTTGTGGATGCTGCCTTCTTGCTCTCACTCATTTCGCCTTCAGATAGTATACACTCCCATCATTTGGCCTGAGTACAAATGAGTTACTTTACCTGCATATAAAAACTTATCAACCTCTCAATTATAATTAGGATAAAGCAGCCAATATAGTGTTTCCTTAGTAACACACCACTTCAGAAATTCAGGTTTGTGTTATGGTTATTTGGGTCATGTCCCGTATCCCATGTTAATTTCTAGGTTTCTGAATAAGATACATTCCATATACTTTGTTTCATCCATACTAAATGACACAGCACACAGTAGATAAGTAGATATTAAATACCTACTTATCAAATGAATGAGTAGTTATTAAGAACAATAGGTTTTTCAGGGAAGACTTTACTAGCTTCTTTAAGATTATGACTCTTAATCTGTCCTCAAAGCTCATAGCTCTGAGCCATATCTTAACTAGATGAGAGGAGGATAAAATAAAATATTAGATCATTCCAGAGATGTGACTTCAGGTGAAAAGTACCTGGTTAAAAAAACCCCACAATTTTAGAGAGACCTTTCATGTAGTTTAAATGTTCCTTAACTGATATCAGTAAGATAATCCTTTATCAGAAAAAAATATATATGAAAATATGAAAAAACAACTTAAATGAGGAAAACAAAGAAAATATATGAAAACTGGAAATATTTGTTTAGCAAAAATTTAGAGGATAGGGTGGGACTGAAGAATTTATAAAGTAGTATAAAAGTAATGAGTTGTATTTTTAGCTGTCTGGTAATGGAATCTTTTTTTTTTTTTTTTTAATCAAGTCTGAGGTGTGATTTACATACAGTAAATTACACCCATTTTATACGCAACCACTGCTACCGTCTGGTATGGAACATGTCCATCACCCCAGAAAGTTCCTTCCCATCTTCTGGCATTCAACCTATGTGCCAAGCAACCACTGATCTGCTGTCTCTGAAGATTAGTTTGGCTTGTTTTAAATTATATATATGTAAAATCATACAATAGATAATCTTTATGTGTCTGACTTCTCTTACTCTGCAAAATGTTTGAGGTCATTCATGTTGTAGCATCTGACAGTAGTTCATTTCTTTTTAGTGTTCTGTAATACTCTATCATGTGGCTAATACCATAACTTGGATGTTCAACCACTGATGGGCATTTGAGTTATTTCCAGTTTGGAGCTATTGTGAGTAAAATTGCTACGTGCACTTGTAAGTCTTTGTGTGGACATACATTTTCATTCTTCTGAGTAAATATCTAGGAATGAAATTGCTGGGTCATGTGGCAAGTATTTACTAATCCTTTTAATATATTAGATTTTCATGAGAATACTACATATGAACTTTGGAGATGACCGGTACTAATTTACACGTTTATCTTTTCCTGGTCTGAGTGTCCCTTAGGGGCAAACCAACGTCTGGCTCAAGGTAACACTCAATAAATGGCTGTTGCTTGTTATTTCACAGGTCAATCTCTACCCTCCTGTATCAAAACTATGAAACTTCTCCAGGTTGCATTTGAATTCTCTATTTCCTCCCCTCCTCATGCCCTCCGTGGCTCCCAGGTTCCCGATTCCACCTCCTTATCCTCCCTGTTTGTCACTGTTGTTGTCAGTCATGGCAGAGTGTGTGCTGGACCTGATTATAAGGTAGAGAGCCACTGTCACAGGCAATAATGCCACAACAAAAGAAACATGTAAGGAAATGGACGTGGCAGCAACAGGCCAAGAGCACTTGTAGGGAGAAACTCGATGGAGAACCCTAAGGTCTCAGAGGCTTTGGACCTATGCTTCAGTTTCTTCTCTGCCACATGAAGATGAAATATCTATCGCAAGGTTTAGAATCAACTGAAGATGTCTGTCAGTAACTGTTAGATAAATATGCTACATGAAAGAGACTATTTCTTACATAGCAGATATAACTGGTACCTTTTGAGATCTTCTCAAGTTTTAAAAATATTTTAACCTGAAATCATTACCTTTTTCTTTTAAATACACTGAATTTTGTCTCAAAACTCTAAAGCTAGTCTGAGATGGACAATTCTATTTGTTCCCCAATATACATTTTCCCTATAATCTTCAAAATAGTATTCCATTTTTTCACAGAGATTTTCATATATCTCTTATTAGTAATGCTCCTAAATAATATGGAACATTAACTTCATTCTAACATTTTTGATCATAGTAAAATCACTTGAAAAGTAATTCACATTTTATTTGAGGAAAAGATAGATTCAATCAGATTTGCGCACAGCAGATACATTTTAATGAGTCTTATCATATGGTCTCTATCATCGGATCTGATTACTGTTAAGTGGAATGATTATGCCACTATATCTTGTGATGAGAACTTTTAAGCTCTACTTTCAGCAACTTTCAAATATGCAATACAGTGTTATTAACTATAGTCATGATATGATATGCCAGCATATGCCAGCATGGCAAGTCTTCGAATAACGTTGATTAGTTATGTTCATGAGAAAAAAAAAATCCCGGCCGGGGCCTCCATCCGTGTGGAGTCTGCACATTCTCCCCATGTGTGTGGGTTTTCTCTGGGTACCCCAGTTGCCTCCCATGTCCCAAAGATGTGTACATGAGGTGAACTGGTGTGTCTAAATTGCCCCATTCTGAGCGGGTGTGGGTGTGAGTGCTCCCTGCGATGGAATGGCATCCTGTTCAGGGTTGGTTCCCACCTTGATGCCTGAGCTGCCAGGAGAAAAAACGTAACCTGGAATAATTACGTTGGAAAATAATCTTGTTTTTATTCATTAATAGAGTGTTTGAGGATTTTATTTGTAAGTCTGGTGATGTTTTTGTGACCAAAAATATATCGTAGGAACTTAACTCTTGTTTATATCAATTAGCCTATGCTAAAACTAGTTCAGTTATACTTTGTTTCAAGTCACAGTTTCAAATCAGAATATTTCTTCAAAAGTTCCTAAGAAACATAATTTGAAAGTCAAGTGAAGAAGTACGATTAAACAACAGTAAGGCATTAGAAATCCCCGCTTCTTACCTGATGAAGTTTAATGGACATACGGACTCCAGGGACGACTACTTTTCTCAGCAATTCCATGTCAGCAAAGATCCATTCATCGCGAATTGAGGAAATACGGAAATCTCCCTTAAACAGGGCATGCAGTCCATAGAGGAATGACTCTAAATTACTGTTAAGATTGGAGACAAAAATTTACATACTTTGACAAAAGTTTTCCATTACATTGATTCTTACATCTGTTTATACATCACTATCATCTGGGAGGTTTTAAAAACAGAGACCAAGAACTAAGGTCAGCAGCCCCGAATCAGAATTACAAGGATAAGTCCTTTTGACCTGAGAACCCTCTTTATAAACCACTATGATAGTGAGTCCATGAAAATAAACAACAGGCAGAGTCTGTAATTTAAAAGAAATTAAGGAAGGCCTAAGGGAAAACATGCAGTAATCACAAAAGAAATTTAAAATATATGGTATTTCTTAATTCTAATTCATTTGGATGCATATGTCAAGAAATCCAGTTTGTATTTAGAGTTCCAAAATCTAATATACAACTATATTAAAAGTATAAATGCTCTGGACAAAAACTGCAAGTAAATAATGGAAACATAAAAAAGAGGGATGAGTTGTTAGGAAAATAGATGTATATAAGGAGGAGACCAAACATTATAATTATTTTTCAAAATGTCTCAAATCTATTAAGTTCTCGTTATCAAGAGTTGCCCACACATGTCAATCTTAAAAGCCGTTTCTGTTAACCACTTAGTAGAACTCAACTATGTTGAGTAAAAAGATCTATACAACATCTGAAGAGACTTTTGCAATAAATTAGCATAGAATACCTCCATGAAAAACTATTTCAAATTTTTCAGATTTAGGTTATACAGCTTCCCACACTCTCTTCCTAAACACAGAAATGTCTTCCTTACCTGGACATATGGTGGGATGCAGTCCCCAAAGCTCTCCGCCCCAGAACACATAATCCATAACAAAGAGTCACCAGGGAGGAATCTTTGTCTACATCCAGTGGCTTTAAAAAAAAACCATGGTGACTATAGTTAATAACACTGTATTGCATATTTGAAAGTTGCTGAGAGTAGAGCTTAAAAGTTCTCATCACAAGAAAAAAAAATGTGTAACTATGTGGTGACGAAGTTAACTAGCTTTATTGTGGTAACCATTTTACAATATATACAAATATTGAATCATTATGTTGTATACCTGAATATAATGTTATATGTCAATTATACCTCAAAAAACAATAAAAAAACACATTAATAATCAGAAAAGTACATAAGTATTTAACAAATCAGAATATATTTAATAAATCAGAGAGGATAAGGAACTCAACTAGCACATAATTTCTATCTCTTCAAATAAAAGTTCTAATAAAAATAAACTTAAAACAAAACAGTATAAAATGAAGTATCAGTGTATATGAGGAGGTTCTTTGGAATCTTTAAATAAAATCTAATACTTTATAACATTAGGACATAATAATAAAGAACTGGATGAAGAATATTAAGATCTTAGCTAAACATCTCAGAATACTTGCCAATATACATCATTACTAATCTTGCCCTCTTCTGAGAACATAACAGTCTATCTAGTAATTAGTTATTTCTGGACTTACTCTGGAAAACAGGCTATTAAATAACAGCGGCGTTAACCTTAATCTGCATTAATGACCATAATCACAATAAAAAAATTAAATTAATATCTGTAGAATACTGCTTCCCCTCAATTTTTTAATTTTTTAACTGTATACCTTGATTATTGATTGTTATACACAAATATTTCATATATAATAGCTATTTCATAATAGCAATTACACATATGTGTATATATACATACATATATAAACAAAACGCTATATACATTATACATTATACAATACTGAAAAAAAATCTTGGTAGCATCTCAATTACGGAGAAACGACCTAGGACAATGGTTCTCAAAGTATAGTCCTAGGATGCAACATCAGCATCACCTGGGAACTTATTAGAAATGCAAATTCTTGAGCCACTTCAGACCTATGAGATCAAATTCTGAAGGTATGGCCCAGCAATCACACTCTGGGTGATTCTAATGTATGCAAATATGGAAAAATCATAGATATAGGCTAGTGAGTTTATTCTAAATTTGCCAGTGGTATATATTTTTGGCTTTATAAACCATTAACTTATAAACAAGGCAAGCTAAGATAATGACTTAATATTAATTGGTTAATTTAATTACCATTATTGTGTAATTTAGTTAATAATAGTAACTATGAGATACTCTAGTTGCTTGTCAATTAGAGTGGTTTGAAAGATATATTATCTCTTACAGCACATATACTAGTTTCATCTAGCAGGCTCTTTGAAGGAATTTTGAGCCTAGTTACAAATCAGGTAGAAATAAAGAATTTGAGAGCACTTGTTTTAAGAAATAGCAAAGAAATCTATAAAAGAGAGGGGGCATGTACAGACTTAAAGTTATATAAACAAAATAATATTAAAGGTGATTATAATAGGTGATAAAATTATGAATGATTTTCTTTCTTTTTTTTCTGTCTCCCTCCCTCCTCAACCTGGCTAACTTTCTATGCTGACAATGTATTTTTTTGTGATGAGAAAAATTTTTTTTTTCAATTTAGCTTTTCTAGCTTTTACGTCTGGCCAAGATAGAGTAACGAAGACCAGATTTACCCTTGTACCTGAAACAACCAAAGACTTGGACAGAATATATGAAACAATGGTTTCAAGATACTGGACACTAATTCCTGAAACATAAAAAACAAAAGAGGTAGCAGCCCTGCAAGAGTTTCTAGGCCACAGCACAACGAAGGAGAACATAGGTGGAGCTTAGAGGTCTCCATGTTGAGGAGCTAGCTGGGAGTCTGGGGAGGTCAAGTTGGCCAGAGTTTGAAGGGTAATGTGCCAAGGAAGAGAGAGCAAGCTCTGAAGGTGTGCAGAGGATCCTTCTTGAGTCATCAGCAGACTACTGATCAGCACATACAGCAAGAACCCAAAGCTGAGAAAAAAAACCATCAGAAAGGAACAGAAAGGAACAGTGGAACTCTTGTGATTGGCTAGCTTACTCAGAATAGTACTGTCCCAGTAATGAGGAAAAAAGCTCCAGACTAAAGGCCACTGTAGTCCCTCCTAAGAAAGCTTAAAAGCCAGACCTAAAAGGATCAAACTGTCCCCAAAGAATTTGTGTCACAGCGTAAAGTTCAGGAATATTTATAGGAATACAAAAATATCCAGAATCCATCAAGGTAAAATTCATAAAGTCTAGCATCCAATCAAAAACTGTCAGACATGCAAAGTGGCAGGACAAAATGACCCATAACTGAAGAATAATCAATTAATCACTCAATCAAAACTGACTCAGAATTGACACAAATGTTAGAATTAGTCAACAAGATTAAAAAAGTTATTATAACTGTATTCTATAAGTTCAAAAAGATAGAGAAATGACAACATACTAAGTAGAAACATAGAAGATTTCTCTAAAAGATATAAATTAAACCTTAAGAAATAGAAAAATGCAATATCTGAGATTAAAAAAAATACACTGGATGGGATTAATGGCATATAAAAAAATGAAGAAGAAAAAATAAAGGATGAAAGAAAATGTAGCAACAGAAACTATGCAAAATTAAAAACAGAGTCAAGAGACTGAAAAAACTCTCAGTGAGCTATAGGACAACATAAGGCAGCCTACTATAAATGTCCCCAAAAGAGGAAAGAGAGGATAGAAAAAAATGTTTGAAAAAATAATGGCTGAAATTTCCAAATCTGATAAAAACTATATACCTAAGACTAAGGCAGGTGCTACAACTAAAGACAGTCAGTATGTACATCTCAGACCATGATAAAGGCGCTAGTTGACAAGGTGGCTCACTCTGCTCCATGGAACAGAATAATCCTCTACACAGGATGCTGGTGGTTCAACTACACGAGACTTTTGCTTGGAAAGCAGCAGTGGTGGTAGGCATCAGCTTTTGGAACCACAGGCCTTGGTAAAGTCTATAACTCGCCTTACTTTTAGGATAAGACAAGTTATCCTGACAGCTGAATTACAATCACTCAAGGTGATAACAGATTTTGGGTCCTCAGCCTAGACCTACAGAATTAAAATCTCTCAGGCCCAAGAATCTGCATTTTTACACATTCCTAGCTCATTTTTATCCATGTTAACATATGAAAGTCAATAATCTAGATGAACATTGCCCAATATGGGAGCCACTTGCCCACTAGTCCTAAAATTAAATCAATGAAAATTAACTAAAATTTAAAATTCAGTTCCTTAATCATACTGGCCCCATTTCAAGTGTTTCTGTTTAACAACAGCCACATGTTATGGGTTACTAACTACCATACTGGAACAGCACAGAACATTTCCATCATCACAGAAAATTCTTTTAGACAGCACTGGCCTAGACTTCGAAATGGAGACAAAGATATTAAATTATCCTGAAGTCTGGTGGGGGGAAGTGAGGGGAGAACGCTCCAAAATGCATTCTTTAAGAAGGTGCTACATATAATCTGTAACCTGAATTTGTGTGTGCGTGTATGTGTGTATGTGCGTGCGCATGGGGTGGAGGGCATGCTAACTGAAGAGTGAGATTTTTGACACTGCAAATGAAAAAATGAGGGAGGCCACTTTCTTGGTTTCAGTTGGTTTGGCCTAATCATAATAAACCTGAGAGATTCTCTTACCCAGATGGTCAGAAAGAGGAAGGTCTGGAAAAACCGACTTCATAATAACAGACATATTCTTTCCATCTTTGGAAAAACAAATTCAAAGAGTTATATTACAAAGAGTTATAAACGAAATAAACAAATTCTACCTTTGCTCTTCGGGAAGAGCAATATTCTATCCAATTGAGGTAAATCACACAGAAACTCTCCCTGGATATGCCTGCTAGTCGATGGTCATAGTCTTCATCAATGTTTGGATTAAATGTTGGATCCACATCAACATAATTTCGATCTGCACACAGGCGTAGTCCTTCCTGCATTGTCTCATTAGCTAGCCACTCCTCTAGCTTAGAAGAGGTCGTAACATAATAAATGATACCCTAATAAGAAAAAGATTAAAAAAAAAATTCAGGCTAAATCACAATGTGAATTAACTCCAATTCCCCAGTAAATAAATTCCAGTTGTTTATACTGATAGTACGACTCAAAAACATTATTCTAGCTCAATATTGTAAATATACATTTTAAGAATGCTATAATAACATACCTCAGGCCTACCTGGATGAAAAAAACATTTAATACTTCTAAACTCAGAACCATAAATTCAGCAAGGCAACTTCAAAACCAATTCTGGTCTATTGATTTTAGAGCTTTTGAATTTAGGATCTTTTAAGAGAGCCTTTATTGTGCTAAGTTTATTTTGAGAAATTTCTCATAGAAAGCTATTAAATCATCCTGTGATCCTAGGTCAAGTTACAGAAATATAATAATAAAGCAACAGAAATATACATATTTAGAGACAGAAAACGCCACACACAAACAAGTGCACACACGTGTAAAATATGTTGTGAAATCAGTCTCTAGCTTTCTGAGGCTGGGTTTAACCAAACATTAAATAGAAGACTCAAGGTTCACCCCAATCAGCACAAACAAGGTAGTACAAAGAGGTAACAACATAAGATATGAAAAATTACAAGATGGTCATTAAAATTTAACACACATTTTCCTCTTGAAAATACTGGCTTTGCCTGTAAGCCCCCAAATCATAACCATGCTGCATTTCTGTAAAATCTTTTGCAAAAATAGAAGACCTATGCAGTAAAGAACTAATCTCACTAAAGAGAAGTCTCTGCTCTTGGGCCCTCGAATCTCTTGGGGTGTCCTGCCTGATAACAGAGCTTTTGTTCACCTGGAGGCTTAGAGCCATGATCTCTAAAGAGCTGGAGACTAAAGCTGACTATGTGGGTGGTGAATCACATCTAACTGACTTCATTCCAAAAAAAACTCTCCACACTGAGGTTCAGGGGAGCTCCCCTGATTGGCAACATTCCATGAATATTGTCACACACTGTTGCTGGGAGAAACAACTCCACTGGGAGAGGACAACTGGAAGCTCATTTCTTGTGTCTCTGGACCCTGTCGAAAATGCCTGTTCCCTTAGCTGATTTTAATTTGTTTCCTTTCACCATATTAAATCCTAACTGTAAATGTAATGGCTTTGCTGAGTTCTGTGACTTCTTTTAGCAAATTACTGAACCTGAGGGTGACCTTGAGACCCTGAAATTGTAGTTGACTGTCACAAGTGAGGGTGGTTTTGGGACCTCCCGAATCTTACAATACTTTTATTTAGTTTGTCTAAAGCAGTGAAAAGCAGTGGTAAACAGAAAGAGCTCAGTCAGACAAGCCTCAGTTTTAAAAATCCTTAACTCAACTTGCTAGTTAGAAGGCTTTGGGCAAGTACACTTCTGATTCTTAACTTGTTTATCTGTAATATTCCTTTAGAAAATTAGGTAAGATGCACGTTTGTGTATGTATGCATGCATGTGTAAATTCCTTAGCACTGTGCCTACAACATATGAGTTACAAATAGCAGCTATTAATATTAATGAACAAATGGAATAAGTTTCACTAAAGAATGAAACAGCAAGACCTTTGTAGATAAAACTATATTGGAAACTAGAGAATTTAAATCACTACACACAAGCAAAGCACATGTTAAAAAAAAAGTCTCTTCTCTATGGAGAGCCTCTGATTATTAGATCTAAATAGACATACACCCTTACCTTAACATAGTAAGTGGTGAGTACTTTCCGAAGATCAAAGACTTGAAGCATAGAAGCAGCACTATTGTCAGTGATGCTATAGCCCTCCAGAATATACTTGGTGACTATGACTTCCCAAGCTAGCCAGCGCTGGCCAAACGCAGCGTTAAATGAAAGCACATGGGGAATGTGGCCAGGTTCACAACAGCAAAACCCTTCATCCTCCTCAACACCTTCAGTGATGGCCTCCACTTCTCGCTGTTGACAGTAAGTTCCTTAAAGAGAGAGAGAGAGAGACGCCACTTACAAAGGGGGGAGAAACAAAGTGGAAAAATAAATGCTTTAGAGTCACAAGAAATGTAGAAAAAAGATACACATTATAGCATATGGAAGTATGTGACTGATTTGCCTTAGAATGCTCACTAACAAACTGCGGCAAGCTCCAGAAACCAAACATATTGTGCGTTCATCCCCTGCAGAAATGCAGTGTGCATTACTGCATTCAAGGTTCTAAGAATCTCTTTAATTTTGATTTATCAATTTCCAAACTTTTCAAATTTGGCTTTGCAACTGCATTCATATCAAATGAAGACCAAATGAGTAAAGGTACATTTCATGTAGGTTTGAGTTAATTCTGAAAAAGAGTGGAATGAAAAATGAATTGTCCCAGGGCACCCAATAGACATGCAAAACTCAAAGAGAATCTGAGCTCTGCTTACCAGTATCATGTCAGTGCTGCCAGCAGATATATTACATACATCCTGCTTATATGGCTATATAACCTGGAATAGTCCATTATAATTTAATATTAAATACATAATTACATTTTTTTCTGTTGCCAATTCCAACAATAATTGGATAAGATTATATAATTGGCATTTGAGGTTTATGTGATGATAACGTTTCAAATAGATATGAACTCTGATTACTCTGCACTAGCAAACAATTCTTTGAAGTTATATTCTTTTATGCAAGATACTTATCAAACAGGCATTCTTTGCATTAGTGTTACTGAAGTAAAAATACAATATCAGATTAAATATAGAATTAGACCCATGGCAATCTAGAGCTAGCAAAATATCATCAATCACATTAATGTTAATTTTTATTTTGTTCTGTAGTCTTGCTTCCATTTAATTTGTAAATTCTCTATATTACGTAAGGACTATGAAGTGATTACACTTAATTTCATAAAGGCACATATTAAAGTTAATTATAATAAAAATAATTTAAGTGGGACTATACATTTTTTTTTCCTTTAAAGAGAATATATACACCATCCATGTTTAAAACATACTGCTTTGAGAGAAAAAGATGCCACAAAACCTAGCCCCACTTTGTGATGGTGGTGGCATAATGAAAGATAAGGCTGAGGAGGCAAGCTTGGCCAGGCTAATGATCTGGACTGGTTAGTACTCCAGAACCCTCAACAATTCTATTATTTCATTTTCTAGTTTAATTACATTTCCAAAACAATGTTACAGTGGTGACAAGAAAAATCCTGTCTTGAACCTAACATTAATAGGAATGCCTGCTGTGGTTGACAGTTACACATGATACTAACTATATATATATACACAGACATTTTTTCCCCCAGAATAAAGATGTATGTAATCTTATAAAGTACTTTTCAAAGCAGTAATGGAAATGAAATTTAATCAAATGTCTTCTGGAATCTTTTGAGAGAATCATACTTTATTGTCTTTCTCCTGTGACCTATTAAAAGAAGATGAAGTCTCTTAATTTGATTCTTCTCAGTACTTAATTTCAAAAATGGAAAAATGGTTAAATTAGTGAGGGGTACTTTAAAAAAGCAGTGCTGGTTTTTGCTTACTTTGGGTTCTAAGGATTTCTGCATCTATTGTCATAAGTGAATTAAACTAGTTACTTTTTGGTCAGCTTAGTCATATTTCGACATCGATATTACACTGGTTTTGTAAAAAGCCTTGAGAAATTTTCCTTCTTTATCCATGTGCTAGAACAGAGTAGAGAGGGCAGAAGAATTATTCAATTTCTAGAAGAAACTTTATGAGCCTGGGTTTTTTAAACTGTAGCATGACATTGGATCTATTCCTCAGGTTTTATAGTTTATTCCTTCATTTTATTCATTTTGTCTTCTTTCTGAGAAGTCAGTCAAAGGTTTTTAAGTGAAGGAAATAACATAATGAGAGCTATATTTTGTGTAGATCATTTTGTTAGGAGTATACAGACAAGAGATGTGGCAAGAGGGAACTGGGAGGTTTTGACACTTAGGACAAAATGAGGTCCCTGTTCAGAGTAGTAGAATACAGTGAGTAGGGCAACTGCATTAATGCAGGATACTTTTACTCCACCAAACAAACACCATAAATATTTTCTACCACAACATACCCTAGTAATACATTTTGCTTCAAAACTGAAGTCAACAATAAGCACAGGAATTGATATTAATAACTGAAAAAAGAATTTGAGACTTGGAAAGGGATTAAAGAATAAATCTATGAGGATCTATTGACAATTAGTTACATCTTTTGGGCACTTCATAGTGAATACGACTGGTAAAAATAAATAAGCAAAACTAACAATTATGAAAACTAGACATGTTAAAATTAATTTGAGTGAAAACTGAAAGAAATCCAAGTAGCATAAAATTTTGACCTATAAAGTTGACTTGGAAAACTGTAGTTGGTAGAAGTAACATTTACAATTAGAAAAAGTTAACACGGTAGAAGCCGTAATCATAAAATTTTGATAGACAAAAAACTAATTGATAACTCTTTGACATAAACTTAAATGGAAAAGAATCTTGAGATTATCAGCAAAGTAAAAATGAAAATGAAATAAATATGAAGGGGTTTAACCAAGACCTACTGGAAACTGATCAAAAAAATTGTTTAAATATCACTTGAAATTCAGCATCCACTACAAGAGACAATAAGATCAAAGGAATTAAACTGGTTTAATGGCATATACCCCAGAAAATACATCAAAATGCTGAGCAGATCCAAATGTCTGCCTGACAAAATACTGACATTCTTGATTAATATTTTTAGGAATAGGAGGTAGACAAGACAGAGGCTAACACTGTGACAGAAAGAAAATAACCAATGATCAAGAAAACATTTGAGCAAGAGTATAATCATACCTCATGAGAGTTCTGGAATAAAGAGAAAAAGAGAAAAAGCTATGTACTTACATTATTTACTCACTCTACAAAATTAACTAATTATGTATTATATGCTAACTGCTGTGGTAGGTACTGGATAAACAATGATGAACGAAGTAGATATGATTCCTGCCCTGGAGAAGCTTATAATATACAGCAAAGATATACAAAATAGCCCTTGGGCCAAACCCAAGCCAAAGGTGGTTTTTACATTTTTTAAAGGGTTGTTTAAAAGAAAAGTCAAAGAAGAATATGCAACAGTGAATGTGCATAGGCCCCAAAGTCTACACTATTTACTATCTGGCTCTTTACAAAAAAGTTTTCCAACTCCCAGGCTATAAAATAAACTTTAAACAAATAAACACAAATAAATATAATATTACAACTATGCTAAGCACTAAGGTGGTAAAAACAGAGTATATGAGAGAGAATCATGTTGGACAGGCTTCTCTGAGAGACTGACATTTAGACTAATACTTAAAGATAATTAAGGAATTAGCCAGATGGAAGATCGGTGGAAGGAAGGAAGATGGTTGGTACTTCCTAGGCAAGGAGAAGGGCAATAAGGGGTCCTTAATAACGAATTTAGCACAGCTAAGGCTCTATAAGGAAGGCTAGAGCAAGACTGAGTGAGGAGAATGGTATAAACCGAGGCTGGAGAAACTGGCAGAGGCCAGAGCATGTGGTGTTGCATGTGGTGGGCATGTCAAGGAGTTTGAATTTTATTTTAAATGCAAGAGGAAGCTACTGAAAAATCTGAGCATGGAAGGGACATTGATCAAATCTGCCTTAAAAAAATCACTATAACTGAGTGAAGAATTACAGGTACCCCTTGTTATCCAAATCCAGCACAAGTTCAGATAGTAAGAGGTATTGTGTTCTCAAACTGGTTTGATTTGAATTTTATTTGGCAAATGAGAGTCTGGATGGCAAAGGACTTAGCCAAAATTCTATTTCATTTTTTATTTTATTTTTATTTTTCAATTACAACTGACATTCAATATTTAAAATTTTATTTGAATCTACTTGGTACCAGAGAAAGTTGAGAGAGTGAAAATTTGGATCAATTTTTGATTTGGAGAATATCAACATGGTGGAATGAACAGATAATAAGAAGGACCCCTTCCAATTCAAACAACAGATAAAATAGCCTCCCCATACTCATCTGTATAAATAAAGTTAAATTAAAATTAAAAAAGCAAAGGTGAAATCTTCAGGTGCCAACAATTTAAAAAGAAGTTCAAGTCATAGCAGTGGTTAAGTGTAGTGGTGAGAGGATGCTGACTTTTGGATGAGTCTAATTGGATTAATTTTGAACAGTAATGGGCAAGACTTTAAAAAAGATAGAATTAAGGTCCTGTGCTCCTGATGGAGAAACAGAAAGAAACCATAAGACAAGAAGAGGCCATTCTGGGAAAGTGGCGGGGGCAGGGAGAAAATGGATTACAAATGAATAACAAACAAACATTTACTGCCTTATCTGAGTGTCCCATAAGTAAAATTCATTTCCAGTGAACAGAATAACTTTAGAGAAGCACTTGGACCATTAACAAAAGATATTACATAATATTTGTTATGTGATTCAACATCAGGGTGAAAATAAAGCTAGAGGTTATAGGTCTGATTGTATCGTCTTTCTAGTCAAATGCTTTCTAATTTCCTATTTCAGGTTAAAAACACACAAGGCACTTTTTAGAATAGATCAAAACAGTTTGGATGCTCTAAAAACTCTCAAGTCCAAACGTTCCCTAGCATGGAAAGATATGCATTAACAGGACTTTCTTCAATTCCTATAAAACAAGTATCTATTCATGCTCATAAGATATTCAACTTATAGCAGTCGATAACATTAAACTGATATGTTTTTGATGCATGATTTTCTGTGTAGAAATAGCTTCATTTGTCTTATACAAAACTGTTGAGGTCTGGTGGGGAAAAAGGAAGTAACTGCTTAATGGATGGGGGTCTTATTTTGGGGTGATAAAAATGCTTTGGAACTAGACAGTGGTGGCTGAGTAATATTGTGAATGTACTAAATACCACTATTTGCTCACTTTAAAATAGTTAATTTGATGTTATGTCAATTTCGCCTCAATTAAAAAAAAACTGTTGAGGAAAAAAGGCATGTTATCTATAAGAAAGTAACTTGGTTAGCTACTCTCTGTCTCACACACAAACACGACATTCTATTCTGCCAGCTATCTAAAAGATATACGCATTGGTCACAAAAAGAGACTCTCAAGAGAAAAAGCACCGATCAACAAAAATTCAATGACATCAGGTAAACGAGCCAATTATATACTAATGATTCTATTTTTACACATATAGTATTGTATAGTATATCATAAAAATGATTCTTTGAATGTAAAATTTTAGGGAAAAAATCTAGTACTCTTCAACAACTTTTCTCATTCAACAATTCCAAAGACTAAGGATTAAATTTTATGATAACTTTTGATTTGAGATGTCACAGGAATACGTTCTAGAAACAAAAGGTGAATGTCTTACCTCGGAATTCAAGTCCCCGCAGCTGAAAAGTGACCAGCCCATTGCCGATCTCTATAAGGTGTACTAATGCGTTGAGATAGTCAGAGGCAAGAATGAAACAGTCCCCTGTACTGTAGTTTCCCCACCGTCCTAGAAGCAAATCACCACAGAGACTGTGTTGTAGTGATCTGGTTAAATGTTCATAAAAGATGGAATTCAGATTGTTGTCATCTGATCCTACAAGAAGAAATTGTTTTAAATGTTAAATTGTATCCTGTTCTCTTTATATTGACAAACAAGATTGTTAAAAATATTATAACTAATTTCCGCTTAGGTTAGTATCTACATTTTTTGAAATGGAAAATAATATTTAGACCCTTACGATTTCTACATAAAAATGAAACACAAGGTAATGGAAAAGGTTTAAGAATTTAGTTAGAAGTCACAGGACCTCTCTGAATCTCTGGTTCTTAATCATAAAATGTGGCAATTGGATTAGATGAAATCTAAGGTCTTTTTCACTTTTTATATAGTCCATGATCTTTTCTATCACTACTCAATGAACTATGCCTTATAATTAAAACCATGCAGGAAAACGTAAAAAGATAAAAGAAATTCAGAACTAGAACAAAAAGACATACTGATAAAGTGTGTAAAGTAATACAAAATTTGAACAAACAAGGCAATCCAAAACAAAGAGAAGTTGGTCATTCAAAAAAAAAAAAAAACAAACCCATACATTAAGAGGGTTAAAACTAACTTACTAAACTGTATATACAGAAACAGCAGCAAAGAATCTACAAAATTTATTACAGTCACCCTTTAAGAAAAAATTAGGATAAAACGTTACCCAATAAATGAAACAACCATCTTCAGAAGTAACTCATGCAGAGCAATAACCTGTCAATGGGTACTCTAAGTATAGTACTAGAGAATGGCAAAATATACAAAGCTTAATAATTATTTTAAACTCAGCCTAACTAAATAATAGAATAATGAAAGGAGAACTGTAGACTCTAACTTCAAGAAAATGGTCCTGTCTAATATTATGTCTGCCCATTACAAAGTGTGCATATTAATTTGGGACACGGCCTTTTTGATACGCAGGATGGTACCATCAGCATCATAACCTTTATGAGGACACACTAGAGCTGAGATGGTTGTTTTATTTACCAGAACATGATAATGCAGTAATTAATATTAAGTAACTAGTTCTTTTTAATCCAATTTTATAATTATGAATCAATCTGATTACTGTAATTTAGTTTCTCAAGTAGAGCATTTGAAGGAATCTGTGAGTCAAATGAATAAAAATATTCTAGTTTATGTGAGAGTAACACTTCTTTTAGTAAATAAATACACTGGAATTCTGGTTGATACATTAATCTCTTATGACTGGGGCGGTGATATTCACCCTCTCTGTGTCAGATTACTAATAGATGGGCCGACAAAAGGATGTTTCCCAAACAACAAAACTAAGAACCAGACTTAAATAATGGTACCATCACCAAAATGCTACCCACTGAAGCCCTATGTTGAGTGGCTATTTGGCCCCCCTACATGACATCTCTATATATCATAAACTAAATGAAATTAATATTTACCTAAATATTCAGGGAACAGGGGAGGCAACACATTAATTAAACACATATTTGTTGGATTGCATACTCTTCAATATACATAACAGTTTTATGTTAACGGTGTTCTACTTTTTAACCTATGTAAGTACAATTTCTGAATGGCATTTTTTATTCCTATCAGCATTCTTAAAACACATTTTATAAAAGATGGGTATATAAATTGTAGAAACTAATTTACATATATTTTGCTAAAGTAAAACAAAATAAAGCAAAGGATATTTGATTTTAAAAAAAATATCATTTGGAACCCACAGAAGATTCTAAACAAGCTGGCAGTAAAGTACTGTATACATATGTAACAAATTCCTAAGATTTGCTTCTTTACTCACAAATAGAGCTATTACCTGGATTTCTATCAAGCTGGGAAGCCAATCTGGTATTAGAATGATCCACTCGTTTTGTGCTAAAGGTAGCAAAATAAAACATTTTAGTAACCTTTTTCATATTTAAAAAATGCCTAATGTCTAAAAAGGAGAAAACTATAAATACAGATGAAATACATATGATCACTTTATGAATATCTCTGAGAAGAATCTATGAATAGTGTATAGATAAAACTCTGCAGTGGCACCTTAGGGGTAAGGCTTTTTACTCTCCCACACCCATCATTCACAAGCACAGCAGTTATTTCCTAACTAGTGTTTCACTGAACAGTGTGTAGAGACATTAATAAGTTTAATGTAAAAAAATGGATCAGGATGAAAAAAATTCATACTGTATACAGTTCTTAAAAATACGCAGTACACAAAACATTCTTTCCAAGCATAGCTATTAATTTCCAGTGGCACAGTACTCTTTGCAACGGCGATTTTCCCAAAACGTGGTCCACAGAGCCTGAAGTATGGGACTCAAGACTCTCCCAGGGAGTTTTCCAGGTCAAAACTATTTTCATAACACTGAGCTGTTATTTGCTTTTTTCTACTGTGTTGACAATTGCACTAATGGTGCAAAAGCAATGGTGGGTATTGACTGATGGTGCTTTAACATGAATGAAGGCAGGGACACCAAACTGCCACACATCCAAGAGGCAAAAACAATAACTAAAAATTCAAGTTTCACTTTAAAATGTCCTTAATGAAGCAATAAAAATATTAATTTTATTAAACTACGAACCCTCAGTATAGGCCTTTTTAATCTTCTGTGTGGCAAAATACACATAAAGCAATTCTACTCTATTCTTAAGCAGGATCATCGTCTCAAGGAAAAGCTTTTTGCAACTGTTTGATTTACAAGCTACACTAGCTACTTTTTTTTTTTCCCACAGAATACCATTTTTACTTGAATGGCTGACAGATAAGCTATGATTATTCAAACTTGAGTATTTGACAAACATTTCTCAAAAATGAAGAAAGTAAGTTTGTCATTTCAAGGAAAACAACTAATAATGGTATCTGTTGGCAATAGTAAAATTTGTGTTTTCAAGCAAAAATTAGAAGTTTGGAAAATTTATATCTATCATCATGAGCTTGATAGCTTCCCAATACTCAGTTTTCTTTTCAGCTTGGTGGTGATATGAATGAATACACTTTAAAAAATATTTTATAATGAAATGTGCCAAAATTGGAAGATCTACATTACTCAGCGAACCAATATTTTCTAAATGACTGATTATGCACGGGTAAAAAGATCCAGCCAAAGCATAAGACATATCAGTAAATTTTGATGTAACACAGTTCCAGATACTAATGGACATGGTTTTAGATTCTTTAGGAAATAACCATTTGTTGACTTTGAGTGAACAATCAAAGAAGAATATACACGATTGTCTAAAAGGCTATTAAAATACTTTCTTTTATAAACTATGTCTGTTTAAAGACAGAGTTTCTTCATATACTTCAACCAAAACAACATACTGCAACAACAGATCAAATGAATGCAGAAGTGGACATGAGAATCCAGCTGTCTTTTATGAAGCTAGATATTAAAGAGATTTATAAAATAATGACACTATTCTGATATTTTTTGACAGGATGGAAAATATAGTTATTTTCATTACAAAAATGTTATTTTTGTTAACACATAATGGGTTTATTACTTTAAAATTGATTAATAAACACTTAAAATTTTTGAGTTTTGATTTCTAATACAGTAAATATTAGTAGATAAAACCCATATTAACAAAAACTCTTTGGAGACTTCAATAACTGTTAAGATTGTATAAAGTTCTGAGACCAAAAAGTTTAAAAACTGCTGCCCAGAAGATGGCCCAGAAGAATAGGAGATAACACTAAAATTCACCAAAAAAGGAAATACCATGTGTAGTTTGACAAAAGACCAGAGTAAAAGTTTAAAATCCACAAGCCAGTTTGCTGTTTAAAAGGTGAGACTACCATTTTTACCTGTTATGTATCAATGTGTCAAAGTATAAAGAAAAAAACAGTCATGGAACTAGCCAATAGGATCATAAATTAGTACAAGCTCTTTTTGAATCAATATGTTAATATATGTTAAAACCTTTTAAAATGTTTAAGCTCTATAACTCAGTAAGTCCCCTTTTAGATATTCTTTCTTAAAGTAAAAGAAATTTGGAAAGATTATATACAAGCATAGTTAGTATTAGGCTTCAGATTAAACAGCCTAAGGAACCAAGCCTAAATGAAGAAAACACTTTATGTACAAAGATGGTTACTGACAACTTATCCTCATGAAAAACCAGAAATAACCTATAAAAAATTTAGCTCTAGAAACAGCTGTTTCTAAGACAACTGCGAGATAACTATGACTGTTATAATGACATAACATTGTATAGCATAAACTTTCAGAGTATTATTGAAAACAATTCTAAGAAAAGGCACTAAAAGAAAAAAGAGAAAAATGAGAATATCCAACTAGAATTATGTTTTAAAAAGTCTTATAAATACAATAAAAGGTAGAGAAATAAAGAGTATTATACTATGATTCTTCTAATTTTATATAATTTTGAAACTGAGTATTTATAAAATTTTAGCAAAATTTTTTAACACAAAAAACTGTTAACTCTGGATTACTTATAATAATGCTGTTGATAGTTTTTCCTAATTAAAGAAAGATAAGAATTGGCTTTCAAATATTTTATTTTACTCACTTATAGTCTCTCTCCCAGAATTTCACAGGTCGAACATATGAAGTGATGAATATTGCACTTCCCAGAAAGGGGTTTAGTGGCGTAGAAAAGAAGGCTGATACAACAGCCTGAACAAACAACATGGCTGAATCTATGGAAAAACTGGTTAAGGACCTTAACATTCAACTGAGCACACACATGCACACTAACGGGCACGCTCACACACACACACACACACACACACAAATACATCTCACAAACACATTGCAATTACAGAAACTAGAAAAATAAGGCTCATCAGAGAAATACAGAAAAAGGGTGCTACTGGACAGTATAATGGGGTAGAAGTGAAAAGACATAGCTAGAAAGTACAGCCTGGCATGAGGCTTTGAAGGGAGATAAATAAATATTTGCTAACATGTATCTGATAAAAGTCTATATATTACTTTTGGGAAGAGATGCTTGGATTTAATTTTCCAGAAGATAAAACTATAATTTACAGATACAAAAAGTCTGCATTTCAACATGTACGTGGTCGTTAACTTTTACTTAGAAAGTATTTTTAAGAAATAATGACGATAGATTTTGGACATAAAGTTTAATAACAATTTAAAATTTTACTTAATTATAAAAATTAGTTTTACATAATTATAAAACTTATACTTTTCTCATGTTCAGATGATCTGTGGGCCACAGATGTTAATACAAGTTAAACAATCAAAATGAGGAGAGGTGTGGACTCAAAGGACTGAGAACTTTTGATAATTTATCACATAATAACCTATATTCAATGCCTGTGAAAGGTTATGCCTATAAACCAACATTCTTATCAAGGATATGACTGCCCTTTCTTATAAAACTTTTATTAGAAGGATACGGGGCACTGCAAAGGGCTGAGCAAAAGCATGGAAAGCAGAACCCCATGTAATTTGCCATGGGGCAATGTAAGTATACACAAACTGCAATTTATAAAGGAGTTCCCAAAGCTGTAGGAGGAAAAAAAAATCAGTAAAAATGTTATCAGATATTTGAAAAGAAAATTAAAGACCTCTAAAATGTATTTTCTATCTAATGGGGAAATGGCACTGAAATTATTTGCAATTTGCATGAAAGGAAAAGACATATCAACTGCCAAAACACAATATATTTTTAAGGAAAGACAGCTAGCTGATTTATAGATTGGTTTCTTCTGTTTAAAAAATTCTATTGGTTATGTTACCACTACAAGCAAAACAAAGAAAGGTAGGAAATCTAGATGTCTGTAAAGCTTAATATACATATATTTTGATTTAAGATATTTCCCTCAAATTTCTGTGCTTTGGAAACTGAGTTAAATGCAATGTCAAGAGGAATTTGAAAGCAGCCAGGGAGGGCTAACGCTGTAATATAGTTGTCACTCCCTGGTTGCCTAAAAATTTAGTAGTGTATATTAGGCATCTGTTCATAATCTCAATTGTTATTGTCAATGGAAACAAAATACACTTTTAAATCTTATTTAAAGTAGGATCTGTTCTGTTGAACATGTCTTCAACACTGAAACAGAATTGTTGAATTTGCCCAACTGCCTCTGCATACCAGGCAGTGCAAGGTCCAATTCTCAAAACAGATCACGGAATCTTCAAAGCAAGACATTCTGACTAATCAGGTGCCATGATTCATGTACTAAACACCTCATATTTAAATCACTTGGCTGATTTACAATTAACCTGCTTAAGTTCCTTTTTAAAACAGAAGTCACAACTTCAATCAATTAGAAAATGCAGATGAACTCTTGCATTCTTTGTTATGATGCAGAATTATGCTGGCAATCCTCATACTCATGTGATCAGGATGACAGGAAGTAAAAGCAGGATGTATATTATCAAGATGCCATTATGACTGCTTAAAAGCAGTGATCCAAAAAACTTCAGTCTAAATGTGGAACAGACTGTACTCAAATTTTGACTGTAATATTGAAGAACAAATACTATATAATTACATAGGTAAGTGGTTAGTGGGTAAACATTTTTATATACACTGAGTAATTTTTTCTTAAAAGGTTATTAAATCAATGGTGTATCTTACAATGGTATCTTAAAAAATCTAAAGAGATCCCTTGACTATTACTTCCTGATTATCACTGTTAAGTTCTATCAAGTAACTATATAAAATGCAAACTCCTTAAGGCAGAGCTTTCTCTGATTTGTTCAGCGATGTAGCCTAAGCATCTCACACAGTTCTGGAATGTGGTTTGCTCTCAAAAACAGTTTGCTGAACAAATGAAAGCATTAAATAAAAAATCCAAATTAATTTGAGGAAAGTGTAGTGACTCAAGAATTTAGTTTATATTTTACTGCAACTTTCACTTTTTTCTAACCAGTATAATAAGATGTAATTTCCAATCTAGATATTTAAGTTTGTAAGACACCACATGCTTCTCTAGAAACAATTTTCTGATAAACTTTCCAGTTTTCTCCTTTGGTTAACCATGCTCATTAGAAGAAGAAATAAATGATAAAAATGCATACAAATTAGAGGTTAGACAAATATAATATTCTAATACTTCAGAGGTTATTTTTCACAATTTTAGCACAATATTTTGAAATTGACCATCACTAAAATCTTGCTCAGATTAATGGTTTTCCATTGGTTTCCATCCTAGGTCAGATCTCTATAACATCTAAATTACTGTCACAATCTCTTAAACTGTTCTTCATACCTTTAGGTTCTCTCTTCCCCAATTCATCCCAAATGTGGCTGACCAGGCTAACTTTCCTAAAATTGGGCTTTCATTGTATTTTGTAGCTGCTCATATGCTTCAGCTCTGTTACCTATCAAATGGGATAATATATGTCAAAGTCCTTTGTATGTGGCCAGTGTTAACATGAAATCTAAACTCTATTTTAATTTACAAATAATCTGCACAACCTATTTCATTTAGAAAGGTAGTGTGGTTCAGCAAAAAAGATTCTTGGGATGGAAGGCAGATGACCCAGATTTCACCATCAAACTAACTTCTAATTGCTCCCACATGTCTTTGCTATCCTTCGTCTCTTATCATCTTCGATCAGCTACCAGGTTATTTCCTCCCTTGGTCTATCCGCCAGCACACAGCCCAGTACCACGTCTATTTCTAAAATTATTCAAAACCGCAACCCCTTTCTGAAGATCCTATATGTTTAAAAATATGTACTTTTAGTGTTTCTCAAATTTTTCCATATAACTTAATCTTATTATCTTCTTAGCTATAGCAAGAAATATGTCTTTTATGGATCACAGTCACTAGCATTGTTGAGGGGTTCTAATATGCTCCTAAATAACTAGTTGAGTGAAAAAAAAATTACTTAAAAGAAAATAAAGCAAATGAAATGCAAAGATAATCTTCACTAAATAGTATATTACTTAAGGAGATACTTTTTACAGAGAGGGACATTACTTTCAGTGATAAATTACCTTGTTGAAGAGTATGGACATGAAGAAGAGATCCAATAGCATGGTCTCTGAAAAAGCTTCATAGTCAATTTTGAAAAAGAGCACAGTAAAGATGACTGTGACATATTGATATGTAGGGCTACTAAAAGAGGATCGTAGCAACTTCAGTCCAGCAATGGTGATCATTAAAGCACCTAATCTATAATAAAAAGAAAGTACAACTCATCAACCAATGACTGAAAACTTTAGAAACTATACTAACTTTAGAAAAATCACCATTTCATTTACTAAGTTTATAATATGTACATATATTAAATTTAAATTTTTAAAAATGATTTATATAGCTAAGTAAATCACATCCTATTATAAACTATCATAATATTCCCTTTTAATAATATGCATTATGATTCTTATCTTTTACATAAATGAGCATATTTACAAAATAAGTTAACAGTATTGTAATTTTGACATTTGATTCTCCAGTTTCTCAGTATTTCTATTGCTTTAACATTAATATCATTTAATACATAAAAAACATGTCCCCAGTCTAGTGGGTAAGCCTATATGATGATTATATCTGGTTTGGTTTATACAGTACATAAGAATAACCAATTCCCAAATTTACCATCTAAGATTAACCCTATTTAATAAGTGTCCTGTCATAAAATATGAATTGACAATGAGATGTCTGGAGTAGTGAAATGCAGGAGTAGAAAAAGATGTTAAGAAAAGGGGAGTCAAAATTTCACCTGAATTTATCTCACAGTGCCTTGGAGGTAAGAGACACTCAAAGCCTGTTACTTGATGAATAACTTAAGGCACTGCTTATGACTGCTCCCAACAGTCAAACTTAGATTACAGGAGAATTATACTTACTCTGTATCCAGTTTTTTTGGACTAGCAATTGTCTCTGCACTGCTACTAAGTTCATTGAGAACAATCAATGGATAGATGATATTCTTCTCCACAAAAAGAAGCCACACATGAAGTTTCTCAAACCACATCATAGTGGCAGCATCTAACAAGGAAATATAAGTCAAGAATACTATGTCATTTAATGTATAAAATAGTTTGGCAATGCAATGAAAAAGGAAAATCTTACAACTCAAATTCAGCTCTACAATAAATACATAATGTAAGAAATCTAGTACTTCGATCAATTGTTAACTTTTGTGATTTCTGAGACATATCCAATTTTGCAACTTAGATTGACTTAAATGTAGATGAATTTCATTTTAAACTTTAATTCTTAAAACCTCAGTTTTTAAGCATAACTTTTTCTCACATGCCTGTAACTCTTATAGAAAAGGTTGCTGAAGATTATTAGACTGTCGCTTGCCCAAAAAAAGAAATAAGGTTTTAAAAATTAAAGTCTTAAGGAGAATTGGTTTGCCTACATATGGCAAAGAAAATTGAGGAAAAGGTTAGGGACTGGAAAGAAGTCACAAACATAGACAAAAGGATTCAGCAATGAGGTCTGTGAAGAACAATTTAAGTTTTATTCTGTGGAAAACTGGTATTGTAGTACTGATACTTATACTTCAGCTAAAATTAAAACATCTTGCAAAAGGTTTGACTCACACTGTAGCTTCAAACCTAAGTATAAGAAATACAAGCCAAAGTGTTAATTGATGATACTTATTTATCAGCTTTCGACAGAGTAAAAGAAAAAATCCATGGTATTAAAAAGAAGGTGATAATAAAATACTTACTTCGAACTTCGTATTGATTATACTCCACTGTCTTCAGCAGAGGGTGAGAGAAACAGTGCCACGGGAGCTGTTTTCTAACTTGAGGCAGCACGTAATGGGTTACAAAACCCACAAAGCCGACCAATGTATACAATACATACTTGAGAGCAGGCTAAAAGAAAAATAGAGAAAATTACGTGATTTTGAGACCCATAGGAAAACATCTAATTTGTCAGTTCAATTTTCCATTTGATTATGAAGAAGAGCAAAGTCAATTTTAGAATCAAAGAATTAAAACATCTGTCTACAGTTAACATTTCTACATTATGTAGTTTTTCTGATTAAGTCAGCTATGAAAGTTAGTGATTGCTCATGCATTACAGATATTTAAAAATGTGTTTACTACTTTCTTCGGTGTCTCACACTATCATATAATGAGAGGCAGGCCTGAGGTATATTGCATGCTACTGTAAAAATGTTCTATGTGACTTGCAGAGCAATGTATTAAATTATTTTAACTTGTAGAGATAAAGGACATGAGCTAAATAAAACGAGTCTGAGTGAAGAGCATATTAAGACAAGAAAAAGAAGGGTTTTTTTTCCACAAAAGAAAGTATTGAGTACTTTCTGTGTGCTCACTAAATGCATTAAAAAAGTGATCTTTTTTTCATGCCTCCACATAGTGTATATCATTAGAAGAGAGTTTTATGTGTGATTAAATTCACAAAAGAGGAAAAATCAAGTACCATCACTTCAAATATTCAAATTAAAAGTCATATATTCAGAAACTCTGGACACAGAGAGGCTCCCATCTGAGTCCTGAAGCCTCACTGGGCCTGACTTGGCTTGTGAGTGTTCAGGAATTAATAGTTCAAATTGGAAGAGAAGAAAAACAGGAAAAAATGTTAAATAAAATTAAATAATAGAATCTTTACTTCTGGTCAAATGTAATAATAGGGATTCACTCTTCCACAAGAAACAACCAAAACAGAATAAAATATGTGAACCATAAGGAAATGAATAGTGAACCCTGAGAGAGAAAAAACAGATGAGGTCAGTGTTAGGACTGCCCCAGTTTACTGCCTTGAGAGAGTTTCCAGGCTGCAGTGCAGGGAGGAAACCCACATGAGCCTGGACCCCCTGAGTTGGGAGCCTAGAGAGACAAAGGCAGCTAGAGTTCACCAGAGTAGACAGCACAGCAAAGAGAAAACTGCACAGAAACAGAAATCTGAAGATCTGCAGAGGGTTCCCCTCAGGTATTCAGGGGAATCTGCACAGTGTGTAAGGAAACTACACGAGACCAGGAAAAGAACTACAAGAAAGGATTAGAGAAGACAGTATCCGGCCCTCACAGAGGGTTAGGAATAGTGCCTGTTCCCACAGCCAGACTGGAAAAACTCAAGATTCACAGGGCACTGGCTAGAGTACTCAAAAGGTGTTGCCTCGGTAGGGGGAATATTGCCCCTGTACTAAAAACAGCCCTGGCTTCGCCTAACAAATAAATCTTAAAAGGAAGACTGAAAGGATCAAACTATTAACAAGTAACTTAACAGTGCTGAAAACTAAATTCAAGAATATTTCTAGAAATATAAAAATATCTAATACCCAACAAGGTAAAATTTATAATGCTTGGAATCCAATCAAAAATTACCAACATGCAAAGAATCAGAAAACTATCACCCATGAAGAGAAAAAAAAAAAATAACTAATCAAAACCAGCCCACAAGTGACAGAAGTAAGAATTAGGAGATAAGGACATTAAGAAAGTTAGAACTGAATTCTATACATTCAAAAAGTTAAGAGGCGTGGGAGATAAAAAAAAAAAGACTTAAACTTAAGATGAAAATTATAAATTCTGAGATGAAAAATACAATGGATGGGATTAATAGCAGATTATACATTATAGAAGGTTAGTGAACTTGAGGACACAGCAATGGAAAGCATTCAAAGTTAAATACACATACAAAAAGAATTAAAATAAAAAGAGCATTAGTGAACTATGGGACAGCTTTAAGAAGCCTAAGATATATGTAACTGGATGGAGTCCATGTATGTGGGGTGGGGGTAACAGAGCAGAAGAACAGAAAAAACATGTGAAGTAATAAAGGACAAAATTTTTCGAATTTGATGAAAATCAGACCAGAGAGTCAATGTAACTGAAGTACAAAAACATGAAGAAAACTATGCAAAGGCACATCATAATCAAACTGACATCATGTGGAAACAGGGATCTGCACAACAGAACGAAGAGCACTGAGAATAGTGATTACATGGCCTGCAGATAAGCAGGGCTGTACTGAGGAACAAAACCTGAGGGGCCTCACTAACACCTGGACCTGATTTAGATAATGAGGTTCTAGGCTTCCAGCTGTACTGGAACGAGACTTTGAGGAGTTCATGTATTTCAGCATTATGGACAAACATTCAAATCAGAAATCAGTCCAAACAAAGTTATTTTCTCTCAACCAAAAGAACTAAAGGATTCCTTACCTGCAATACTGTGAACACTGTGCTTACATGAATAGCAAAATACAGCACACCAATCACAATGCATACCACTAGGTCA
This sequence comes from Pteropus alecto, assembly GCF_000325575.1. NCBI lineage: Eukaryota > Metazoa > Chordata > Mammalia > Chiroptera > Pteropodidae > Pteropus > Pteropus alecto. The sequence goes on along the minus strand of NW_006494609.1, from coordinate 346,016 downwards.
GACTGTAAACGTTCACTCTGTGAAACAAAACAGAATCATCAAACAATGACACAAAATTTAAAAAATATATTTTCTTTATTCCTAGCTGGAAAAGTTTAAGAAAGAAATTTTCACTGATGCTATTTTTAGCACTTCTAGGTATTTCTTACACATGGTAATCAGGTACAAGTCTTAGTTTCTTCTTCAATTTCCTCATATCTCAGTTTGACACTGCAATACCAAGAAAACCAAACTAATGAATCTAGTGCCACATACAATATAAGATATCGTAACAAAGTCTTTTATAATGAAGCTGTGTTATTTTCCCTCCCATTGGCCTGTAAGTTTAACATTATGGAAAAAGGAAATGAGGTGCTTAAGTTCTGTATCATTCATAAGGCATATCCTTTTGGATAACAAACTTATATTTTCATTGGTATTTCGAAATGTTGAAACTGCATGCATATGTCCTATTTTACTTACTAGATTTTGGTTCTTTTAGTGGTTGTAGTAAAAACCAGAAACCTCTTGATATCTTTGGTTGTTGACTAACCCACAGATTTATACTTTAAGCTAGTTTTAGAAGTATCCTACTACATTTCACATGAAATATCATGGAAGCTAAAGTCATAAAAATTCTTTAAATTATATTTTGAGGCAGTTTTGTACTTCTCTAAGGTTTTCTAAAGACTACGTGAATAGCTCAAGTTCACAGAAGGTAAATATTGCGTCTAATTCAAGACTTATATAAGTTCAGTCTTTAACATATGAAAATAAGTCTAATAACTTAGAAGAATTTTATTTTATTCTATAAAGCACATGAATCTACAGAATTCATTTTTCAAATAATCACTAAAAAAATGCAGGCAACATTAAAATTCACTAAACTTAAAAAATTTTAAATGACCACATTTACTTAAGTATATTAAATTACCACAGGTTATCACTCTCTCCTTTAACTAGGAATCTCTCTCTCTCTCTTTCTCTCTCTCCAGACTACCCTTGAGAAATAAAACACACTAAAAGGCTAGCAGATGACTTACAAGGATACAGTTTTTATCAAGAGGAAAAACGTTAGGCAGACAGGTAGACATGAGCAACAGGGGAATGAAGGGCCAACCCAGAGACCTCCCTTAGGACCTCTCTGAAACACCTTTTTCACAGTTAAAGATTACCATTACATCCTGAAATATAAGGAAGTAGAAACCACAAAACTAACCACTGGTTTAGTCTGGTGACAAGCACCTGCGCATATACTGTTTGTTAGTACATGTCTTCTTTACCAAAGACTCATTATAGCAGTATTATAATATCATACATATGCCCAGAAGTTCATGAATTTAATTATAACAGACTGAATTCTGGGTAATCACATACCAGTAAACAAGGGGTTATATACAGCAAGGTGTCAATCAAAATGACCTCACATGCCAATCATCTAGCACCGCCCCTGTAACCACCCTTCAGAGACACAATATAAGGTACATTCCCAGAACCCTGCCGGGCTACAGCAATTTCTGGCATAGCCCATTTCTCTCTTGAAACATATTTTAACAAATCTCACTTTTCTTAAATTTCTCTGATCTATAATTGTTTACCACATTGACAGAAAGAACCGAACCCCCCTTGACATTCCCAGTGCGCTGGGAATGGTAACAAAAATAACAAAATCTAACTACAGCCATGCCACCCTGAACAAGCCTGATCCCGTCTGATCTTGGAAGCTAAGCAAGGTCAGGCCTGGTTAGTACTGGGATGGGAGACCAGGTAGGAAGACCAGGTGCTATAGGCGTTATTTAAAAATAAATAGATAAATAAATAAAGTAATACTCATCTTTCAAGTTCCAGTTTAAACTGAATAAAATTGAGAATTCTATAAACAATGAATTACTTAGTTTTACCTGACTTAAAAATGAATGTTCAACATACTGTTTTATGCAGAAACCAAGTCTGAGGAATGAGCATTGCTTATGTTAAAATTTTAAATAAAAGCAATCGACAATGTACAATACATAACTACATACAGTTATTATATATAGTTATACATTTCATCCAATTATTAAATGCCTTCAAAAAATGTTCATTATATAACATGATGAACTGTCTAAAATATAAGTCTTTTAAGTATTTTAAAAAGCTTAAACTTACAACAGAATTTCTAAGTTTTTCAGGCAGTGGATCTTTTACTTCAGACAGAGGGTCTTCTGGATTTTTCTCTTCTGTTTTTGGAAAAATCTTGGACTGCACCAAAGAGCTTTATATTTTTAAAATGGAGAAAATAATTAATAAAAAAATACATATCTAATCTGAAAGCTAGTATTTCAAATGGCCAAGTTTATGATAAAAAACTAAATGATCTAAGTATACTTAATCATTAACAAATGATAAATTCTGAAAAGTTTAAGATGTCATCAAATAAGCAAATAGTAAGAATGTTTATTAAACATAGCTTTAATATTTAGCAGAGAAAAAATTAACAAATACTTTCAGCTAATGTGATTAAAACGACCCAAATTTAATCTATTTTGAAACCCAATATAGATTAAGTCAATAGCATTTTCATATGCCATTGGGAAAACATCCCTTGGAAGTTAAATTTGAAAGAAATGTCAACTTATTTAAATTTCTTTAATTCAATAACAACTTTCACTTACAAAAGTACAGATGGATCACTGCTTTGTCGGCTGAGATGATAGGATACTGCAACTAACAAACCACAAAAAACGGAGAAAAGTACTGGAATATGTTGACCATCCCAAGAATCCTGTTGGAGGGAAAAAAAAGTATGACAGAACAATATTCTAATTTATAATCATATAATCCTTGGATGTCGGAATTTTGGAGAAAGATAACTAAATTCAATAAAAACTTTTTAGCTCTATTATTAACTGCTTTTTATTCCAGATAAATTTAGATTACTTTTTGATGAGCTAGACTCTAGCTTCTAGATCATCTTCAGATTTCTTTTGATTACTAAAGCTCTATTTATACACAAGGAATAATAAATACATTTGCTACTGATACATGCTGCTGCCAATTTCTTTCAGATTTAAAGAGTAAGCTTACAGTAAAATATGTTCTCTCTTTTGAAAAATAAAATAACTTGGTAAATTTTTTTATTTTCTATATAATAATGGAGTAGGAAAAGACAACACACGATACAAGACATTAAGCAAAATAAAATGTTAACATTTTGGTGTGCTACTTTTTTGATGCCTGTGTTATTCATATAATATGCATGCCATTATATTTTCTATAGTATTGAGCAGGCATTCGGTGTTTCCTGAATGAATAAACTGCATATTCTCAGAAATAATACAAAGGCTAGCTTCGAAGGCCAACCAAACATGTGGAAATGGCATTTCTCAGTGTCTTATCCTCACCCATTTCTCTTGTCAACCCACATTAGCAGTCTTTTTCTTGCTCTTCATTTTTGTTGATGAATTCCAAATCTATTAATCACTACCTCAAACCTCTCTAAATACAACTTCCTACTATGCATCTCTGGGTACCCCACAAATGTCAACAAATAAATGTGTCCAAAAGTACACAATCACATTCCTCACTAAACACAAAATTTCCAATTTTGTGCATTAATGTCACTATCTAACCAGTTATACAAACTTGACCCTAACCAGAAGTCATCTTGGAGCCTATTGTGGCTCTTTTCTCTTTATTTAGAGTTCCCAAATATATTCACTAAATCCAATTTTAATTAAGTCCCTCATAATTTCAAGATTGCAGCACAACAGTCTTCCTACTTCTGATCCTTCCTGCTTGTATTTCCATTTCCTTCACTCTGAGGGCCAAGTAATCTTTTTAAAATGCAATGCTGATCATTTCCTTGCCATACCTCAAATATTTTGAGTCTTCCATCTCCACCCCAACACATTCAGGATATAAGACAATTTTGATAGAAAGTAATTTTGATAATGATAAAAGACAAAATATTTTATAATCCAGCCTCTGCCTACCTTTCCAGCCTGACTGAAATCCATCTTTCCACATGTACCCAAACCTCTAGCAATTCCAAATTACCTGCTGCTTCCTACACACAACACACTTTCTTTACAACTTCCTGGCTCTTCCTCCCTTGTTTTAATTAACTAATTCCTATTTGTCCTTCAAATTTTGGTTAAAAAGCTACCACGTGGAAAATTATCATTAATCCTGTTAGGCTGAATAAGGTAATAATTTAACTGGTATATAACCAGTTCAAAACCTTCATCACCCTCTAGCGAAAGGGTTGTTTGACTTGTTAATCACAGTGGCACGTAAGCTAATAAAAATCAGGAAATAAATGGTGTTTAGCACAGTACTGGGTACACAGTAAGCAATCTATAAATGCTACTGAATAAATGAAACAAGGAAGGATGCTCTGAGTCACTTTTCACATTCTTTCAACCCTATCACTCACTGTCTTTCATTAATCATAAAAAATAATACCACCAGGGGTTAATGGTTGTTTACGAGAAATTTAAATTTCACTTGTTCAATTTGGTGACACTTTTTTTAAATGGAGCTAATAAGTGTAAATATATATGCCTTACCGTTAAAATATAAAGCTGAAACTTACTGGATTTCATTAACCAATGTCACCATAAAAAATAAAATAAAAATATAAAATTATAAAAAAAAATAAAATGGAGCTAATAAGGCTCATCCAGATCCTTCTAAACCATTAATAATGACATTCAGGTCTTTGCTGAGGGTCACACTGAGGTACGAGTTGCTTCAGGGGCATCTTTAGGAGTCAGCAACAGGGCAGAAGACATCAAGTCCAAAATCAAGAATTATCAGACTGCTCCTTTTGACAGCTGCTTCCCCAACCAGAAGCAGACAGGAACTGTTGGTAGAACTACCTGGACTTCCACTGCTGTGCGAAGGCAATGACCACTAAAGGGGATGATGTCTCCGTGTGTGAAGGGTACTGGCGTGCGTACAAGTCCCTCTGCCCCATATCCTGGGTATCAGCTTGGGATGACCACCAGGCAGAAGGCACATTTCCTGGAAAGATCTGAACTGGCTCCACTGCCCCCTCTCCTCTGTCTTCCATCCCTCTCTCAGGAAGGTGAGGGTGGACCTGGGTACATCCCACCCTGGGGTCCTGAATCATGGCTTAACTAATAATACATACTTGTTGGAAAAGTGAAAAAGAAAATAATGACATTTAATTTTAGTGCACTAATTTTTACTAGAATCGTTTTTTTTCCCCCCTAAAAAATATGGAATGCTTCACAAATTTGCATGTCATCCTTGCACAGGGCCACACTAATTTTCTCTGTGTTGTTCCAATTTTAGTATATGTGTTGTTGAAGCGAACACTAGAATGTATCTTAAATTGCAGTCTTTGAACTTTACTTTTATAAGTTTTAAAAAGTATTGATATGAACAGTAGGCATATATATTCTTAACTAGAAATCTAAAATTAATTTCATATTCTGTTATTACTATGTCCACCCCTATCCCACCTCTAGCCTGTTATTACTATGTCCAGCCTAATTTGTTTCTAATATTAACCTCTGATTATTTTATGGAAAAGGATTTTCTTTTTATAATGGTTAACTATGAAATTACTTTCCAATTAAAAGTAAAGAGCATGAGAATAATGTTCAACATAAAAGGATCGTGGAAATTCAAGGTAAAGTGACCAGGGAAGGGGGAAAAATTATCAGTCAATTTAAAACAATCCTCATATAGAAAAACAGCCCTAAAGACAAAACATAACGTACTGCTCACCTTTAAAGCGCCATAACACAATCCATACAGTAAGGCTACTGCTACAATGCTACAGATAAAACTGTAGAGTGCTGCAAGCAAGCTTGTAGTGGCTGGGCAGGAAAAGAAAAAAGAAATTAATATTTTATAAACACTTATTAAAAACATATATTAAAACGGCACTGAAAAGTATTTAAAATGGTATAATATCAACTAGAATTAAGTATTTTTTCATCTGATTTTTAAAAATTGAGTTACTTTAAAGTCTGTTGAAATGCACCATGAAGCTCTGAGTGAAGCTCTTCCTGGAGACAATGTGGGCTTCAATGTCAAGAATGCATCTGTCAAACACATTTAAATCGTGGCAATGTGGCCGGTGACAGCAAAATAAGCCACCAACGGAAGCAGCTGGCATCACGGCTCAGGTGATTATCCTGAACCATCCAGGCCAAATCAGTGCTAGACATGCAGCTGTGCTGGACTGTCACACAGCTCACACTGCTTGCAAATTTGCTGAACTGAAGAACACTGATTGTTGTTTTGGGAAAAAGCTACAAGGCGGCTCAAAATTTTTGAAATCTGGTAATGCTGCCATTATTGATATGACTCCTGGCAAGCCTATGTATGTTGAGAGCTTCTCTGACTATCGTCCTCTAGGCCGTTTTGCTTTTCATCACATGATATAGACAGTGCTATAGGTGTCATCAAAGCAGTGGACAAGAGGCTGGAACTGGCAAAGTCACCAAGTATGCCCATAAAGCTCTGAAGGCTAAATGAGTGTCACTCCCAATACCTGCCACCTCGGTCTTAATCAGTGGTAGAAGAATGGTCTCAGAACTGTCTGTCTCATTTGGCCATTTAAGTTTAATAGTAGAAGACTGGTTGATGATTGCAATGCATCGTAAAACCTTCAGAGGGAAAGAATGTTTTATGGACCATTTGGGGATTTTTTGTGGCAATTGTTATTAGGTTTGTGTGCCAATTGTTATTAGGTTTCAAAATCAACACTTTTTAATGGAAATGACTTGACCAAAAATCTATCACAGAATTTTGAGACCCATTAAAACAAAGTTTAATGAGAAAAAAAATTTGAGTTACTTCATCCAGTGCTTTTAAAAGATGATGAAAGAAAGAGTCATCTATTAGCCACAATTTTTGATACAAAATATATTCACCTTGTAAGTAATGAACATTTATACATGGCAGAAAAAGTCATGCCTATATTATGCTTCAAGAATGTACCTTATTATATTTACAAAAGTATGGGGAAAATGAAGCTTGCAAAGGCCTGAAAAGGAACTGGAGACATATTAAGTATTCACTGAAAGATATTAGCCTTTGTAAACAGAACTTGTATTACCTACAAAAGTAAATTTGTATTGAATTGTGTTAATTCTCACAAAAAAAATATAGATCTAATTACTAACAACAACAGAGATCCAATGGATTACTAGTTATAAGGAATAGGAGATGGCTAATACAGCTAGCTTTTATTTTTAAAATATGGATAATGGTTCCATAAAAGAAATATATAGGAAAGATTTCTCTTTAGGTGATATTAAAAAATTAGCTCCTTGTACAAGTCTATAAATTATGACAAAGCTCACTGTTATGAATAATATACATTGACCCTTCTCCATAGTATTTAGATTAATATAGCACCTATAATAGCCCCTAAATACTGAAACTGTCTTCTATCCATTAAGCCATGCTAAAGACCAGCCCAGTCTTAATTCACACCCCTTTGAAAAATTTTTCAAAGCATCAAAAATGCTCTAAAAGCATAGGAAAGTCTTAGTTTCTATTTAAAACAAGTCATAATATCAACATTTATTAGTAGAGATAATTTCAATGCACATATTTGGAAGATAAATGAGGACTACAAAAATGATGTATGAAGAGAAATGGACTATAAAGTTACAGTAATTTCTGTCCCTTTCATATTTTTTCTCTAGTTGTACATACATCTTTCAGTAAAATTTTAAATAGTTAAACCAAATAAAAGTATATTTTAACCCCGGTGGCTGCCCATAGGGTTATTTTCAAGTTCTGCAAATCATCATCTAGAGTAACACTGGTCTTATTTTTAAAATGAAATATACATATATTAAGGAAATACATTTCTAAGTATATCACATCATATCCATACATTCTACTCTAGAAACAGAGGTACTTTTAAAAAGGTTATTTAGTAAAATGCTTTTATCAAAAGCATTCTGGTTTTGGTGTTCACACCAAGATAAAACAAAGCACTGAAACTAAATACACAGACATCCCAAATGCATATGCCAGTTCAAAATCCAAATACAATGCCATATATCAGAGCTCAATATATTTGAGTTATATGACCTTTTATAAATATTTTCTAAGTCTATACGGGTTCTATGTAAACTCATTATCACTTTTAGTTTTAGACAATAGCATCGTTACTTCCTACAGATCAACACGATTTTTCCTATATCTTTCACTAAAGGAGCAGACTTGACTGCTTCTTCCTATCTACAAATTTAATTCCTACTAAGTCTTCAATTATTAAGCAAGTGTATTTTTTTTCTAATTCCGATTCTAAAATGAAAATTGAAAAAGCATTTTAATGTTCAGTTTGCTACTTAATGATCTGTAAAAGTAATACTGTAATTTTTAATTTTTATAAGGAAGTACTCACCATTACCACCAAAGATATGAATATCCAATTGTTCACAAAGGTACATTACAAATGTATTCACCTGAGGCAGGAGACCAATGAAAAATACTACTGGGAAACAGAGTGTAAACACTACAGAAGGAAAGAAAAGTAAATTAAAAATAGTATACCTCATCCATCCTTTTATTTTTTTTAAATCATAAAATAAATGATAACAGACCTAAAATTATCATACACCACTCAGTAATTTTTTAAAGATATCTTTTAAAACTATGTCTCTCTACATAACTGCTTGGCTATTAAATAATCTTTTCAACTTTAACAGCTTTTAAAATAATTTCAACCATCTTCACATAACCAAAGCCTGAATCCAAAGGAAACCTTCCATCTGCTTCAAGAACAGAAGAATTGCTATATTTGTTCATCATTAGCTTTTTTTTTCATAATAGTACTATAGTTCTGTTTCTGAGAGGATTACAATAAACAACAAAACAAGCCTATTAAAACTATTTTTACCTATATAATTTACCTACTTATCAGTGAACTGACTGTATAAAAGATAGATAAGAAATGAGATACTTTAAAGATGACTCACCTATAACTAAATCCCTGGCTGATATAAGCACCAGCGGATTGGTGAAAGTTATTCCATATAATTTGAATTTGGTTGTAGTAAGGTTTCTGCTACCATAATCCAAGAGCCAAATAAGACCACAGCATAAACAGAAATAAACTGGTCTACTGTAGGCAATAATACGATTATGACCCTGAAAATGATATTAAAAAAAGAAGTCAGTTTAGTTAATTTTAAGAGTCACAACTAGCTATTGAAATCTTTGATGGCTTTTAGTCTAAGGATTCAAAATGTTTCCATGTGGAAACCCAGTTTCTGGCTGTCACAGAAGGGAATTACAAATTTGGAGAGGAGAAAAAATAGTGAACCCTGTGATAATGGATTGAATTAGAGGTATCAGTATGAACTCGTTTTTTTTTAACATACATATAAATATATATAAGAATAGATGCATGCACGTGTACATAGCGAGACCATGACCAACGCAGGGGTTAAGGACACCCCTTGCACAGTTGAAAATTTGTGTATAACTTTTGATTCCCCCCAAAATAATAGCCTATTGTTCACTAAAGCCATACCAATAACACGAACTGCTGCTTAAAACATATAGTTAGTACTTAAAGAATGATAAGGTAATGTTTAAAGGACAGAGAAGGCAGCTTGAGGGGCACCCAATGGCCGATTCTGACACAATTTGAGCATCAAAATAAATAATGATAGTAACATTATATATAGTCCATTGAATAAAATAAGAATCCATGAATCCACACTCATACAAAAAAATAAATACACAAGGGAAAGTTATTTTTTATAGTAAAAAGTCAACTACAAAATGTAGGGGAAATGATGGAATTACAAAATCACTATTTGGCAACTATCAAATGATAATCTGATTCAGGCAAGAAACATCAAAAGATATTACAAAAAAGTGGGTAGAAGTCAGCAGGGCAACTGGACATACACAATCACAAAGTACATCCCTATGAGATAGTTATTAACTATAAAAGAAAAACAGTAACATTACAGTAGAGTAGTGATTCAAGGGAGTGGGAGGGGATTTTGACCCCAAGGGACATTTGGCAATGTCTGGAGACTTGTTGGTTGTCACAAACTAGTATGGGGGTACTACTGACATCTAGTGGGTAGAGGTTAAAGATAAAGCTAAACATCCTATAATGCACAGGACAGTACCTCCACCCACAACAAAGAACTATCCAGCCCAAAATGTTAGTAATGTAGAGTTTAAAAAATCCTGCAGGCACTACCATTGGCCAAAAGATCAAAGTTAACGTGATCAAAGTTAACGTGATCAGCGAAAGGATAAATCAACATCACATGCTTCCTGATTTGATGCACTGAGAACACATCACTTTCGTAGTATGCCTACTATAAAAACCACGGCCTATATTCAATCAAGAAGAAACTTTAGACAAATTCAAACTGAGGAATGGTCTACAAAACGCCTGGCCTGTACCCATCAAAAATGTCAATATCATGAAAGACAAATACTAAGGAACTGCTCCAGATCAGAGCAGGCCAAAAAAGGCCCAATGCATAATCAGGGATTTTCTATTGCCAATTGAGAACATAGGAAACACCTGAATAAGAACTGTCACTTAGAAAACAGTATTGTATCGACATTAATATCCTGATTTTGATAATTATGTTGAATTAGTGTAAAGAAATGCCTTTGTTTCTAGACAACAAAAACTGAGGTATTTAGAGGTAAAGGGGCATCGTGTCTACGATTCACTCTCGAACAGTTTAGAAGTGTGTGTGTGTGTGTGTGTGTGTGTGTGTGTGTGTGTGTGTGCGTGCATGCATGTGTATGTGTTGTATAGGGAGCCGAAACGGAATAAGCAAATATGGTTGGATGTTTGCACAGGGATCTGGGTGAATGGCATCAGGAATTTTTTGTACGATCCTTGCAACTTTTCCCTAAGTCTGAAATTATGTCAGAATAAAAAGTTAAAACCAGTACTTCTATATATCATTACATTTCAAAAGCATTTTTACAAAATAATAATCAGCTGAAAGAAAATCATACACCTCTTTGTTTTGTTTTGCTCATCTACTCTCATTAGTAAGTATCTCAGTGGATGGGAAAAATGACTATGTTCAAGAAAGAAGCTATCATCATAAACTGCTCTTGGAGTATGACTTTAAACTACTTTAAAGAGAATGCCCTTTGGTCTTTCTAGTAAATAAACATTCTTGGCTGAGGTCTAAAACTGAATCATGCTTCATAATAAATATTGTTAGGCAGCTAACACTTTTGTCTAAAGTCACAAAGTAAATAACAAGGTTTTTAATCTCCTTAGTGTCCACAGGTCTAAACACCAGATCAATATATGACTTCTTTATTCTTGCTCCTAATAATTACTTAAGCAAAATTATGTGGCTTTTCCTACTTCAAAATTCTATTTTTCAATACTTAGTCATGATTTATTCTTCGAAATTTATTAAATGCAAGTTATCAAATAGCCATGAATTTATATGAACCATGTCTACCTAATCAATAACCTCCTCCTCCTGAAACAGGCTGTCAAAAAATGAATTACTATACTCATTTTCAACCAAGATTTAGAATTCACAATTATAATCCCATTTTACTTCACACTAATAAATCACCTATATTTCTAGTAGTGTGTCAAAACTAAGATGAGAAAATAATAACATAAATCTTAATTCAATCTGACATATGACCCAAAAAAAAGGTTTTAATAAATGTTAAGGAATAATGAGTTACAGTCATATTAGAGTGACTTACATGTCTGGGAGAAGAAGAATCTGGTTGAACACTCTAAAAATGAAGCAGAAAGATAGATTATACTACTGAAGTCCTGGTAATTTTACGAACAACTTTCAAAATGCCTGAAATAATTTCAAGTAAATATTCCACAGCAAAAGAAGGACCTACATTAATTTTTTGAAACATCAATAAAAGAAAAAACATCAGCTCCAGATATTGGTGTCACTCTGATATTAGAAACCTCTCAAATCTTTCCTCTTATCATGGTTATTAATAATTTGCATCTAACTTAATGTTTCTGAAATAGTATATGGTAGACAGATCTATCTTAACTGCTTAGCTCATTACTACTTATAAATATCTTAAACTAGAATGCTTTCTTAGGCATCATCACCCCATTCAGGAAATGCACAAAATATGGGTTAGCTTATAAGAGGAATTCTAGTTCTGCCCACAAATTCCAAGCTTACTAAACAATTCAACAGTATTTGTATTAAATGCATTATCTTCATTTTCACATCAAATTCATCAATTAAGCTATATCTCTATAAGAAATTTTATCAGCTTTTCATAAAAATGTACAAAAGGTATTATATGCAGCTACTTCCCAAATTGTGACTTTTCTCCCAAGATCATTTCTAATACCGTACCAAACAATTTCACTAGGATGGTCTATCACCATCCTACAGTTCTTGACTGGAACAAGCTTACTGAGTTTGGCATGTGGGCCTGGCTTCTGAATAAGAGACCAGGTAATCTTTAAATTCTTTCAATTCCAACATCTATCCTCTAAAAGTATCTGTTCCAGCCGTTCTTATTTGTTTACAACATTACTATTCCTTTAGTCAACTAACTGTAAAAATCTCAGTCATATTTTACCTTTTCTATAACTAACCAAAAGCAGTGGACAAAATTAATGGGACAAGGAACACTGGAATCAGGGAATGAATTTAAATGGTTTAAGGCAATAACGGAATGGACTGAGGTGGTTGAAATGGAAAATAAGAACAAAGGCCAGAAATTTTAACAGAGGATCACCACAAAGACACTTGGAACAAGAAGGGGCTTTAAGATTTTGAGTCAGGATAGTACTGTGAAAAGCAAAGCAACCAGGAAAGAAAAATACTTTTCAGCTGATGATGATGGGCTATTTTTAAAATGTGCCAACTGCCTATTAAGATATATAGGACTAAAGCTTGCAAGAAAGGTGAAGACTTTGAGATATACATCTGGACATAAGTCATATACCAGGGCAATAATTAAAGTAAAAAAGGATGACTTCACTAGCAAGAAACTGCAAACTGAAAAGAGGGCCAAATAAAACCCTAGAGAATTCTCGTAAATTAAAACTTAAAAAGATATAGCTTAACTTAATTGATGATTTTGATGTCAAAAGAACAAAGAGGCATCAACAAAGAAAAATTAAGTTACCTGAAAATAAAATAAGTATCAGGGTAATATAAAGTCACAGAACAACAATGAAGACAATATAAAAATGCAAGATAGTATTCATAGGTGTTAAGTGATGTAGCACTCCCAGATAATGAAGACTAAGAAAAGGACATAGATTTGGCAATTTGAGACTATGAGCAACCACAAAGACTGCAATTTCAATACTGCAATGAGGAAAAAGGTATGGATAGGTCTTGAAAAAAATGAAGCAGTTGAAATAGGTGGTATAGTCCAGATGTCTTAACTATAGACACCTGGACACCTAGTGGTGTAAAAAGAACTAAACAAATAGTTTTCAGGATAGGAGAAGGTTCTTCATATTAGCATATATGAGGCAAATAACCAATATAAGCAAGGGTATTTACTGGTTAAGAAAGAAAAGAATGGAAAAAGTCCACACTGACAGTCCATACTGATTTTGCATGGAAGGTGGAAAATTTGGTATTTGATTCTTCCATTTTTGGAAAGCTTAAAATTGTAAACATTTGATATTTTAGAGCTACTATGAAAACGAGAGCAAAGGGACACCAATCTTCTGCTTTTAATATCCCAAAGGAACATATGTACCAGTTTTGACATTACTTATCTACCAATAATGGACTTTAATAAATGTCACCTATAGAACAGTAAAAATATAGAAGTGGGAGAGTGAATGTTGACAAATTAAAAAGAAATGAACTTCAAAAATGCAAATTCTTATTTTTAACAAATGCCCAAATATATTTTAATGCAAAAAATAGCTTTAAGGAAGCTTCAGTTACATATTTTTCAAAGTTTATATGTCACTTTTATTCCCTACCCAATCTAATGTAAACATTCAAGGAAAATAAATCAAAAATTTACTATAATTCAATGAATAATAAGAAAACTTATGCTCTTTAACACAAATATTATTCCATAGTCTGAAAAGAAGAGCAATACTGGTACCTTAAGTAGTGAGTATTGACAGCTGGCTATAACCAGGCAGAACTGGAAGACCCAGATATCTCTGAAGAAGCCTTGTATGAGAAGAATAGATCCCAAAAATGCCACAATAATAGCCAAGATGACAGCTAACACATTTTCCAGGATCTCACGATTTCTGTAGACAAAAATCATTATGAGTAAGTATATCATCAATATAAGAAATTAATCAGAGTTGAAATAAGAGAAGGCATCAATATGAAGTTTCTATTATACTTGCTGAAATGCTTTTCTGATACTACATTTGCATAAAATTATGGATCACAGTGAAAAAGAAACTCATTTATGTGGAAAATTAAGACAAATTCCTATGTGCAAATAAAGCATGCTAGAGTGGATTGTAGTTTTAATTTTAATATATAATGTAGTTTTAATATCTACTTAAAAATTTTTACTCTTTTTAACATCTGCTTTTCTATCTGTCAAGTTTGTTGCAAAATAACTAATCAACTTGGATGGTAAAGAAGTTAGAGAAACGAGTTTGAAAAACAAAATCTCAAAACAGTTTCTAGAAAATTAAATTTAAAACTGTCATTATTTTATATAATAAAGTTTGTGACCAAATTTTGATACCAGTTTCATTTTCCCCACCTCAAAATCATGTGAAATAATCTGAAAAGTAATTAACTAGAATCATTTACATACAGGTTCTCCCCTATGTTGAGAATGAAGGCAGTGATAGACTGTCAATACTATACCAAAGTTGATGAGACAAGTATGTATTTTATTAAACAGACACCGTAAAAGAAATAATATGATGCCCAAGATATTAAACATAATAATGAAGATAATTTTTATGTCACACCAAAAACTATGAACCGATCTCACTACTTCTTGAGGAAAATAAATCGAAACATTAAAAGCATTCAGAAAATGTTAAATATGAAAGTCTTTTTTAAAGAATATATGCTGACATGGGAACATGCCCAGCATATTTGCCATACAAAGAAAGGTCACAAAACCATGTGCACAGGAAGATGTAAATGCTGTTATTTAAAAAACTTTCAGATATAGGTTAAGTTAAAAAAGACAATATATCAAAATGATACTACTAATAAAGTATTTCTCTGGGTGAAAGGATTATGGATATATAAAATCTTTCTATATATTTAAGTTTTTTATAATGAATGAAGAATTACTCTTAAAATCACAAAAATGTTTTTTAACTTGCTGTCAATGACATTTATAATCATCGGCTGCACTAAAACTAAAATTCGCAAACATGTCTGTACTATTTCATTTGTTAGTTCTACCAGATTAAAACAAGTTCAGTAGTATTTTAAAAACAATGAACACTGGTATTTTCACTGATCTCACATGGCAGTTGTGGAATTCCAAACTCGTCAAACCCAATGACCCTCATCGACCCCGCTACACCGCATACTGTCTGTATTGCTAGACACTGAACACGTGCTCTCCTTCGGCTTCTCTTAGTTTTTAATTTTGATAAATACAACTTATCAATTTGTTCTTTTACTAATCTAATTTTTGGTGTTACATGTAAGACATTTTGCCTAACCCAAGGTCACAAATATTTTCTCCTAGAAGTTTTTCTACAAGTTTTATTGTTTTAGATTCTACATTTAGGCCTATGGTTCATTTTGAATTAATTCTTGCAATATGGTGCAAGGTGAAGATATAAGCCTTTTTTTTTTTTCATATGGAAATCCAGTTGAAAAAGCCATCCTTTCACCATTTACTGATTTGAAATACTATTTCGATGCCATAGAGGCTTAGTTTTCTTTATGCGAAGGTTTTTAAACTATAATTTTCATTTGTTTAATCGATATAGGATCATTAAGGTAACATATTCCTTTCAGAATGAACTTTGATAATTTATAACTTTCAATAAATTTTCCACTGTCAAATTTATTGGCATGTAGTAGCTGTGCTTAATACTCTATAATCCATGTAATACCTGTAGAATCTATAGTGAAATCCTATCTCATACTCCAGATTTTGGATAGCTAAATCTTTTTTCTTTTTTTTTTTGTCCTGATCAGTCTGCCTAAAGTTTATCAATTTAATTGATCTTCTCAAAGATCAAGCTTTTAGTTTTTTTCTTTATTTTTCTGTTTACTCACTGATTTCTGCTTTGTTCTTTACTACTTTCTTCTGCTTTCTTGGACTTAACTGCTTTTTCTAGTGGAAGGGGAATCACTCATTTTTCTTCTTCGTACTATAATTTCTCCTGAGCACGTACCTGTTAGTGGCATTCCCCAAATTCTGATATGCTGTTTTCATTTTCATTCTGTTCAAAACACTTCCTAATTTCCCTCTTGATTTCTTCTTTGGTCCATTAGTTTAGAAAAATTATTTAGTGTCCAAATATTTAGGTATTTTCCAGGGTTCTTTTTGTTATTAACATAATTAATTCCACTATGGTCAGAGAACACACTATGTATGACTGGAATCTTTTTAAATTTGACCCATGTATTATGGCCCAGAATATGTCTGTCTTGGTAAATGTTCCATGTGTACTTAAAAGAATGTGTATTCTGTTATGACTGTAGTGCTCCATAAATGTTTGATTGATAGTATTGTTCAAGTCTACTATATATATCCTTGCTGATCTTCCATACACTTCTATCAATTGTTGAGAGAAGTATGTTAAAGTCAACTATAATTGTGAACTTGTCTATTTTTCCTATTTCTATCAGTTTTTACTTTATGTATTTCGAAGCACTGTTTTAAGTTTAGAAACATTTAGAGTCAATAAATCCTATGGATTAATTGACCCCTTATCATTATGAAATGACTCTATCTTTCTTTGGTATATTCTTTGCTCTGAAATCTAATTTGTCTGACATTAATGCAGCCACTCCAGCTTTCCTTTTATTATGTGCAGACATGCTATCTCTTTTTCAATGTTTTTACTTTTAACCTATTTATGTCTTTAAAGTGCATTTCTTGTAGGCAGCAGAGTTGACTTGCTTTTTTCTCCAATCTGACAATTTCTGACTTTTTCTGTCATCTATCATTTATTTTCTACCAATCTGTTCTTGATCTCTTTTTTCTTTTTCTGCCTTTAGAGTAATAATTTTTATAAATCCATTTTAGCTCTTTTTTACTTACCAGCTATTCTTTTGTCATTTTGTTATTTTATTTTTACAGTATACATTTTGGTATACCATTTCACATTTAGTATTAGAAACAGTAGTATAATTTTGTATCCCCCTTCCCAATCTTTATGCTGTTATTCTCATGAATTTTACACATTATAAACCACAACATATATTGTTATTATTTTTGTTTAAACATCCAATCATCTCTTAAAGTGATTAAACTTGTAAGAAAAAACATATTTTTTCATGTAGTTACCTAGCATTTCCAATGATCTTTGTTCCTTTGGGGTGGTCCATATTTTCATTTGGTATTATTTTCCTTCTGCCTGAAAAACATCCTTTAACATATTCTGTAGTGTAGGTCTGCTTGCAAAGAATTCTTTCAATTTTTCCTAGTCTGAAAATGTCTTTGTTTTGCCTTGGTTATTAAAATATTATTTTGCTGGGTATAGAATCCTAGGTTGTTTTTTTTTTTTCTATATTTCAACAATGTTGTTCCATTGTCTTCTCACTTGCATTCTTACCAACAACAAATTTCATGTCTTCTTTATCCTTGTTCCTCTAACAACCACTTTTTCTCCCTTGCAGTTTTTAAGAATTTTATCACTAGTTTGAACAATTATGGGCCTTGGTGTAGTTTTCTTCATGTTTCTTGTGCTTGGGGTTCACTGAGATTCTTGAATATGGATATTTCTAGTTTTCATCAAATTTGCAAGGTTCTCCACCATTATTCCCTCAAAATTTTTTCTGTCTTCTCTTTTTGAAGTTGTCATACAAGTTACTTTCATTTTGTTTATATGTTCTTTTCATTGGGGGATGGGAGTGAAAGGGTAATTTTTAAAAATGTTTTTCGTTTTAGGTAGTTTCTATTGCTCTCAAGTTCACCAATATTTTCTTTTGTAATGTCTAATCCACCAATAATCCCATACACTGTATTTTTCACCTCAGACATTTTAGTTTTCATATCTATAAGTTTAATTTGGGTCTTTTTTCATATATTCCATGTCTCTACTTAACTTTTTTAACATATAGAGTGCAGTTATAAGTTTTAAAGTCTTCAACTACTAATTCTATTATCTGTAACGGTTACAGTTTGGTTCCAATTGATTCATTATTTTCCTAATTATACATAATGTTTTATCCCTTCTTTGCATGCTTGGTAATCTTTGAATGCCAGACATAGCGAACCTTAATTTACTGGGTACTAAGAATTTCTAGATTTCTATAAATCTTTAAAACAGTTTGATCCTTTCAGGTCTCACTTTTATGACTTGTTAGGTAGGGTTGCAGCAGTGCTCATGCTAGGGCTAATTATTCCCTATTTGTAAGGCAAGACTTTCCTGAGTATGCTACACGATGCAACATGAAATACGAATTATGAGTTTCTTCCATCTGGCTGGTGAGAACAGTCACTATTTCTGGACCTGTGTGAGTACCAGGCACTATTCCTCTATTTCTTTCATATGGTTCTTTCCCAGACTTCAAGTAGTTTTTCACATATATTCACTCATCAGTACTCTGCTGAATATTCGAGGAGAACCAGAGATTCTCTCTGAGCAGAAATCCTTTCTGGGATATTCTGTACTATGAACTCTTAGCTCCATCTCCAACTCAGGAAGTCTGCTAAGCTCTAATTTAGTACCTTGTGTCACAGCCTGGGAATTCTCTTAAGGCAGTAAGCTGGGGCGATTGTAGGGCTCACATAATTTGTTCTCCATTTCTCAGGAATCACTGTTCTTTGTTGTCTTACCTCCAATATCAAGAAAACCACTGTTTCAGGTAGGAGGATAAATCCAATCTTTGTTACTCCATGTAGACTGGAAGCAGCATTTGATCACCAAGTTTATAAAAGACTACTATTATTTACTACTGAGATTATTACTAAGAAATAAACAGAAGTTTCCCCTTATACCTTTTATATTTAGTCATATTACTTATAACCTTATAAGCATTAACACTTCATTTTCTCTGACTTTTAAGTACAGTTGCATGATTCTTACTGATGATAAAAAGGATAAACATATTAAAATTGCCACAAACGTTTTTAATGAATTCAAGAGTGTCAATTTTGGGGAACCTTATTAACTTCATCTCAAAAGAACCAAAATAGAAAACATTATCCAACATGGTAACCAAGTAAAAACCTCTATAGGTTATTAAGGACATTTCAATTTAAAAATAAAACCTACATACACCTTTAATTAATCACACTATATTCTCACCTATCAAAAAGGGCCAAAAGTGTGAGTCTGTCAAAGTTAATGCCGATCCATAGCTGAGGCAGGATCCAAAAGCGATAATAATGTTTAACCTTTTGGGCAGCTTCTTCTGTTGGACCATAAGTAGCTGCCAGGTCTGGGCTTAAATCAATGTCTTGTTGCTCCAACAAATCTGTATCGATGGTCAATAGTCTGTTCAATCGAATCTGTGGAAGAGAGAGCTAAAAGAAAGTCAGCATTGTAAGGCTTAAAATATCTAATCGAGTCATGATTCAAGGGCTTACAGATTCAACTGCCTTACAGATTATCTACGCCTCCTTAATTCTCTACACGCATCCACTCCTTGTGGATATTTTAAGACCATTAAAACTACAGAAGGTTACGATAGGAAGTAAATTAAAAATAAAGTGAATTAACCAGTGGGCCTTTTGGGAAGATTTTAATAGGAAAATAGTTTGAAATCCATAAGTATTTGAAAGTTTATGACTGTTTAGCTAGTAAATCCATTAAGATCACTCATAGTGAATCATTGATGGCTTCTCTTCTCCCTGTCACATTTATGGTCTTGTCTCATTCAGCTATGAACTTCATTACTGTGTTAAATCTAAGCTCCTCTGCACTGGATTCAAAGTCTTCAACTCTCATTTCTTCCTAGTCTCTTATTACTGTTTCTGCTCTTTCCAAATCCCTCCTACCCCACCACTC
The DNA here is from genome assembly GCF_000325575.1 of Pteropus alecto. Classification (NCBI taxonomy): domain Eukaryota; kingdom Metazoa; phylum Chordata; class Mammalia; order Chiroptera; family Pteropodidae; genus Pteropus; species Pteropus alecto. The sequence goes on along the minus strand of NW_006494609.1, from coordinate 325,945 downwards.
TGCCTTCTCTTTTTTTGGCAGGCTGCTCATCTGATGCTAGACAGGAAATTACCACATTACATTTCTTTTAGCTTTAACTCATCCATTCATCGGTTTTTCCTTCTTCTGAAAGAATCAAGTTTACTATATCAAGCACAGCACCAGCCAGCATTTTCATTTAAAGGCTCCCACACATTTAACAGTAGAAAACAATAATC
>NW_006494609.1:270061-325716 GCF_000325575.1 Pteropus alecto | reverse complement strand
AATACACTACCATGAAAAAAGTAGGGACAGTTTTTATGTTTCAAACACATATGGGAGTATAGTCAAGAAAATCTGCTCCCTGTATATAACATAGCCACTTCTATCTCTAAACACTGACAAAGACTTCTCTACTTTTTTTCTTACCCTCTATGCCAAGGTTTCTGAACCTTGGCACTATAGGAATTTTCAACCAGATAATTCCATGTTGCAGGGGCTGTGTTCTCCACTAGAGGATGTTTAACAGTATTCCTGGCTTCTATCCACTAGATACCAGTAGCATTCTCCACATTGTGACAAGCAAAAATGTTTCCAGATATTGCCAAATGTCCACTAGGTGAAAACCTTTGCTCTATGCCAGCTCACATCTACGGTCTTAAAACTCTGTTTACAGCTGGTCATTTTCAGGAAGCTGCTAATAATTCTTTCCTTTGGCACTACACTTATCCACACATAACTCCTACGTGTTTAGAAGGATTTGATCCATTTTGTCTTTTCCAACTTCACTACGTACGTCTTGATGGCAAATGCAGGGTTATCTTTTTAAAATATCCCCACTGTATTTTATGTGGCACATTTTTTATTCAGTGATGTCATCACTAAGCTTCCCACACACACACTGGTTTATGAATAACTAATAGTAAACCAATAAATAACTGCGCCAAAATCATAATAGTGAAAGTGAAGTTTTAAAATAAAACAATTAAAAACGGCACAAGATTATGACATTGGTAAGTAAATGGACCCTGACATACTCTCAAAACTGTAATAACTGATTCATATATAGCTAATTAAACTTCATGGTGTTCTACGTTTCTTAACAAAAAACTCCTAAGAAGAGATTCATTATAAGACAGCAAAAGTATTTTGCCATAATTTTCAACAAAATTCAAAATTCAAAATTGTTCTGATTTGCACAGCAACTTAATCTAAAAACACATCATGTAATAAAAATGAAGGAAACCTACCACATCATGTGGATAAAATCGAACTGAGGTAGAACTGGATACATGAGAATCCGTGTCGCTAAAGTAAAATTAAAAAAGATTTTAAAGAATAAACAACTTGTCAAGGAGAAAATAAATAAATTCTTTAACAACTGGATATTTACAGTATCTTCTCTTTTCTATGTAAACTTTAAAATGCAAAATACCATTTTCCTAAAGTTGTGATTAAAAGCATAGCCTCTGGGTCACAGTGTCTATATTCAAATCTCTTCATCAATTGAATGAGATCTTAGACATCTTATCTAACCTTTTTTATACCTCAGTTTATTTACTGGTAATATAGGATAACAGTAGGTTTATCACAAGGTTCTTGTGAAAAGTGTTTAAGAAAGCAATTAACATACTGCCTGGAACCATAATAAATTGTAGCCAAGAACATGACAATTCAGTTTCCACAATTCAGTCAAGTTTAGATTTCAAAACTCGAGACCTTAACACACTTATGGGGTAAGAAACTGTTCTTGTCTTGAATTATATTAAACATAATTGTTTCTATTGCTCCATACTACTGTTTCTGTTTACAAAATCATCTAACACTCCAATTTAATCATTTTTGACACGATGAATTCTGAAAAGGAGCTTAAAGAGTATAATTTTCTAAATGTTCTATCTTTTCAGCATGCTAAGTGACTACAAGATCCTATTGCTTTAAATGGCGCCTTAAAACTTAAAAAACTGAGTTGCCCATAGATGTGTAACATTCAAATGGATGTGTCCATTATTAAACAGAAGTCCTAAAAAAAGAATCAAATGACCCTAGTGAAAACAGTGACCTAATTAATCAATAATGGATTTCAAAGCAGCAACTTGCATACATGAACAATAATATTAAAAATTTTACAAAAAATTTTATTACATTCTAAACTATAATTATGTCATATGATCAAGATTTCTAATTTCTTATTTGCTTTTCTTACAACTTCTCTGTTATCTTACATAATTCCTCGCTAAGGGAAGGAGAAAAAAGAAACTAAATGTAACATCTGACCTATAATTTAAGAAATTCTTTCTTCTGGTAGCTGGTAAACAAATGTTAAAACAAAATGAAAGAAGACCATTTAAGAAGATATTTGACCAAACTCTTACAAGGAAATAAAATTTTTAAATTACACACACAAAAAAAGTATTGATGGGCATGAACTTAGTTGTGTAAATATTTTTCTAATAAGCTTTTTTACATATATATAGACATATGTGTGTATGTGTGTATACACATATGTGTGTACATACAGTTAAATTTGCAAATGTGCAACCTCTGTCCTACTATAAGATCTGCCGGAAATTTTTACTTACTTTTTAAAAGCAGAATAGCTTTTACGAATGCTTTCTTTTTCCCATAGCAACAAATTCTACTTTAACTCTCTAGAGACAAATGCACTATGACAAATTAGTTAAGGCAACACAAACAAATGTTTTCAAAACAAAATATATGCAAGTACACATACTCTCCTAATAAGATTTCACACATACCAGATATTGGATGCTCTTCTTGCTGCTGGTTCAAAATTCACAAGTGACATGTCACAGCCGCCAGTCTCATAAAGTGTAGAAGAGAATTTACCTAGCAAATAAATGATTTTTTTAAAAAAAGCAATTAGAATACTCAGACTGTTTCCTTCAAAATTCGTGTTATAATTTTTTAAAATGTACTATAACCTCTTTTTTCCAAAATATCTTTTAAAAAATGATCAGCACATAATTCAGCATGATGTGAATTGAAAAGGAATGCTAAACAGTAGGGCAATATATATAATCAGATATTAAAAGTGAGGGATTGATGTCAGCTTTATAATACCAGTCTTCTCTTTTCTCCTCCCAGCACATCCTTAAGTAATCACATGACTGAATTTAATGATGTTTAAAAGTCACCTGAGCACAAGTTGTGAGTGGCCATTTGAAAAGCTGCTTAAGTTTTAAGACAGCTCAAACTGCAAGACAACAAATTTATATAATTACCTTCAGTTTTTTTTTTTTTTAAGAAAAAATGAAGACTGTCAAAATGGATGTAAGGAAATTCAATGAATTAAGTATAATGTTGGTGATATGTACAGTACTTAATGAACATTACTATTTGTATGATTCTGCAAGAACTCTGAAAAAATTTAGGACCACCATTTGCTATAGTCGATAATCACTACTACAAAACTAATAAAAGGCTTAGAAATTACATTGACTGCAAAGAAATATAGGTCAAAAAAAACTCATAGTAAACTATTAAGATAAAATAATTTCTGATAATGAAATTTAAAAAATCTGTATATTATCTGAAATGCACACTTCTCCTTGACTATCTATGATAGCCATATCAATGGTGAGTTAGGGAGCATAAAAAAATGAATATAAATTTCTAGTATGTCAATGAGAAGATGTACAAAACTCTAAAACCATGTGGGTCTAGTCCAGGCTACTTTCTGACTATTTATGAGGGTTTTATTAGTTGGAATTACTGAGGTTATAAATATGAAAAATCTTAAAGGGCAACTTCACCTTCATAGTAGGGCTAAAAGATTTCTCTTCCATGACTACAATAAAAACAATATGCAATAAGGACTTTTATTTAAGTGATATCCTTGAAAAATGACAATAAATACTCCCCATATTAATAATATAACTAAGGGTTTACAGAACATTTCAACAATCACTTCATTATTTAAAAGGCCTAGAATCAGAAAAAGTACTTTATTTAATGGGATTATTAATAATGGATCAGACAGAATATGCAAATATTTTATTGTGGTAGTTTCTGTAGTAGAAACGTTTTTGTCAGAATGATATATTCCTGAGATAATTTCAAAAAAAAAGCATTCTGAGAAATAGTTCATTTGCTGTTTTTCAAGGGAGAATTATTCAGCATGTGGACTATCTAAAAGTGCTTTTTACTCTCCTGTCTTTTAACCATGAGTCATTCACTCTTAGCACATCTAATGGAACCCAAATTAATGAACTAAAATGAAATGATACAAGCTGTCAATTTGGCTACTTCTTAGATGTAGTACTAAAATTTTTTTGAAGTGGAATGATTGGTTGCAGAAATTGTTAGTGAAGGAAAAAAGAAAACAAATGAAAATACTGGCTTGACTGAATTTAAAAAAAATTTTAATTGCAATTTTTATGCTCTGCTCTTTCCTCATTTATCATGGATATCAAAGATTGGCTATGCCATTATAATTAACTTACATTAATAGAAATAAGAAACATCAAAATCACAGACTGCATACATTAAGAAGAATTATAAATTCATGTTAAATTACTAAGCCACAGAGTAATAAAGAGCTGGGAAGGCCTGGCTATTGTTTGTGAAATCCAGTAAGAATGGAATGCAGAAATGTGTTTATATCGCGAAATTTGTCTTTTAGAAATGTTAATTCTATATTCAATAGCATTTAAATTACTGAAGTATATGCTGAGCATTTAAGCATTCCATGGGATTTTTAGTAATATAAGTCCTATTCTTTAGTAATATAAGTCCTGAAAATATTTATAGGCAACTGAAATCAACTAAAGATGTTACTCTTTGAAATTTTCAAATGGAAAAGTAAAAGAATATTAAATCACTATCAAATTATATCTTTTATATTTAGATGTCTAATATGAAACTTTTATAGAAATAGTTATGTTTTAAGTAAATATAAACATAAAAATAAAGTATGTCCACCAAAAAGCTTTTTAGACAGAAAGAAAGCTGGAAATTGGGCAGTTTTACTACATAAATCTATTACTCTACAAATCAATGACTAACCCGAGTAATAAAATTTAGAAATTTAAACAGAAGCATACAACATGTCTAAGAAAAGAGTAGCTATAATTTTAACAAATGTGCATGATTTTAACAGTGCTTTTTATTTTTTCCTAAGAAGCTTTTGTCTACCTACTAACTGTAAGAATATGTTCAGGTTCCTAAAAATATACATGGCACATGTCAGAACAAACCTACATTGTATGAAGGCTTCATGGTATATTCTCAAGTTTACCAAAAGAATAGATTCTATGTCTCTCTTATATCTTTGGGCTTGACAAGTAATAGCACTTCCGAAACAACACATTTTTATTCAGAAAATAAGCAACTCAGAAAAAAAATTATACTAAAAAATATTCCGCTTAAGGTTTCCTTGGAAAACTTAGTAAACATTTCAATGTATTAATATGATAATTTAAAGGCATCTTTAAAAATAACCAAAACAGAAATGAGTACATATTGCTATTGGTTTATAAAAATGAAAAATAACTTAAATATGTACAAATCTTCTTAGCATGCATAACAATTTTACATATATCTCATTTGAGATTAAAACCATCATCATAGTTAACCTTTGGATCCAAAGTAAAATGTGCCCTTATTAATAACCTCATTTTAATGTTCTTCTATATTAAGAAAAATACTTCAATTTAAATATTATTTATAATGAACATAAATTGGGAGAAAAAGCAGAACATCAATATGTCTTCCTCACATAAATTATGATTATGAACTAAGTCATTTCATCATATTTCAACTCCCAAGTCATAATTAATTATATCTAACACAATGACTATCACAATTTAAAGAGAAAAAAATCAATTTCTGACCAAAAAACAAAATGGAGGCTGGAATCTCAGACTTAATAATGATATTAGCTATGACATAGCATCTCCAAAGATAAAGAAAAAAAGTTGAGCTATCTGGTATTTCTCAGTTTTGAATATTCAGTAATAACTGCTATTGTGAACGAAAATTTAATTACACAAAACCATTTTTTGAGGTAGGAGAATTTCAAAGTACTAACCATAAATTTATGAATTTATAATTTACAAAAAATTTATAAATTTTTATAAATTTTTAAAATTTATAAATTTTACTCAACAAGAAGATGAATAAAACTGGATACCGACTTAAGGAACAAGGGCACTTGAAGCATGTGCCTGAAGGCATAAATGACACAGCAAACAAATTCAAATAAACACTGGCAAAATACTGACAGAAGACATGAGAAATGAATGAATGGAGTTCTCTAACTTGTCCTATCAATAAAAATCCTCACCATATGCAAATGCATAGATTGTAAGACCAGGGCTCAACCTAAGAAACTCAACTATTTTGTTTTTGATGTCATTCTGATTTTACCTATGTATCTTAGAAGGAGGTGGTTACTAGAAAGACAAATCATCATCTGTAGGGTTTCTCTTATCTTCTCAGTACCAACAACATGAAACCTCTTAAATTTCCTGGAAGATTTTCTTCTGCGGACCCCCTCTCCAACCCCTCATTCCTGTTTACTCTTGTCCAAGCCTAATCCTGATACACTGTTTTAACTGACTTCTCATTTTTCTATGGCAGGAAAGGGCTACAAAAGCAAAGAAATACAAGGGAAGCAACTTTATTATCAAGGGTTTTAGAAGGCTGTTAAAGGACACAAACATCTATCTAAATAGCTAATTTAAACATTCTACAAAAAGTTCTTATTTCTGATGTGATAAGTATTATATTCATAATGCTATCTCAATGAATATGTTATCATGCATTTAAGAGAGAAGGTATTTAAAATTAGTCCCAATTTCTTGGACAGCAAACCCCTTATCATCATGAGTAATGACTTTGAGTCTCTGGGGAAATATGCGTTTTCTTTCACCCAGACAGAAATGATTCCATTTTTTGCTGCTCGTAGGTTAAAAGACTTGTTTCTCTCTAGCTGAGGAGTCAGGAAACTTTTTCTGTAAAAGGCTAGATAATAAATAACTTAGGCTTTGTGAGCAAGATGGTTTCTACTGGGACAATTCAAGTCTGCCATTGCAGTATGAAAGTAGCCACAGCAAATACATAACATAAATATACATTTATTTATTTTACTTTATTTACAAAAACAAGCATCAAGCTAGATTTAGCCCTAAGGCTGTAGTTTGCCAACCCCTGTCCTAGACCAAAAGTCTTAGGCTTCTAAAACCTCTTTTAATTGTTGTGCTACAATGGAAATCAAGTCACTATGCTGTTTTTAATTCAGTTTCAATATTGAGAACCAGTCCTTCTTGGAATGTGCAGCATGTGCTAGATTTTTAAAACAGGAGTTTAAGAAAAAGTCAGGTACAAGAACAAAGGTTGGCTTAGAAGACAGCTTTTGAGGGCTGGTAACAAAGGACAGACGTGTCTACTGCTTGGCAACAGTAAAAGAGCTTTATTTACTGACATATTTACTGACATGGCCATTGTTCTCTAGTTCTGACTTAACAGGACATGCTTTAATTCACTGTTAAGTCTTCATTCTCACTGCCTAATACCCAGAACCTTCCAAAGTCAATGTACAAGTTCATTATGTTATGATTTCATCATCTGCTCACACTTTCTTTATCTTGGTAAAATAATCCATAACCATGATATTGATAAAACTGATCAAAATTGACCAAGAAGACAAAAAGGCAAGCTACAGAATGGGAGAAAATATTTGTAATTTGTACCTGACAAATTAGTTGTATATAAAATATCAAAAGGACTCTTAAACCTCCGTAATAAGACAAACGATCCAATTTTAAAAATGAGTAAAAGATTTAGACACACTTCACAAAAGAAGATATATGTATAGCTAATAAGCACATCAAAAGATGCTCATCTTTCTTTATTCATAAGAGAAATGTAAATTTAAACCACAATGAGATATCGTTTTATATCTATTAGGGCTAAAATTTAAAAGGCCGACAAGAGCAAATGCCTACAAGAATGGTAACTGGAATTCGCATACTACTGGTAGGTATGTGAGACCACTTTTGAAAACAGTTTAGTTTTATTGACAATAGCCAAAACTTAAAACCAAGGCAAACATTCATTAACGGATGAAAAGATACACAATATACAGTATGCTCATACAATAGAATAATACTCAGCAACAATAAGGAACTACTAACACATGCAACATCATGATGAATCTCAAACATCATGTGAGGTGAAAACTAAACACAAAGGCCACATATTATAAAACTGCATTTATATGAACTTCTTGGAGAGGGAAAACCAAATGACAAAGTATGTAGTAGCTGCCCGAGGCCAGAGGTAGAAGAGGAATGGATGGCAATGGGGGCACAAAGAATTTTGCTGAATATGACAGAAAGCATGTAGTCAGTGAAATTCCCACAAGATACCAACTTATATGTAGAATCTAAAACAAAACAACAGACTCATAGAAAGAGACCAAAGGGATGGCTACCAAAAGAGAGGGGTTAAGGGATGGGTAAAAAAGAGAAAGGGAGTAGTCAATATTATTGTGATGAGCTTACACAGTGACAGATGACCACTAAAATTAGTGGGGTGATCACACACTGTAAGATATAAAAATGTCAAATCGCTATACTGTATACCTGAAATGAATATAACCAATATAAGATTATTTCCCAACTATACTTAAATAAAAATTAAAAGTATTTTTAAAATAATTTTTGGAGAGTGTTTTGTTTCATTTAAAAAATAACATCAGAAAAAATTCATCAGAAGATTCAAAAGTCATACATAAAACAAAGAAAATTCCACATTCCCCAGGGAGCCACTGCAAAGAGCAGTTTTTATATTCTTCTGAACAATTTTTATACACATTTTGTCCCAAGACAAATGGACTATTCTACTAACATACGCTTTCTAAAATTTATTTCTTTTGCTTACTAAATAGCTTAGATCTTCATGTCAACAATACAGATGTATCAAATTCTAATTATTACATTGTTAATGTACTATCACTTCTTTCAGAGTTCTCTAGTAACATTTAGATTGTTTAAAATTTTTGAAATTACAAAAACCAATACCCATGTAATTGTATCTTTGTTTGTAAAATCTGTGGATCAAAATTTGATCTACTTTTAAACTGCCCTCCAAAAATATTCAATCTTTTAGTTGCCTATTTCTCCAGACTCTTCCCAACAATGAACATCACTAAATATTCAATAGATGAAAAAACATCTTAATCCTGTTTTTAATTTGCAATTTTAAAAATTATGAGCAAAGTTGAGCTGTTTGCAAGCCACCTGTATTTCTTTAAACTGTCTCTTTTTCTAGTAAGATACCAATCTTTATTTTATTGAAGTGTTTATTGTCTTATTATGGCAAAGACTGATGTTGACCTCTAGTATTCATGTTCTCCTTATTCCTTTTAATAATAGGACCTTCTCCACACTGAATTTCAGCTGGGCACATGTCCACCTAGTTAGAGACACTTCCTAGCCTCTCTTGCAGCTTGAAGTTGCCACAAGACTGTGAATGGGCCCAGGGAAGATGGAAGAAAGTGGCAGGCACATTTCTCAATTCATAAAATGAAATATAAGGCCTAGCTCTCCCTGACATTTTTAACAGGCCCCTTCTGTTTTTGGGGGAAATGTCAACAACTGGAGCAGTCGATATGGACCAGGCATGGAAGCCACTTGTGGAAGGAAACAGAACCATCCTACCTGCTAGGGATGGCTCCCATTAGACTGCAATGAGAGAAATGTAAATCTCTCTTTTATTTCAATCACTGATGCAGGGGTTGGGGAGGAATCTATTAAAGAATCTAACCTATATTCTAACTAATGCATATAGTAATCAACTTTAATTTAGAATCTTAAGAATAGTAATGTTAGAAAGCAGATAATTTAATGCTTCAATGAAGTCTTTACTACAGAGACTAGGCGAGAGAAAAATTAGATATCTTAGCCAGTCTTTGCTGTCTTCTGTGAAATTCCTACAGCAGTTCTGGCATCCAAAACTTTAAAAAATAATATGCTAGTAGTCTATCTACAATAACAATGATAAACTTCTAAGCATTACCCAGGGGATGAGGGTTTGAGTAGACAAAATAAAATTTATCTAGGTTTATTTTTAATTTACAATATTTGTGTGGATAAAACAGACACTCTGAAACCCTGCCAGATAAGGTGTGAACTGATACAAGCTTTCCGTAAAGCAATTAATAGTATATATCAAAGCCCCAATGTTTATTTCCCTTGACTGATGATTCCATTTCAAAACATCTATCCTAAAGAAATAATTACTGGTATACAGAAAGGTTTATGTAAAGGATGTTCAGCAGACTGTTTATTACAATAGGCCATATCAAGAATCATTCTGAATATGAACAATGGGGTTAGTAAACTGGTTAAATAAATTATAATAATGTTAATAATAATAAGACCAATGATTATTTATGTAATCAACTTACTATTTCCAGGCACTGTTCTAATTGCTTTGCATATTTTAATAGATATAATCCTCACCATAAACCTATGAAGTAGGTATTATTACCACCCTCTTTGATAAATAAGGATACAAAACTAATACCGTAGCACGAGTCATACATGATCCCACTTCTGTTTTGGCTTAATAAGAAGGGCAATAAGATGCTGCCAGATTTCCTTTAAATCTTTTTCTAGAGCTGACTACATTTTCAAGTTAAATTCTGTAGTAAAGCAGATTATCTCCAATATCTTTTCGGTCAATCCTTGTAAAGTAATGAAACAAAAGAATCTCTTAGAAAAATCAATTCACTCATCACTTTTTAAACCTCTGACACATTAATGAAATTAAGAAAGTCTTAATTTATCAGAATACAACCTATGATATTTATATATTTTATATTTATGTCTTGATAAATATAAAACTCATTTTCCTCATTTCTTATCTATAACAGTATTTTCACATGAAAATAAAATAATTTTGTATATATACTTTCAAAGCACTGACCACCACTAATTTCATACATAGGATAAAAAAATGTAAATTTTCCCATTTTATCTGCTCTTATCCAGAACATTTCCTCTGAGAGGTTATGTTATATGTTGAGTTTAACTACCAACTATAATGGCATTTTTCATCACTGCCTCAATTTATTAGTCTTAATTCACAAGAGGAATCTGGGATTCACATAAAAACTGAGAAGTGACTGATACATTTTATAGAAAAAGTCTAATAGGTAGAAAATAGAACTTTAAGGCTACCTAAATTCAGAGTCTCTTGTGTAACTTATCTGGACCCTAAGCACAGCTTGTTTTATTTGCAATTTAATCCAGAATATAGTAGGAAATCAACTGCAAATAAACAGGTCTAATAAAAGACTGATGAGGAAATTAACCTTTTTTTTGGGGAAAAAAAAGAGCAACACGTTACATTGAAGGATTTGAGAAATTCTTTAATAGTAAATTCCTTTTCAAAGATGTTAAGTTTAAAACTTATCCGTCTATTTAACATCATTTGAACCTTTTTTAAAAAATAAGTTTGCATAGAAATGAAGTCTATCAATAAGAAAGAAAACCACTCTAATATTTCCAACCGTTTCTAAATTATACACTTAAAATTCAGTTTTACCTGGTAACCTTGAAATGTTAGTCGAAATGCAACAGACAAATAAGGACTCGTAGGGTTTATTATAGGAAATGAATGTTATCTATAAGACACTACAGAGTAAAGATGAGAAAACAGGGAAAACTACCTAAGCTTTTAATTAAACAATGCCTGACTGCAAGTTTCCTTTAATCTAAAAAGGCTATTCTTCAGTTTAAAAGTAAACACACACACAAAATAATGATTAAATAAAACACACAATTATTACATATATACATACATGCACATAAATAAACATTTATGACAAACATACATATGTATGAGTGGATATATGTAAGTTTGTGTATATGAATATACATGTATGTATGTTTTATATAAATGTATTATGTATATGTATACATTTTGAACATAAATATTGTACATTAAAGTTTATCAACTAAAGAAGCTAAATTTGGAAGGAACCAATCTTGGTAAATACTCCATACTTTTAGGGACTATCGTGGCTAACTTTAACATATTTGAGTATATATATATAACCAAAATTCATTCACACAAACTTATTTTACTATTAATTAAAATCATGTGGAAAATTAAACCATGCAACAAAAATATTCTAGTGGGCGATATAAAAATCAATGTCTCTCCTAATTCCTTTAAGCTCAGCTATAGTTCATTTTCAGAATCTTTTTTGGCCAACTTCATGTGCTATAGATGAGTTACAGACTGTCCACTGATTGCTTGTTTTGTGCTAATTATTACTGTGCATGCAACCTGACAGCATTCAGTTACCACGGGCCAAGAACTGGTTATCAGAAGGCAGCTAACGTAAAATATAATATTCAAATTTCAAAAGAATATCCTGAATATTCACCAGTAGATGCTAGAGTCACTTCCAATCAAAAGAGCCTTTTTATCTTGAGAACTGTTAAGACAGTTCATTTATATGTATTTTTAATAATCTGCATGTACATTTGGGGTGGGACTTTACAATTAAAGCTTACTTAGCAAGTTTTTTGAGCAACTTAAGTTTTACAAAGGAAAATCATAGTTTCATTTTATGCTTGATAAAAGTCTAAAAATCTAAAATGAATCAAACTAAACCTTTTTTATTTTAGCTAATTTACTATTGTAAACCCAACAGGCAATGGTAATAGTGACTAATTTTACTTGCACAAATTGACAAGTCCTCTGTTCATAGGTACTTTGGGTTAACCCAGGAGAAATATCAATAAAATGATATTATAAAACTGAATATATTTCCAACTAAAAAAGTATCAGTTTTAAGTCAAAGCAAGTTAACAATAAAGTTCTCTCTCAAGCAGCCTCCTTATAAACTCCTCTGTCTTTCCAAATTACAAACTCAAAAGCAAAAGCATTCTAAAATTAAAATTTTTATTGACCTCTCATTTTATTTAAAAATCACCATGCATTCTAATGTTATAAATCGTTTACATGACCATTTTCAAGTTTCTATAAGATTTGCTAAAGATGATTTTCATCAGTATGCATATCTCATATTTATTAATCTCTCTGTACTTAAAGAGTTTTACAGAATGGGAAGAGAATAAGTTTCATATCATCATTTGAAATTTTATTATACCTTTTTTGGGTACCCTACATTACATATTCTTCTAGTCAAAGCATCACCTGAATTATCATCTTTATAAATGATGGGCAGCTATAACATTGATAAAAATCTGTGAACAAATGTAATCTTTTCAAATGTGTACATTTTAGCAACAAGATTTTCTTCATTATATTTACTTAAATTGTTATTAATCTGCATTCTGAGCTCAAGAAAGTGGAATTGTACAGAGAAACAGAAACCAAAGTAGTATAAATCACTGTCCTTAAGGCACAGAACACGTATTTGAATGGATAGGCATTATTGAGGTTTTAAACTATCCATTCCTCTTAAAATTAACTACTGTATTTAATAACATATTTATAGACATATTAACACAAAAAGAAAAAACTCTGTAATAAAGTTATTATTTGATGTTAGTATAGAACCATGGTGTCCTCAGAGTACTGCCTTTAGAAGTACAGTAAGTCCTACTTCAGGTGATGAACGATGAGGTAAGTGAATACCTACCTAAAAAAAAAATTCTATAGTAACAGACCTTTAGAAACCATTTTTGTCTTTTCTGCAGCACATTCAGAGAATTCAAAGAGATTAAGATTTAATCCAAATAATTTTTTTAATCAACATTTCCCCATCTGGTACAAATGCCACGGAATAAGAACTGCCCAAACCATTATAAGAGAACACTAAAGCATGAAAATGTATTAATACCTTTAACTACCTATTACTAATAGACATGTTCAAAAGAAAATGTAGAGTAAGAGATGAGAGAAACAGAAAAAGAAAAAGCAAAAGTCAAATGTTCCTTACATACAGAACAAATCCTATAAAGTGTCCTTACACATAGTTCCAAAAAGAAGCTATCTCAAGAAAGAACTGAAATCATTGTTACTCATTATCTGCTGCATTCAAGTTTCATATCATCAAGATTACATAAGGCCTGCATACCAAGTTCATCTTGCAAACTGCTGCCGCCTACAGCAGATGCATTGTCATGTGATGCTTCTAAGTGGACACTCCCATTTCTCACCAGCAAGGAGGCACTAGCACTGAGCACTGCAGCCTGGGAAGGGGGGCGGGACTGGACTTTGACCTGGGCTGTGGACTGCTGGCCTTGCTGCCCATCTTGAAGGCTAGGAAAAAACATGGATTGGGAAGACATTACAGGGAAGAAAAGAGAAAACAATAGCTAGAATGAAGTCAATATAGAAAAAACTGATTTAAAAAAACCTTTTCAATGTAACCTAAGAAAGAGCCAACAAACTTTGTAAAATATAGAGATTATACTGCTGGCTTAAATCTTCTGCTCCTTAGAAATCTGATTCATAGTGATGAATACAGTAAATATTTAATGTATATGAAATTTATCAATGTGTCTTTTTTCCACTTCAAGTCAAAAAAGTTCTAGTATAAGGAAAAAGAAGGCACAGCAAAGAAGAATCAAAAGTACATAAGATATATGTGGGTTGCAGATGGTCCCCAAAAGATAGATCCTATTTTTCAGTTAAATATGTACTTTTATTTATAAATGTAATACTAATTCTAGAATTGTTTTTTCAAATACTTTGGCATCTCAAATTCACAATAAAAGAAAATTTCTATGCACCAGAAAACTAAAGAACCTTTATCAAATGCAACCTGGATGACAATTTTAAATCAAAAGAAAATCACAAACTAGTGCAAGAACCAGAATAACAAATACTGACTCAACCAAGTGAAATAAATGACCGCTGGGATGCTGGAAGAAGTGTAATTAATATTTAATGTGTTGTTTCTATGAAAAGCCTACATATTTCTGAAATAAGGCCACAGGCCTTAACAAGGTGTTAGTTAACAATAATTATGTTCCCTTAACCAATTTTGTTATTACCTTTTCCAATCCATATCATAGTTTCATTAACAAGAACCCATCATTTTAGAAAATCTTAAAAATAATTTGGAAACCAGTAATTTCTCAAGGGATATTACAGTCTTTTTTAAATTTTATAAAATTTTTAAAATACTTAGTATTGTGTGATTATAAACTTACTTATAAAAATTACCTAATTTTCTAAAATTGAAGTTATATTAACTCATTTTATATTTCTATATATTTATTTTAAATCACTATAAATTTTTAAATTCTTAGTACAATATTCAAATTTAAACTGATGAAATTCATGAAAACATTGAGTATAATTGTGTCATTCCCTACATTATGTTCAATGAAATCCTCTGTTCTGTTACTAACATAATTAGACCTTTTAGGAAAAAAAAAAAAAGAATGCTATTTAGGATGGACTCATTCAGTTAATTTATTATTTTCATGAGTATTAACTTCTAATCCTTTGTATTCAATGCAATGGTTTCTCTGATGCCTATAAAATAAAAACTCATCTGCTGCAGACTGTGAAGTCAGCTGTAATTTGAAACAACCGTAAAATAAAAGACTAAGTAGAAAATACTGCATATATTGCTTAAACCTGTGGTTATGGCAACAGAATACACTCTGGAACTACACTGTCTGATACATTATCCATATGTGGCGATTTAATGTAACTAAATTTTAGTTTCTTGGTCCCATTAAGTGATCAATAGCCACTTAAAGTAGCCAGTGGCTACCATATCTAAAAGCTACCAAAGTGGGTAGAAGCTGGTAGTTAAGCGTCTACCATACCGGACAGTGTAGATCACATAGAATAGTTCCACCACCACAGAAAGTTCTACTAAATACCACTATCTGAACATTCAGATCCTAGGCTTCTTTTAGAGCCAATGAAAGAATACAGTCTAAATAGAGCATAGGAACGTAAGCAACATATGAAGAAAAACAAGTCTGCAAAATGCTGACTTGTCAATGCTTACTGGCATTATATTTTAAAAGCCATAACCATAAAAGTACTCATCTAATAACTTCTTTTGAATAGAATTTTTGTACAATAGACATGTCAAGAGATAATTTTAAGAACTTATAATCCAATATGTTTGTATCTTCCATACACATGTTTGTTATTCTTCCTCAGAAACTATCTAAAAGTTACCCATAGACCTTACCGAAATGGCCAAATTTCACAAGAAAGAAAATTCTGAGGAAAAAATGTTTAAGTAGTTCAGAAGACAGAAGAATTTCATAGAATATTTACTCAACAAATTTTTCTATCAATTTTTTTTCACATAAACTCATAAACGAAGGTGCCAAATGGCGGTTAGGTGTATTTTAATGTGAACATGTTTGAGAGTACACTAATCTTCAGCACATCTAAACATATAAAAAGGTTTTCAAAATATTAGGCAATGTATGAAAGCTCCAGAATAAACAAAGTAAATCAGCCAAAATCTATGTGGTTGTAAATGTCAAGTTTTTGAACAGCAAAAGCTAGTCACGAAAATGTTTATGTCCCTTGAATTCTTGTTTCCAAAATCCTTCAACAACAAAAAGCCTATCATTTTTGCAGAAATTGTTAGGAAAACTATTCCTAAAGGACTGTACTCTACCTTAAGCTACTAACTGACAAGACTTAATCTTTTTTACAGCACAGTTATATGTCTGAGAAAAGATAACTATTTTTGCAACATAGTAAAAGGAAAGGTAGAAATTTAGTCCATAACTGTCAGCAATCAATAGCATCACTGACATGCAATCTTACTAATTAACATTTCCAATTAAATAACAAAAAATATAGTTGGTCTTGGTCCCTCCTTTCTGTTTACCACTTCTTTAATATTTGACACATTCTGCCTTATGCAGTTAGTTATTTCTGTATGTGCCTCGACAAAAGAGTAAACTCTAACAGTATGATCACATTATTCCTATGAATCTCCAGATTCCAGAGTATACCCAGAAGAGTGTCTTGAACACAGCACAAAACAACAAATATTTGGTGGATCCATTCCTGAACACCACAAAATGACCTCTAAGAATTTCTAATCATGGACTCCCAGTTATTACTATGACCTTATTTGATTACAGATCTTTCAATCTTAGGATATTTTAAAAAACAAATCTAAGAATGCAGTAACGCTTTTTTCCCTTCCCCAAAATGTACTGATTTCTTTTCATTCTAGCCCATTAACTAGAGTTCTAAAAAAAATCATATTAAGTTCATAAATCTAGAACTTATTATAAAAATATTAAATTTTCATCTTTGCTTTTATCTCTAGTAACTGAGAAGGACTAGTAAAGGCCTACGAAATCTACCTACAAGGCTAACCTAATGAAAAAAATACTTTAAAAAATAATTCTGAAATAGGATATTCTAACAAGCATAAAAATTTCATGCAAATTTTCTTTGTGAGGAAACTGATGATTCATTCCCAATTCCTGGAGACATAAATTTTACCAACTTGCTTTCTAGACTGTTGATTACTTAAACCATTCATTAAAGTTTAAAATTAGTTAGATTTCATGGCCATTCCACCCTGAATGTGTCGGATCTCATCTGATCTCGGAAGCTAAGCAGGGTCAGGCCTGGTTAGGACTTGGATGGGAGACCACCTAGGAAGACCAGATGCTGTAGGTGGTAAAATAAATAAATAAATAAATAGAAAAGAAAATAAGTTAGATTTTACTAGTATTTACATAGTAATTATAATTAAAGTATTATCACACCTATTCCATTTCTTTTTGACAAACAAGTTTTTCACGTTTTGCATGACCACGCCTTCCTATATTTACATTAAGACGCAATTATTATTATGTAACTCATACCAAGAATTAACACAATATACTTTACCTGGATATTTTTGCAATTAAAAATGATGATTTTATTAAATTGGTGTTTCTCCTAATTCCTCACAGCTCAATTTTATTTTATTTCATGCATGATGAAATCAGCCTATTTAAGATACATATAACCTTTGTACTGGAAATATCCCAGAACTTCAACAAAATCTACATGCTGACTACTAACTAGACTACTTTCCAAAAATTCTTATGTGAGCCCTTTACAAATAAATTTCACACTATATCCTCATTTGAATGGCGATGTATTTAAAATCCTACAAAAACATGGAGAAATCCTATGTGATTGGCTGGAGTTAGAACACAGTTCTTTAATATTCCACCAGGCAGGAAAAAAAACCTAATTTGTCTACATTTTTTTGGTGAGTGGGATCTAGCAGACTCATTTGTAGCAAAGAATAAAAGGATTTTTAAAGACTAAAAAGAGAAGGTTAAAAAGTAGATTAAGGAATATCAACATAGAGTAGAAAAGCAAAGTATGGCAAATATTATTCAAGGGACAAAAAGAAAAGGTTAGAAAACACAAAATGGAACAAGTAAAATGAAATGCTGAGCTCTTTCTGCATGATGGGACTGTACCCCAAAAAAGATTAGCAGAAAGAAAAGTTACTTCAGGGAGCAAAGGAAAAGATGTGGAAAGGAAGCAGAAGAGGAGGGCTCACCAAAAAAAAGGTGCTCAGCAAAGTTTTCACTGTTGCCTTCCCATTTTTATATTTTAAACACTGGTTTAACTAATCTATACTACTTTTAACAGAATTACATATTACTGCGGGATTAATTAGGAACAAACTTATGAAGTTCCTGATTGTAATGTAAAATCTATAAAAATAACTAAAATCCCAGAATATTAATAAGGATTTTGCTATTCTTAAGAACAAGATTTTTAACAAGGAAAGGGGTTTATCTCTTTCAACCTAACATGCATTCAACAGTTATTTTATCAAATGCTATTCCTTTTGAACTTCAAACTAAAATATAAGAAAATAGTTCGTATAATAGTACTTCTGGACACACAGATTAATAAAAGTATAACATGTGCACTGCTTAAGCAAGCACATGTAAACTATTTTTGTCTATATCTGTATTGATAAAATACAGCACATATCTTTTGAACAGATTTTTATTATTTCTAATTCAAGATACAGACTCATTAGATTTGACCAATTGAGAATAAAATAATTACTAAAATTTTAATGGAAAATTATCCCTAATATTATAAATATATGCTTTCTTAAATAGGATACTGGAAAAATTAAAATGTTTTTGTTCAGTAACCAAAGAGGTTGCAAAATTCAAAACAAAAGTACATACAAAATATGTATATATATCCAATTGGCCACACGTTACCATAAATTAAATATTTTAGTCTTGTGTCATTTACTAGGTCCTGGTGATTATGAAATAGGCAATTTTTAAGTAATACAAAATAAAAAATACATATTTTAGTGAAATCATCAAACTAGCTTAAAGCTGAGGTCAGTTATCCGCTATTCCTCAACAAGCTCACATTTGTTCATATTAAAAACTGCGAAGATGCTGGACAAAGATATTGCATTAATAATTATTTAGAGTAGGGAAAAAACGTACTTAAGGCCTCTATTCACATTTCTAAAACCACCCTAAAGTGATTTTTCAACTTAAAATTGGCTACACCAAACTGATCGTTTAAAGTAGAGCAATATAAGGCATGCATAATGCAATAGGCTCAGGGTCACATGCAGAGAAAGCCTAAAGAGCTTATGTATAGGGGAGAAAGCGGAAGAAAAAGAAAAACAAAGCTATTTAAATGCTTTCTTGGGACTGACAGAACAGGTTAAAACGTCTGTTACATGCATGCTAAGCTTGGTGGAATGTTAAGATACCATACCTTAGGGGTGATCCGATGAGCAATGTAGGAGGGGTAGGGTTACTCCCTGCATTGTGCCGGCGCCGTACTGCCTGGCGCCTAAATGTGCTGCGTTCACGGCGAAATGACACCGTCTCCTCGCTGGCCTGTGCTGCTGCATTAAGACAGACTTAGGTCAAATAGGAGCCTAGGTCAGAGATGGAAATAGCAGCTGAGCCTGTCTCTCCCTGACTTCCCGCCCTCGAAAGTAAAGGGAATTTTTCTAATTGAGCCAAACGGTTTTCATGCATATGCTAATCTATCATTATCAAGGAATATACAAAAAGTATGAGTCCTTTATTTAAAAATAATTATTTCCTTAAAAATAATGTTTTTGATCTATCATCTGGCCTCACTATCTTCTCTTCCACCTTAATTTCCTAAGATCTCTGTTGTTTTAAAATTGTTTTGAAAAGTCTTATTTATTTAATCCCATGTGCCCTTATTTCCCCTTTAAGTCAGCCTTAAAAATACTGTACTTGTCAGTTCAGACTAATAGAAATAGGCATTAGTTTCTTACTCTCAGGAGGACAGGAAAAGCAGCAGTGATAATAGTTCATTTTTGATGCCGAGGAATAAGGCAGTAAATCTCCCACTTTCCTGGGCCACACTTTTGCAGCATAATGAAACCACTGACTGATAGTAGTTTGCTGCTATCAAACTTTATTCAACTTTATATCCCCAGCACTGATCCCATCAACATTATGAAGCAAATATCAGCCAAAAAAAAAAAAAAAAACCAATACAGAAACTCAGAACTTAATCCAAAACAATAAAATACAAACTAAAACCAATATACAATAAGAATATCACAATGGCTTAAATGAATTACTACATAAAATTTTACAAAACCATACTAATTGACTAATTTGAGTTTCTAAAGCAATACACAAAATGTTGTTTATCCATTTGAATTTAAAATTGTTTCCAAACACACAAAAACTCCTTTCTTTTTAGTAAGTATGAAATGGATTATAAAATCAAGAATGTTATATTTAGATTTCAGTTCTTTTGCAACCTTCTTGAAGTTCTAAGTGTTACTAATTCTCAAATTATTATTCTGCTTAGAAATAGCCACTTCCTTCTATTTTAATGGTGATTTTAATAAAGTATCCTTTTAAATATTGACCTTTTTATCCCCTCCCCAACCTACGTCAGTAAATATTCTTTGTGTAATTAGTCCATTATGATTAGGAATATACAGACTACCTCCAGAAGTCATAGGCTCTCTGTTCTTTAGATACTTTCTTTTATTGAAGGAATGACAAGCATAGAATTATTTCATCCATTTGGCAAGCTTCTGCCAGAAAGAAGTATAAGTCACAAATTACAGGACACTTATTTATATTACTTATTTCTTTTTCAGCTAACACACTACAGTGACATTCTAAGGTTAGGCGACTAAATAAGAATTAGGCTTCAGATCCAAACCATAATTGACCCTTTGAGGTAATTTTTATTTTTATTTTTTCTCCAGTTTTATTGAGATAGTGAAAATTCCTTTAGACGTGAAAAGGCTGTTACCGTATATAAAAGCTCGTTTATGCAAAAATTACATATGACCTCATATATATATATGATGCTGATTAAACCTAGTCCTCTAGTACCATGCTGTCCAAAATGGTGGTAGCCAATAGCCATTTGTGGCTATTTAAACTTGAAACTGATTAAAATTAAATAAAATTTAAAATCCAGTTTATCGGATTAATGAACCACATTTCAAGTGCTCAACAGCTACATGTGGATAGTGGCTACCATCACTAGACAGCACAGACACAAAATATTTCCATCATCATAGAACGTTACATTGGACAATGCTGATTTAGAAAGTCAAGGATACCTTTTTTGTCACCACAATATACAAAGCCCACTGTATGCTTTGCCTATTTCTGACAATCATGACCTCAATAAAAGAAAACTGTGACAAAGACTGACACAAAGGGGGACATAAATTGGCAAGGCAGTCACTGGATAAAGTATAAACAAAGCAAAAAAAAAAAAAAAAGCCACTTGGAAGAAATGAAAACTTAAGATGAGTGACCACTAAACCTGTTAACAGTTCTTAGGCATCAGTAAGGTTAATTTGGGTTACAGAATTTAAAATCACTCTTTAAAAATCAATTCAATATTTTAAGAATTTATATCGAAGATTTCTATTCCATTGTTAAAACAAACTATTGCTCAATTTACAGGGCAGTTCACTTCACCGAAACTTTCAAACATTCTCTCTAGTTTTAGACATTTTGTTTCAACCAAAATAATAGAGTAGAATTTACACAGATATAATTTATAGGGGATAATCTAATCCATAAAATGTAGTAAAATTATTCAGGATTTGGAAAAAAGTAGTATGTGATCACTGAATACTGAGAACAGGAAGGTGAAATATAAAACAGTTCTCTTTACGATCATCCTTCTACTCAAGTCTTAATGGTGTTTAAGACTTCACTGGGACAAAAAAGACAAACCGTAGTGTCCACTTACAATCAAAATGTTCTTCAGCTTCTTCAGAAAACACAATTTTTTTTGCTATTAACACATATTTATATTTTGTTACATGGAAAAGCACTATATATTAATACTACTACTTAATAAAATAGTTTTGGAAACACAGCAAGATGTAAGTTTAGGCATCCACTGAACAATGTATTAAAATGGAATTATGGTTACTGCTTACGTTGTCCTCTGTAATAGTCGGGGTATAAATAATGCTAAAACAATGTTCAATATTTACTATAGCAATTACTTTAACAGTAGCTAGGATCACACATTTGCCTGAAAACACTATGTTATAATTTATGGTCACAACAAATAAGACTAAGCCATGGCCCCCTGGGAGTGTGCTACTTAATATAGAACATCTCTATTTGAAACAGGGTCCAGTGGGAGTCCAATTCTATTAGAGCCAAGGAAAGAAAAGTGTCTTTAAAGCTTAAATTTGCCATAAGCACATTGTCACATAAATTATAACCACACTTGAAAATTCACTTCCACAATCCAACTGCAATAAATTTTTAATCCTTTATAAGAGAAAGAAAACAAGAACAAAAAATATCTTTAAATTAGAGAATGAGACAGGAGAGAAAAAACTTTAAAACCTAGTTTTGAAGTTGATATTTTGACCTGGCAAAAAAATGAAATTAACCAGTAAAATAATAAGAGCATAAAATGCAAATAATAAAAACTGAGCACTCCAGGTGCAACTAAATTTTATGTATATGTAGGTAAAGGAGAAAATCACAAATATTCAAGTGATTCAAAACCGTGAATAACAAGACAGACATAAAATACTTTCAAGTACATATAGACAATTGTAATTTTAACATATTTTTAAAAATTTATGTCTTGACTTTCTAATCATTTCTTTTGTGTTAAGAAAACTCCAAGATTGAATTAAGATCACAGTAATTTTAAAAGAGAACTTCAGATAATTCAGCTCTTTATTTTTGACACAGTAATAAATCATTCAATAAGTTTAAACACTTACTGGGTACCTAAAGGCAATTCATGCACAAAGCACAGAGACCCTAAGACATTTTAGACAACTGTGATCTGATCTGATCTTAAATATCAAAAAGAAAACAAAATCCACAATACACACCTCCCACCTCAGGAGTTAGTTTTTATTTATCTCGAAATGAGTTAAGGGAAATGCTACATATTCTATATTAAATTATTTAACTATTTTCATATGCGGGTATTAAAACAATAAACTATCACTTTGTTTTACCCTGAATGAAAACACAGAAAACATTAAAGGCACTAGAATACTTTCAGGATAGCTGGGATGAACAAAAGAGCAAAATTTGGGAAGTAAGAAGGTAAGGGTTGTCCATATTCTATCTCAAAAATTAGAAAGTTTGAGCATAAATATATATATAGAATAAGATGCCATTTAGAAACAATGTCAATCAGACAGATGATTGCTTAGTGAAAGGATTCATTTGTAATAAGTTACTTTTTTGTTATATACTGCTCAGAAAAATAAAAGATCTACTGCATAACTTCTGAGCATTCATTCTGAATTAAAATACTTTCCATCAGTGAAAACATTACAAAGGTTGATATTTTGACCTGGCATTAGTTTCAAGTATACAGTACATTAGTTAGACATTTATATAGTTTATAAAACAATCCCCCTAACTGCTCCTTCTCTCCTCTGATTTTCTCTACGTTTTTGACAAGTAAACCAACCAACAAAAGCAAACAACAAAATTAGCTGTGACTTGAGCTAAAGAGAATTTGCATATCCTTATTCAATTTTCCACAATCCCAGCAGCCAAATAAATATAGTTGAGTAGACGAGATGCTTTCAAGAAATTAAATTATACCTGTGGAGTCATAATTCACACAGAATAATTCCTAAAAGATATAGTTTAAGGATTACTTACTTTCATAGGCCGTTCCTAATTTTTTAAAATCCTTTGGGAATAAGATGAGAGATATAAATCCTCTCCCAGAAAACCGCGCTCCAAAACAATTCTGCATATATCTTTAGGAGATTCACCTAATAAGAAGTCATTAATGAAGAGTATATATTTGAAGTGATATATATTTGAAAAGGGAAACTTCCTGACAAATGATTAAAAGGCATCAGTGTCTTTGTTTTCATAATAAAGCTACAATTTACAAAGCACTTTTACACATCTGAGCTCATTAGAGTCTGATAGTTAACTATGAGACAGGCCCACACAGTTATTGTTACTGTTTTACAATTGAGGATATTGAGGCACAGATTTAATGGCTTGCCAGAGTATCCGGTTAGCAATTAGAGGTGGTATTAAATGTTACCATCTGATTCCTATCTAGAACTTCACTGCTGCTAGGAAAAAATAATGCTATAATGTCTGTTCCTACCACACAAAATCAGGCATTGGGCTGGTTTTGGGAATTCTATACACAAACCCTTATTTGCCGCATCAATAAAATATCTCTTTTTCTTGACACTTTTTAAGAGAAGCTCATTTTTCCAAGTAACTGAAGCATCCAAACCTGTTTACTGCACTAAATGAGCATTTTTCCATGTGGTTCTTTTATGTCTAAGCATCTTCTCAGTATAGATCAGGGGTCCCCAAGCCCTGGGCCACAGATCATTATGGTCTGTGGCCTGTTAGGAACCAGGCTGCAGAGCAGGAGGTAAGCAACAGGTGAGGGAGCTGAAGCTTCATCTGTATTTGCAGCCGCTCCCCAGCGCTAGCATCACCGCCTCGGCTCCACCTCAGATCATCAGGCATTAGATTCTCACAGGAGCACCAGACCCTGGTGCCAAAAAGGTTGGGGACTGCTGATCTATAGGCATATAAATGGTCAAGCAGTATGCTCTATTTTGTTGACACATTTCAGGAGTACAATAAGGGAGAATAGATAGCCCAGAAAAATTTCTCCTCAATTGCCAGAAAGTCTACTGACAAATAAGGCTAAAATAAACAAATTCTTACCAAGTATTTGAGATGTAATATAATTTTTAAATAAAAAGAACCAAACATCCCCTCCCACTACCGCCAATTTTCAAAAAGCCCAAACAACCCCCTAATATAATTAAAACCACATGAATATAAATCCTCAATACACTTAGTTTAGTTATGCTGTTATTTTTATTCTAAACACAATGAAGCTATAATGTGTTTAGAATAAAAATAGATTATAACTAAACACAATAGCCTCTACAATGCCCTCTTTTAGCAAAAAAAAAAAAAAAAAAAAATTTAAGAGCCCACAGACTGTTATATTTATTCCTTCAAAGTGCATGGAAATTTTTAGTTCAGTATTTGTTTCTTATTAACAATCAATGGTTTGTTTTTTAGAAATAAGAATGCAAATAATAGAAAAGCTAGAATCTGAAAAAACGAGGGCTCATATTAGTCAAAGATCTGCACTGAAAAGTAATTAACACCTTCCCTATAACTCTTACAAAAAAATAGAACACCTCACATTCCCTGAGAAAAGGAAATGACATTTTAAATACAAAGACATAAGAATTTACTATAGTTCTTGTACATAGTTTTTAGTATTTACATTCCAACAATATTTAGAAGAGCAATATTTTCCTACCAAAGCATGTTCACTCTTAAAATTTATTTTAATGACAACTTTAAAAATTAAGCTGTATTTTAAAACCCAGTGGTTTCTTGCATGTTATGAACATATTTGATATGATTTGTGTGAGAAATCACGCAAGGCATTTCAGACCTTTTATAAAAAACAGAATGATATGCACATCTAAGACTTGAGGGAATTTAATTACTATACTGTCACCAAGTAGTTATAATCATTTCAGAAATAATTAGTTCTCAATATTTAGGTTGGATAGGCTATTTGCTTCCTTAGGTTTTTACCTTTTTTTTACATTCTCATTAGAAATTAACCTATGTTAGAAACTATACCAAAAGAAACAAGAGAATGTTTACCACAATATGAACTTTTAAAATACTCTGGGTGAAATTAGAATTCTTTGAGATAAAAAGCAAGTTCCTTATGTTTCACAATGTATAAACAAAATATTCAGCTTAACTTTTAATAAGAGACTAGAAGCTTTAAAACTAAAGATATAAGCCTGAATAAAGAGAATGGGGGTGGAGGATAAAAAAGCTACAGTGCTGGCAACGGAGGGCTTCGTTCTTCTCATTCTATTCAAGAACCAGATTCCATAATAACCAGAACAGAATTTTAAAAAAAGTATTCTGAGGAGGTAATAGCAAAAAACAACTCTGAAATAAAATGGCCAAAAACACATGGATAATATAAAATCACATATTAAATTTTGCACAATTTTTTATAAACCTGCAACAAATAAGCTATTACCTTAACCAAAACACCATCACTGTTATAGGGATCATCATATATCCATTAATGGATACTAAGTGCCAATATAAACTACAAACTTAAATTTAATAAACTTTCAGTGTGAAGTTACAGGAAAAAAAAAGGTAAATGCCTAAAACTTGAATAAGACAAAAATAAAACTGAAGAAACAGACATAAAAGAGCCATAAAAGTTTCCAAAGTACACAGGCAGAGCTAAAGTAGTATTTGGAAAAATCTTATATAACAGGTTCTAATTCTGAAAGTTCAGTGGTAAACAGTATATAAGAAATGATTAATTGGGTGCCCTAATAAAATTCTACATTCTGTTGTTGATATTGTACAAAGAGGGAAGAGGACCAATTTTTGTTGCTCCTAGTAAAATATTCAAAGAATATTTTCATATTCTTTCATTTCATATTCTTTACAGATTCAAAGAATACAACTGAAAAAATATTTTCTTGATGTTCCAAATATGTACCAAAACCTTTTCTAAGATAACCAACTCCTTCTTCATGGAAAAGTCTATTTTAATAACATAGTGGAACAGAGGATATTAATACAAAGCATATTTTAATAAATATCACTCTAATCAACAGTATCAATAACTGCAGTTAACTCTTGGGGAAATCTCGTCCTATAATTTACTTACCTCCACTGACTGCATCTTGCTCTTCGCCTTCAGGAAATGCTACCTGGCTTGGCAAGCTATTCCTAGATCGAGTGACTGTCTCTAACTGGGAAGCCCGTCCCAATAAAGAGAGCTCATCTAGCACCTCTCCCTCTTTGGCCTCAAGATCTGATTTTGAAGTGGTTAAGGGTTTTATACTTTGGGGTGCCAGCAGCCTGCTGGAGTCATTCAAGCACGCTACTGCGCCACTGTCCAGGCTCAGCACTCGGGCTCGAGTCTTGGCATTATTTGTGCTGGAAGTCCGACGTGTCGCCCGCTTTTTGCCAGATCCTTCAGGACCCAAACGAGATTTGTGTGTGTGCTCAGAGTCGGTGCCCCTTTCTCTAGGAACATGTTTGGTCTTCAAAGCACTGTATCTGCCCTCAGGGGACTGACACGAATGAGAAGTCGTGCTAGAAGAGCTATCACTGCTGAATTGGTGAGCAGATTGAACACTAGATGCTCTGCTCAAGTCACTTTGGTCACTAGAGTCATCATCGTGACAGAATATAGCACTGTGTGGCTTGGTACCAGAAACACCTCGAAAAGAAACATAGTCCCTATGCCGACTTGAATCAAAACTGCTGGCCCGTTTCTTTCCTGTCCGTCTCCTGCCCGACTTATGGGCAGAGGCTGTCCGGTGGATTAAGCTGGAAGATTTAGGTCGTACATCTCCTTCCTTTTGCTTTCCGCCAATATCTTTCCCAACTTTTGAGTCCACTGAAACGGCGGGCTTATCACTCTGCTCCTCTTTGTTTTCAGCTGTTTTCCCAAGTGGTCTGTCCGCTTGCAAAGTAAATTCGTTTGCATGGGGATTTTTATTGGCTTCTTCAGATACAGAGGTGCTGAGACCTCTCTGACTGTGAATATCATCACAGGTATTACAGTCCTTGGCCTCTTGAACCCCACTATTTATACTCACTTCCAAGGCAGTCTTTTCACTACTAGTCCTTTTGTCACTGGTACAGCTAGTCTTGTCTTCTGGGTCAGCACAGCACTCTTTTTTCCTACCATTTTTCTTTCCTACTTTAGGAGACTCCTCATGCTCTGACAAGATGCTCTCTATGTGAGTTGAGCTGGTATGCTCACTCTTATAGCTGCTGACAGTACTGTTGGTATCACGGTCCGTTCCACTGCAATAGCTCTCTGTGGACCCACTACTGCGCGTGCTCAGGCTCCTCAAGCTGTCCATGCTTTTGTCTGCTTTCAAAGGTTTGCTCTTCCCACTCTTTGTAGGTGGCTGAGACTTACTGTTTTTCAGCTCACCAACAAGCTGAAATTCCCCAGATAAACAAGAATTTTCCACCAAGGATTCTTTGGATCCAGAATGAGGCTTGGAAGATTCTAACTCACTAACTGGATCTAAGCCACGTCTTTGCTGGTACAGAGGGAAGTCATTCAGTGAGGCATCTGGAAAAGCCACAGCAGAGCTAGAAGTCCGTGGCACACCTCGTGGCCGGTGATCTTTCCTATAAGAGTGTGAATGCAAAGGAACAAGAGAAGCTACTTCGGTATCACATGCACTGGACAGAGACTGATCGACATGATGATGGTGGCTGTGACTTGGCAGGCTCACTTTGTCACTGCAGTCCCGTGGTAAGTCCTGTCCACAAGAAGATAAGGAAGGCTGAATGGAGATGAAGGAATCATTGGAGACCAGACGGAAGAGCTTCCGATCAGTTGCCAAATCTGTTTCAAACATATATTTGGAAATGTTAACACAAATCTATGATCTGCTTTTTTATCGTTTAACAATGGAAAGAGTTCGCAGCATACAGTAAATCAAGTAAAAACAATTTCTAAAGTAGTTTACTGAATAGTTGGCTCATCAATCCAAAGAGCTGCAAAAAGAAAGCATTCTATTGATGGAATGAACTAATCGCCTCAGAAAATGTTCTACAGAATAACAATAAAATAACAGGCAACAAAGGATTATATTTAAAATTGACCTGGATTTTCATGTGAGCTCTGTCTCTAACTAATCAGGTAACCTTGGGTTACCTTTCTAAGCCTGCTTTCTCATGTGTAAAATGCAGTATCAATCTCTCCAAGGAGTACCATGGAATAACTGACATATGATATGCACTGCTCTGCACAGTGTCTGACAATTATTGATGCATGTCCCTAATTTTAATATGCAAAATTAATGGTAGCTATCATTATTTTACTTCACTAACACAATACAAAAATCTCTTTGAAAGACTAATGTTTTACAAATCAACAAAAACCTAGTCATTAGAAATAGAAAAAAATCAAAGGCTGACTAATTCCCAAACAAGATACATCTTAATGTTCAGAATGATTGAAAAGATTAAAACAATAATTATGAGGCAAAATACTGCATTTTCTTGTTTCATCGTTGATGCAGCAATTACAAAATGCCTCATGAAAAAAATACATATCTCCTGATATCTGTAAGACAATACCTTTCGCTCTCCCTTTAGGGCACTGATTAGTGACTTGAGTTACCATATATACTATGTGTGTAGATACAAATAAATCCATCTACCTACCCACACTGTAATTTATCTAGAAATATAGTTTGACAACTGAACTACACAATAGCTGAATTTTTATACACTTTTGACAAAGATGGTTGAATCTGCTTTTAGTTCAATCAAAATTATTTCTCGTAACTGCATAGAAAAAAATACAATAGATTCTGTAGTAAGTCAGACTGTTCCAGTAGAATCTCAACAATAAAAGCACACATTTCCCTCTAAGATTAATATATAAAAAGAATAAATTATTAGAAATGTTTATTTTTTTTAAAAAATCTAAATCTAGATTATATCTAAATAATTAAAAACTCAGAGTCAGTCTCTAGAATGTACTATATAAATTTTGATTTACAAATAACCTATTAGGCTTTTTCTTATGTTTTAAAGTCTTCAAGATAAGTAAAATCCATGTTCTTATCATTTGTCCAAAAGAGTTGTCACTATGCTTGGGTTATACAACCTAAACAACAAAATTTTAAAGTTAGCACTGTATTTACTTTTTTACAGTATGAAATTATAGTTATTTCTAAAAACTATGTATCTCTAATAAGCAACTACAGAATGGTGTGAAATTCACATTATGAATTTTATAGAATAAAAACTGAAGTAGCCAAAAATCACTAATTATATATGCAACAAAAACTTTAACAAAATGTTAATCAAAACCAATTCCTTTCTAAAACATTAATAAAGCAGAAATTTAAGGTTTTGATTTTGAAAGGCACAGCCAAACTTACTTTAATATATGTACTTTTTTCAATGTTGCTAAATAAATATACCATAAAAAGTTTAACTTTAGGTGGTTTTAGGAAACTTTTAATATGGTTTCCTGGCATTTTTCTTACTGGTAGTAATACAGTCAGTCCAAGACAGGATCAAATCAACACAGAGGTACTTTTTTTCATATAATTCAATTTTTTCCAATGATTGCTACTAGTGGTGTTGAGGTAAGAAAGGCATGTTCACATACTGCTCATGATGAAACTGGGATAACTTTCTGTAAAGCGATCTGGCGATATGGCCCAAAAACTTCCAAAAGTATATTCACCTATGACCAGTAATCTATATCTAGAAATTGCTGCTAAAGGATAAAATCATATATGAATATAAGGTTTTATCAAAAAATTGTTCATCTCAGGTTATAAAACTTCTTAAAACACAAAAAGTATAAAAATCTCCAATAAAAATGATTGACTAAATTATGATGTCTATTAACAACATCATGTAGGCACTAAAACATGTTTTCAAAGATTATGTAATAATATGAGAAAATACTTAGATAAAAAGAAGGCACTATATAAAAAGTATTATCCCAATCTGTAACAGTAAAAAGAATACTAAGGGTATATGTACATATGTTTGTAGGAATGTTAAAAGTAATATACCATATTTAGCCATAAAAAGAGATAAAGTCTTAATACATGCTACAACATACCAAGTTAAAGAAGCCAGACACAAAAAGCCACATATTATATAATTCTATTTATATGATATGTCCAAAATAGGCAAATACATTGAGATGGAAAATAGATCAGTGGTTGCCAGGGGCTGGCTGAAGAAAGACATGGGAAATATAATGGGTCCGGGTTTCTTTTTGAGGTATAATGAAAATGTTCTACAATTGGATAGTGGTGATGGATACAAACACAACCTTGTGAACATACTAAAAACCACTGAAATGTACAGTTTAGAAGGGTGAATTTTATGGTATGTAAAATATATCACAGTAAAAAAATAAGAAAAAAGTAATACATCAAAAACATATTAACAAGTTATCTCAGTGGCAGGAGTATGAATTATTTTCTTCTTCATTCTTAACTATATTTTCTAAAATTAACATATATTTCTTTTATAAACAAAAATCACACTTTCCTCCTCTCTAATAAATCATCCCCATCAATTATAGAAAACAAGCTGTTATTGCTCCGAAATATTCTTACAAAATCCAAATCTTTTATCTTCACTTCCCCTACTATCATCTTGTATCTCTGATCCCCTTTACATAAATTCACCAAGAGTAGCCTATATACAGTTTTCCGTTCTTTTCCTCTAATTCTCTCTTACATGTATTCTATTCCCACTCCAGTAAGATGCTTATCAAGGTCATCAGCACTGTTAAATCCAATGGTCAAACCTCAGTCTCCTATCACCTGACCTATCAGCAACATTTGACAAAACTGACCATGATCACTCTGCCTGAAACACAGGCTACAGCCCTCTTGGTTTCTTCACCTCACCAGTTGTTACATTCAGTCTCCTGGACTTATTAAACTGGAGTGGTGCAGAGCTCAATCCTTTGAACTTTTCATCTTCCTATCTATATTCTCTCTTTTGTGTAGAAAACTCATTCATTTTTCTGGCCCCATTACTAAAATTTAGAAATACTTGGAACAAGTTCTTCCATCTTCTACCTAGCCCCAGTACTCACTGGGCTGAAGTTCTGATCTTGAGTAAGGAAAATGAGTGAGGCTGGAGAAGGGAACTGTAGATATCCATTCCTGGAAGTGAAAAAGGAGAGCACACGTACCCCCATGCTCAGTTTTCTCTCAAATATCCTGAATCGTATTGATAAAATAAGTGCCAGCTAAGCAACTAACAGTTAACCAACTGACTAAAAGTCACTGCCCTGTAAATCCAAACCAGCCAGAGAACCAGAAGAGCTCCAATTGACAGATAAGCCAGAATGAACTACCACTAGGTGGTGCCAAACCGTAGGTAAGACTAATGCAGATTTGGATCAGAGAGCCAGGACACCTAAACTCCAAACTGGCTAACAACGCACATTTGCCCTGTTTACTAGCTTCATGATAACACAATCCCACAGCTGACATGACTGAGTTTTTGGGGGGCTATTTGTATACTGAAAACTCCTAAATTTAAAACCTCAACTCAGATTTCCTACCTGAAATCCAGACCTATCTAATTATCTACTAATTATTGCTGTTTAGAGGTATAACAGCATCTTGTACCTGTCTTACCTTCCTTCTGCCCCTTCTCAGTCTTTCCCTTTTCAGTTAACAGGGACTCCATCCTCCTCACTGCTTAACCCAAAACCTTAGTCATCCATGACTATTATTTCTCTCACATGATATATCTAGTCCATCAACATCAACAAATCCTCTCATTAATATCTTCTACACAATCAGACTACCCTAATCTGTGTCCTGGATTATTGCAATAATCTGCTAACTGAGCTCCCTGCTTCAGCCTTTGCCCCTTTTAATATTTTCTCAATATAGGAGTCAAGTGAGTCTGTTAAAATATAACACAGATCATGACACTCCTCTGCTCAAAACCGTCAGTAGTTCCTCATCTCACTGGAAATTAAAACCAAAATCTTGAAAATGGCTTACAAGACTATATAATGTCCTCTCACATACTCCACACCAGCCACACTATTTTTCAAACCTGACAGGGCTATTCCTAACTTAGAAATTTTGCCTGTGCTGTTACCTCTGCCTAGAGGGAAACCTTTTATCCCCAAATATCCTGATAGCTAATACTTCTTCACCTCTTTTAGGTTTTGCTCTCAATGAGGCTTTCCCTGGACCACTCTACTTAAACTTACAATTCCCCAGCCTCCACTCTCTATCCTCTGTCTCTATTACTACATATATATTTGTACGAGTATAATTCTATAATAACAGTATGGAAGCCACATGAGGGTAGAACTTTTTGTCTGTTTGTTCACTAATTTATTTCCAATTCTTAGAATGATGCTCAGTATATCATGAGTACCAGATACTATCTGTTAAATGTTAACTATGTGGAAAAATGGTATGTGATAAAGCAAGTTACAAAACTATATGACAGTAGTATAGCATAGCATTAAAAGCATAATTCAAAACTAGACTGCAATTAAAGGACTACCACTTTGTAGCTGTGTAACTTTGGGCACGTTTTTTATAACTTCTCTCTAAGCTATATGTCATCTGTAAAATGAGAATAATATTAACATCAAATGCTTACAGTAAAGATTAACTGAGTGAATGTGTATAATAACACACTTAGAAGATGACTGAAACCAGGGGTTGACAGACTAAGACCCATGGAGCCAAATCAGCCCTCTGCCTCTTTCTGTAAAGTCTTAGTTTAACACAGCCATGCCCACTCATTTAGTATTATTTATGGCACCTTTCACTCTACAATAGCAGTTAGAGTAGTTGTAAGAGAGACAATATAGCAATACAAAGCTATCTGACCATTTACATAAAAAGTGTGCTGACCTCTAACCTACATAATAGTATGTACTCAGTGAATGTTAGACATTATCTGTGTCCATGTGTGTCTGCCAGGTGTGTATAGAATTCCTAACCTGTCACTCTACAAACTTCTTGCTTGTGCATGGTACTTTCCAGATATAAAATAAAAATATATGACCCATAAATACAATGGCACTAGCTTCTCTAAGATCAATACCTAGTTTTTGAGATATTCTCATAATTACATATTATAGAATGAGATACTATAATTCCCAAACCAATGAATTCACCTTTACTTTTTATAAGAAAATTATTTCTGTATCATACAGTACATTTGAGAGTATTTTTTTAGTGGAAAAGAGTAGGCTGACAGGGGTAGTCCACAAAAGCAAATAAACAATGATGGGGTACTACAATTCAAAAAAAGCAGTTACAGCAATAAACTTAAAATTCCAAGTACCAGTAACAAAATATGCTTGTAAGAACTGGATCTGGGTAAAATATTAAATTAATAGGAAAATGTCATAATTTAGTGGTCTATTTGTAACTTTATAAATCAGTTTCATAATCAAGTATAGGAAAATCGTCAGCCTGCCTGTCTACCAAACATCCCCCATAGACTAATAATGAACAGGCTGAGAATAAGGAAACGATTTTCTGTCTCACTGATTATATAACATGGGATAAATGGGGTTGACACATTTATCCTTTCATGTTTGAAAATTAAAAATCGAATGTAAAAATGTGGCAGTTCTTAAAAAAAAAAAAAAAAGCAAATGCCAAGAAAATTCAGAGTACTCATTTACAATGGAGTTGAATATGAAGGGGAAAAAAATCACTTAAAGCCAAAATTTCTATTAAAAATCTACTACAGGAGGTACCATATTGGAGAAAGACATACAGTTTCTCAGAAACTTCAACAGCAAGTTATTTCTTTGTTAAAACATATTGTTAGGCAAGATATGAAATAGCTGGCATTTAGAGGTTACACTGGATGGAAAATAGCAGTTTTACATTCAAGTTATCACCATGCCAGGCAAGATGCTCTGCCTGACAAGAAGGATAGCAGATTCTTATCTTTCATCTCACACTCACTCTGGAGCACATGCTCATAAAATCTTTCCCATCATGTTTACTTAGCAGAACATGCACAACTGAATTCCAGAAAGCTAAAAGTACTTCTAACACTGTAGTGTTATCCTAGTGAATGATTTTAATGCTTCTTAAAAACACCATATTAAATTATTATTAACTTTTGCCAAAATGTAAGAGGCATATTCTATAAACTTATCCTGGTCCACCACAACATATAATGTCACTGTGAAGTATAATGTTCTTACCTTGTTCTTCACTTCCTTCCTTACAAAGACTAGAGCTCTGGCCCAGACTTAAACTGATATCATCAGAAGTTTTAGCAGTGTCTGTATCTCCTACAAAGTTAAGAAAAACATGTGAAGATATGTTAGTAAAGACTGTATACTACAGCATAACGAGGAAGGATACCAAGGATCATAGATCTCTACTATACTAGTTTACCATACACTATATTAGCATACTATATCTACTAAAGCAGTTTTCGTATATCAAGGATTACAATAATGGAAGATGCACTGAACTAACAGGAAATATCACAGACTATCAGACCACATAATTATTCCCATAGCACTATAAACCAAATCATATGGAAAGCTTCATATTGTTAGCTAATAAAACTATTTCTTTAAAAAAAAGTTTTTAAAAAGAAATGAAAATTTTATAATAACAACTTAAAACAACGTAAATTTCCTTCCCAGGGCAAACCAGAAATCTAAAAAATTACAGAGTAAAAATAATATGCATTTATCTGAAGTAGGTATATTGAATAAAAGACATATATAAGATGTACAGAAAAACACTTTCCCTTTTTTTAGTATCTCATTTGCATCTAATTTAAAAGTTTCACAATAATTTACTCAGTTTTCCACAAACCTCACCAAAATCCATGAAAGTATTTTCCCTCAAGGCAAGGAAGTTTCTTAGAGATAAAAATTTACAATGTAATGCAAATGGTCAAACACGTTTGTGAAATTTGGATGATGAAAAGGAGACAATTTAAATCAAGTAATCTTTAATATAAGATACATAATTTTATCTACAAAATAATTTCTACAATTTTTCATTTCACATGAATAAACAGTACTTTGTTATCTTTATTAAAATCAGAAATGAAATGGAAAGTCACAGTCAACTTCCAAGTTAGATCACATCTACCTTTAATAGTTGCTGCTGTTCCAAGACGAGAAGAACCAGATCCAATCTGAAAACATGACATGAATTTAAGTAAAACATTAAAATGCTAGCTATGTCATTATCAACATACATTAGCAAGATAATTAAAAAAATTATATTATCAAAACATGTTATCAGTCACTTTTATCAATATTAAAACATACCCTTTAGGCACTGCACATCAGAGCCACAACCTGTTTGCTGCAGCACACACTGTGAACGTATTACAGATGTGCTGGGACACCGAATGGCTGAATCTCTCTGCACGCTCAGGACTGACGGAGGCCCCGTGGAAGGATGCCTCCAACCTTAAGCAATCATACAATTACTATCATTTTTTATATTGCACCATGATATGTTCATGTTATAAACAAAAGCAAAATAGTTGTTGAGTCTATCTAAAATAAATTTAGACTTATCAGGTCATATAAAGGGAAGGTTTGGAGGGAAAAAATATATATGCCACAAAGAGCAACCTAAATCTTCAACTGTCGAATTGTTCATGAATCAATATGTACTTTCCTGAGTTCCAGACAAAAAGTATGTCTTCGTAGACTGCTATAACATATTAGAAAGAATTAAAAACTAAGCCATCCATGAAACATGAATTTTTAGCAAACTAAAATCTACTGAACTTTTAGTGCTTATACTAAAGGCATAACACTTCCCTAAAATTTCACAACCATTATTTATTATACTATTATAAAAATTATAGAAACAAACACCACAAATTCCACAAACGCATTAAGAAAACAAAATATAACATGAAAATTACTAAATCAACAAGTCTTGGTAACTCTACAATCTATTTTCAAGAGATTCAAAAAGAAAACGGTCAAATTTAACACTTTGGAATAAAATTAAGAACATTCAAAAATTACTTTGCATTTTAACAAGTCTTTCCTTTCACTGATTCAATTGAACAGAAGTACACCTGTCCTTCGATTTACACAATATTTTTTTATACAAGTTTTTTTTATATGCAATAAATATTTCCCCCATTTATGTGGGCTTTTTATATGCAGTTTCCATTTACTGTGGTCTCATTTTACATAGTTCTTTCTTTTTCATTTCCAATATTTACGATTACTCTTTCTAAAAAACAGCTTAACTCAGCAGTGAACAAAGAACTAATACTAACACAATTATTAATGATCTTCCCATTCATTGGATGGCAAATAAAAAAGCATGAGTGACTACTGATGTTTTTTGGGATTGGTTTTACAAATGTTTTGAGTAGAACCTGAAAACTATATAAAGGAAAAATGTCTTCTTTTTAAAATATTTTTAATTTTAGATAATGTACCTGGCCATCCACATAATTTAGAACATCCAAATATAAAAGTTGTATATTTGCCACCAAATACAACTTCCTCGACCCAACCTTTAGATGAAGGCTTATTTCCATTTTTAAGATTAATTATATTAAATGGAGTTTTAATGATATTTTTAATAAACTTGAAGATAATGAATCATTTATAGTTATAGAAGCCAGGAGTAAATACGCAATTTTAAGTTGTTTTTAAGTTATATCAAGAATATTGCTTTAGCTTTGAGTGATATAAAGCCATCAACTTTAAATGCTTGCTGGAAAGCAATATGGCCAGAAGTGGTTGTACCAGGGAATATGGTTCCAACAACCGAAGAGGGATTAACTGGCATTATTAATTTATTAAATAAATTTCAAGAAGAAGGCTCTGACAATTTGAATGTAGATGATATTAACAAATTACTGGTTGATCATGAATTAACTGATAATGAATTAATTCGCTTAATATCTGAAGCCCATCCTGCTGATGAATATGGCAGTGACCTTGATTCACTGCAGAAAATATTTACAAAGCTCTTCAACTGGCTACAAAAATGGAAACTGCAATTCCAGATATTGATTCAAACATCCAACGAGGCCTGAAATTTCAAAAAGGTTTTAAAAAATGTTGCAGTGAATGTCAAAGAATTTATGAAAACTTAGCAAAAGATAGGATTGAAAAAAGATCATCCAAAAACATAAACATAAATAATGAAACCAAAGTAGTACTTCCAAATACTTCGAGCAACGAGGATAGTGACCTTGTGACAATTAAAAAAAGGTTGCTTGCTTTAGATTACACTAGATATCGACAGCGAATAAAACTTATTTTATTTTTTTTTCTGAATTTTCATTAGCATTTTTTGTGAAAATATGTGAAATGATTATTTTTATGACTTATATTGGCCTATTTTTTTGGCATTTTTTTTTCTTACTGGTGGACTCTTTTTATACAGTTTTCCTCCACATAAAAAAAGACATGTAGAACAGATAACCCACATAAATTGAGGGATGGGTGTATACAATAAGAAACTGGCTCATAATATAGGTTAATATTAAGTTGAAGGGGCATGAGGGACTTCCTTGATCTGGATGGCAATTAAATGGGTGTGCATATATATGTAGAAATCCACTGAGCTGTACACTTAAGGTATGCATGCTATGCTGTATAAAAGTTAAATGGCACTGAAAGTAAAAATAAGCATACACAACATATTAAAACTACTAATAAACTCTTGATGTAGCCAATAAAAAATAAGCTTTGCAATATTTTTAACTGTTTACTAAGCTTCATGTTTAGCAAAAATATACTTAATATAAAAATTCAGTTAAAAAGAATGTTAATAAAAGATACTATTAATAAATAATCAAAAAATTAAATAGCAAGATAAAGCCAAACATGAACTGACTATTATAAACAAGAGAATTCTTGAGACCATCATCGTCAGGAGAGAAAAAGGCAAAATAAAATCACACAGGTTCCTACCTGGTTGCTTGGATCTAGGCCAGCATAAGAATTTCTTGAGCTGCAACCAACTGGTGGTGTGGCCTCACGAATGAACTCGGACATTTCAATCCCTCCACCAGGATCACTATGGGAAAAAGTGATAGAAAGAGAGTAACTGCCATTATTTGCCACCAACCGTTTTCTTTTTATCATTTTTTTCTATAAAAAAGAGGTTCTGATTTTTAATAGATCAAATGGCAAAAAAAGATCATCCTTCATTTATGAGTCTAATAATTTGAATTATTTTATAGCTACATCACTATTTGAAATATTTAAAGCACTCTCCCAAACTGTGTATACCCAGTCCGCTAGAAACTGATCTTGATTACAATTGCGGCATACTAAATATAGCACGTTTTATAATATGTGCCGTAAAAACACTCTAGCAAAGAAATGATTTGCCTTTTGTTTCCTAAGATCAAAGAGAAATCAGCCATTGTAAACACAGAAAGTAATCAGATCTTACCTACCACTCTCCAAGAGCAGTCTGACTGAGCTGAATGACACAATGATAAACATGAAAGGAAACACTCATTCTGGTCAAGTTATTTTTATCTGTATTTTTTAAGTGAACAGCATTTAACTGGGATACTAATTTGTTTTATGGAATTAGAAACCTAAGATTTTAGATGTGTGTATGAGTTGGAAAGCTTAAGTTAAAAAAGTAAAATGACATTCACTGTATAGTATCAAGAGGCATTTAACAAAAGAGAAAAGTACTAGGTTCAGAGAAGTAAAGAAATCTACATATAGTACTTAAAAGATAATGGGTTTCCCAAAATCAGGGCAAAAGATCACACCAAACTTCAGAAAAACTTATAAAGTTTTAAAATAACGTTCCTTAGGGACTCAACTTTTAGAAAAACTCAGACCTAAAAGTTATCATAATCCTATTTTTTGCCCAGAGAGTTTTACTCATTCCATCTGGAGTAAGTATTAAATAAATTTAGCTATAATTATCAAGGATAAAAGCTCTAGTATACATGCTAGGCATTATAGCAAATGTGAACTATCTTGCCATCCAGCATCTAATTCAACCTCCTAGTTAACAAAACAAAAAAAGCAATCCAAAATTCTTCTGGTGAACCACCCCATTCCAAACTTTCATATGGTTTTAGGTGAAGATGACCCCATCCTCAGGTTTAGGGGGAAGCTCTACTGGCCAAAGTCAATCAGCATGTCTCATACTCTTAGTTACAGAGCTTAGTTATAGAATAAGCACATGACTCAACTCAGGCTAGCATTAATCAGACCAGAAGTGTTCTATTGTTGAAAGAGGAAATTTCCCTATAATTAGAAGACTTAAGGCTTGTAGCTCCTGCAGCCACTTTATACCCACAAAGGGACAGCCTGTCTAAGAAGCCAATGAAAAAAAAAGAGCACAGCCTGGTGAAGGGAAGCAGGATCATGAAGCAACTGTTAGAAACCACAGTTTGCCACATTTGAAGACATCCTTTACATACAGACTTTTCAGGATTGTGAGCCATAAATTCCCTCAGCCTGTTTAGATAGGGTATTCTGACAGCTTCAATTAAAAGATACAGGTAAAGCAGAATTTGCTTACAAGTATACCTTCCTTTTAAGTATCGCTACAGCTGTTTGAATTCTAGTGTTTTTATTATTAATGGTCTTATAACTATCATGTCCCTTTTTGCTTAATGGGTTCCTAACTCCAGACCACAGACTATAGTTAGCTAATGCTCAATAAAGACAATCAGCTAAGTTGCTACCCATTGATAATAGTAAAACATATTGGGACTCGGTTACAAACTTGATGGCCAATTCAACATACTCGAGTTTGTTAGTTGCTTGATGCTCTTACTAAATATATAGACCAGAATGAGAAATATTTTTCTAATCTGCCAAAACCTTAAGTGTGTATATAGCAACAGTTATCACCACACCGAATTAGCAATGAGTAATAACCAGCAAAATTATTGCTATCTCCACTGAAATACATTCTCTAAGTCAAATTCCACAGAAATCAGAAGACGAAGAGCAAGGTAAAAATTAAGAAATAAAATTTTCAACACTAGAGGAAGGAAAGAGAGCTCTCATCTTGCCTAGTTTACGTACATCAGCTTTACTGATATATAATGCACATACCACCAATTTAA
This sequence comes from Pteropus alecto, assembly GCF_000325575.1. Taxonomy (NCBI): domain Eukaryota; kingdom Metazoa; phylum Chordata; class Mammalia; order Chiroptera; family Pteropodidae; genus Pteropus; species Pteropus alecto. Next base: position 284,884 of record NW_006494609.1, on the reverse strand, counting down.
ACTATATAATTCAACAGTTTTTAGTATATTCATAAAGTTGTATAACCATCACCACAGTTAATTTTAGAACATTTTTATCACCTTAAAAACAAACCCCTTTAGCTAATACTACCCACCCCCATCTCCAACATTTCCCATTATCCCCTGCCCTAAGTAGCCACTAATCTACTGTCTCTATAGATTTGTCTATTCCAGATGTTTCATATAAACTGAACCATATAATATGTGGTCATTTGTGTCTGGCTTCTTTCACTTAGCACAATGTTTTCAAGGCTCATCCATGTTGTAGCATGTATTAGTACTTTGTACCTTTATATGGACTAATAATATTCCACTGAATGAATACAACCTATTTTGTTTATCCATTCATCAGATAATGGACAATCTCACCTAGTTTTATACATCATTTCTGATAGCAAGTCCAAATGATTACAATCTGCATGTAAAATCATTAATAACAAATAAAGGCAAACATTTACCAAGTACTTATTACATTCGAGTCATAGGAGCATGTACTTTATTTTCTCATGGACTATTCCCTTGAAACCTATGATATATATACTACTATCTTCATTTTATAAATGAAAAACAAAAACGAAAAAAAGGTGTAAAACCTTGCCTAAAGTCTCACAGAAGTAAACAAAATAAACTGAGTCATTGGTATATTGAGTTCAGGTGGAAAGGGAGGATAAAAACAATACTCGAAACTCTATAATATATTGTCATATCTTTTCTTTTTTCCATACACCTGAACATAAGTACTCATAACGGTAAGGAATGAGACAAAATTTGAACACCATGTCTATAAAACTGTAAAGCCCACAGTCTAAGACACCATTACTGCCTTTCAACAAACAGGAATTGTTCTCTTTCCAGTTCAGAACCAAACATAAACACCATTATCTGAGGTTTCTTAATTTCGGCACAATTGACTTTTGGCCAACATAATTCTTGACTGTGGGGGACCATCCTGTGCATAGCAGCACACCTGACTTCTACCCTCTAGATGCCAGTAGCACTCTTCCCTTGTTGTGATAAGCGAAACTGTCTTTAAATACTGCCAAATGTCTCCTAGGGGGTAAAATCACCCCCGACTGAGAAACAAAGATCTAATACTACATTCAATGGCCAATACTGAGTGGGAAGGAGGTATTAGGAAGCAAAAAAGATGAAGAAACAACTGTACGCCTTTTATTAAAAAAAAAAAAAAATCCTCTAGTAAAATTATGGTACTTCTCTCTTCCGCAAATTCCAAAGTAGAACTTTGAGTCAGCTGTAACTGCCCTAAATATAGCAAAACATATAAAATGACTGAGTAAGAATTTTCTTTATTAGCAAGACTTGCAGATTTTCAAAAATGAAGATTTCAGTACATACCTGGAAAGTATAGTAGTTTACAATTCTCACAGAAGCAAAATGGTTTACTGCAGTAAGCAATACACCAAATTCAAGGGATCTCTACCTTTATGCCTTAATTTCCCCATCTGTTAAAAAAAAAAAATACCAGGTACAGGGAAAGGCAGAAAAGCAGAAGGGGTCTAATCTGAATTATAAAGAAGACTTCACAAACGAATTCATTATTAGTATCATTAACTGCTCAGGCTTTAATCAAAAACTTCACAGCACCACTCAGTACTAAATTTACAAATCTAAACTAGATTACAATGATGTTCATAAACGTATGAATAGATAAAACCGAAGTCCCTAAACAGAATAAATCTTCTTCAGAAAACTTAGCCTAAAGTTCACCAACATGTAGTTTAAACAGATCCTTACAATACTTCAAGTATTACTGCCATAAAAAAAAAGAAAATATGGTCTCCTAAATATTTTTATTTAAATCATAAAATTCAACGTACTAATTTCCTCTCCAGAAACATCAGAAATGCACTATAAACATTAATGATTTTTACTTTCTCTAAGATGAAGATTTAATAAGTATTTTTGAACTGCTGCACCACAGCCAATGAAAACCATCAGGCTTAAGCAGTCCTACTATATTAATTAATGCATGCAACAAACTGACAGCTATAGTGTACCAAGCATGGGACAGGCTCTGTAAATAAAAGTATATATTTTCTTGTTCATTTCTTTTCCTCAGAACAGAATGCAAGAGTCACAAGAGGGAAGGTGGGGAAAGTAAGATGTCAAAAACAAAAATCTACAACAAAGATCTTATTTGATGGTGAAACTTAAACAATCTCTCTAAGATTAGAAAAAAATAAAGATGTACACCAATACTATTTCAATTTAACCATTTGCTAGAAGTCATAGCTGATGAAAAAGTTAAACAAGAAGTACAAGAATTAGAAAGAAATAAACTGTCATCATTTACAGAAAATAAAGAAATAACCTGCAAGGTTTCAATATTAATAAGGGAGTTTAATAAGGTTGCTGGATACAAAGTAAACTACTACATTTAAAGGAAGAAAAACAGAAAATATAATTATAAAAAAATTTTATAATAGCAAAAACTATAAAATAATTTGGCAAATTTAACAAAGCTACGTTAGCCCTTTATTGAACAAATGATAAATCTTTACTGAAAGACATTATAGACTAATTAAAGACTAAATAAATGGAGAGATTCAATATGATCATGATTATTGATCCTCAGCAGAGAAATCTACAGGTTAAATGTAATTCTGATTAAAATCCTAAATTCTTGCAGACTTTGCACAGCAGACTCTAAAGTTTATATCAAAAAGAGCCAAGAATAGCAAAGTCACTTTTGAAAAAGAAAATGATAGGTTTGCCTACCAGATATTAAAAGTCATGATGTAAAGCTACAGTTATTAGGATAGTGTGGTATCAGTACCACAGGCAGAGACAACTAGATCAACAGAACAGAAAATAGAGCCCAGAAACATACCCACCATATACGGAAACGTAATTTAAGACAGAGTTAGTACTGCAAATCATCAAGGAAAAGATAGTCTGTTTAACAAATACTGATTAAACCAGTTATTGACAAAGTCAATAACAAGTCTTGAATTCCTACCTGACATCACAGATTAGAATAAGTTCCAGTAGAATTGAAATGTGAAAACAAAAGAAACACGAAACTTTAAAAAGACAACATAGGAGAATACCTATCTGATCTCTGTGAAGGAAATAATTAAGTAAAAGCGAGGCGCAAAAATGCTAATTACCAAAAAAATGATCTTATATTAAATTTAAGAATATATATAATCATAAGAAACCTTAAGGAAAGTGAAATGACAAGTCACAAACTGGGAGATGTCTGTAATGTATATATAATCAATAAAGGAGTATTATAAACATATTAAAAATTATTAATTAATAAGACTTCAAAGAAATATGAAACAAGACATGAATGTGCATTAGAAAAAAACAGAAAACTTAATTGGAAAATGTGTATATAAGATGCTCAACCTCATTAGAAATCAGAAAAGTTCACTAAAAGTCACAATGAGACACATTTAACATTTACCTGAATGGCAAATTTTTAAAGCTTACCAATCAATATCAAATACACACGAGGATGTGGAACAGGACTTTCATACACTAATAGTGAGAGTATAAACCAGTACAATCATTCTGGCAAACTGTTTGGAATTACCTAATAAAACCGAACATGAAAATACCCTATGAACAAGCTTATATACACCATGTGTAACAAGAGACATACACAATAATGTGTTATAAGAGCAAAAAAACTGGACAGCTATCAACAAGGTATCAAGAAGGATGGATAAGTGGTAGTCTCCTCATACAGTGGCAGACTGTACAACAGTAAATATGAATAAATATCAGCTGTAAGAATCGGCATGGTAAGTCTATAAAATACAATATTCTGAACAAAAAAAGCCCCTCAACTAGGTATACATACTGTATGATTCCCTTTAGGATGTCCTAAAGCAGATAAAATTAAATAATGTATGTTTAGAAATATCTACAAAGACAGTATAACAATAAGAAAAGCAAAGGAATATTAACACAAAATTTAAGATAACAGTCACTCCCAAAAGAAAAAGAGTAGGATAAAATTGCAAAGGAGTGCATGAAAACTTGTATGGCATTTGTACAAAGTCCTATTTCTTAACCTGTGTGTAGAATAATTAAGTATTCACTTGATTGCTATTTTCTAAATTACATATATAACTGATATACTAATTGGAAATATATTTCACAATAAAAATTTTTTTAACTAAAAGAAAATGAAACAACAATTCAGTAACAAAAGCAATTAAAAATATATACAATATCCAGAAATATTAAGAGCTAACAATTACTGAGTGGTTACCATGTATCAGGAATTGTTCTAAGTGCTTTACATAAATTATTCTCATTCATTCTTTGTAGTAATACTATGAGACAGTACTATTATCTGCCTTATTATTCAGGTGAGGAAGCCAAGGCATAAAAAGCTTTAATAACTTCTCCAAGGTCATACAATCAGGAAGTGATTAAAGGCCAGCAGATTAAGTGCAGAATCTACATTCTTTTGCTTAGCCACTATACGAGGTTATGCATTTCCTAACAGAAATAGAATAGACTTAAGAAATACTCAGAACCCATAAAAAAAAAAGACTGAAGTTTTAGGAGACATAAAAGACAACTGAATAAATATAGATAAATATACCATGTCCCTAGATGAAACAAATTTCCTACTTTAAAGGTTGTGTTCTCTCCAAACTTAAAACAAATATCATCAAAATTTTAATGGAATTTCTGGAACATGAGCACACAAGGAGATATCTCACAAAAAACTAAGCAAGTATATGCATGAGAATAACCAAGATAATACTGAAAAAAAAAAAAAAAACATTAAAAAGAGATTCACACTGCTAAGTATTAAGCATATTAGAAAGCCATATAACAGTATGGTATAAACAAAAAAGACATTAAAATCAATGGGGCAGAAAACAAAGTCCAGGAACTGACATAGGTATGCTATATGAAAAAAAAGGATTTAAAATTATTGTAGAAAGAAAATTACTCAATAAATGGTATTAGAGTTAATAAACCTAAAAAAGAAAAAAAAATGTTTTCAGATTGACTACAATTTAAGAGTGAAAAATAAAATAATACTGAAAGTAGATATAGGTGAATATATAATTTAGGAAAAGAAAAAGGCTTACGAACTTGATATCAAAAGCATGACTAATAAACATTCACAGAATAGATCACATAAAAGTAAACTGTGGCATATAAATAAATAAAATGCCATTAAACTGAAAAAAACTACTTGACACAAAAGATAGTTAATACCCTCCATAAATAAATATCTTCTCTAAACAAACCACCAATAGAAAGACAGACAATTGACAAAGTAACAAATATGTGGCAATAAATAACAAGAATACCTCCATTTCACTAGTAATCCAAACACTGAAAAATTAAACAATGAGATCTCTATCACAGTTTTGACAAAATACTAAATAATCAGTGTTGTCAAAAGTCAAAAAAAAAAAAAAAGCCCTAACTGCAGATCATGGTAATTAAAAGGCAATGTATACTGAAAATCTTAAAAGTGGGTATAGCTTTCTAGTAATACTACCTCTGTTAAATTTTTATTAAAAATTTAATCATTTAAAATGTAAACAGAATCATCTAATATTTAATTTTGAAAATAACTGAAATAATAAAAACAAGGTAGTTAATTATGGTATACACACAAAATAGAATACTATTCAGTCAAACATAATATCACAGAAAAAGTGTTTTCACTATTTCAAATATTCCCTGAGTATCTAACAGTGCCAGACACTGTTTTAGAACCTGGAATTATAATAGTTTGTAAGAAAAACAAGGCCCCTGCCTTCGAGAGGCTTATAAATTCAAATAACTGATTAAGTAAGATAATTTCAGATAGTGATTAATGCTATAAATAAAATTATTACGAGAGCAAATTACTTATTCAATGAACAAATAGTAATCATGCTAGGGATAGAGATAAACATATTTGAAAAGAGATAAACAAAAGCTTTCAATGCACTGGAAAATATACAGAAACATTACTTGTCTTGTATCATTTATATCTTGACACCCAAATACTTAATATTATACTCAGTGGAAACATGGCATAGTGTTTAAAAGTATGGACTCCAGATCTGACTGGATTATTTGATCTTTCTCACCTTAGTTTCCACATCTGTAAATCAAGGATAATAACTGTATCTACCTCAAAGAATTGTTTTGAAGACTGAATGAGCTTATACATGTCAGGTGTTCAACAGTAACTTTTTAAAGTTATACTGGCGATAATACCTATTATTTCTGTAAAGTCACAATAAACTTTTGACTATGAATAAAGTAAATCCCTCTGTCAAAAAGAGAAAGTGGGTGAGGCCAAGGTAATAGAACGTGATTCAGAATCAAAGTGCGAATACCTGAGCTGGAACAGGAAAAGAAAGCCTCCAGGAGGAGGTGACATTTACACAGTTGAACCCTAAGAAGTCAGTTATGCAAAGATCTAGGGAAGGAACAGCTAAATTTCTAAGTTGAGAACATAAAATTTAAAAATATTTACAATAAGGTGAAAAATAAAATTATAATTGTCAAAATATTATTTGGTTAATATAGAAGTATATATTTATAAAATATTTCTTTAAATTGTTTTCATTCGTTTTGGTCTTCATATGAATAATTATTATACGACTGTAACTATTATTGTTCCCACATGTTATTTAGTAGTAAGGCCAAGGATATTGATTTAATCCCTCAGATAGGCTAGTGAGCTTTGTTGTGGTCTAATGTGACAACCTGTACTTGTCATTGTTATCTATAGTGGTAAGATCTATCACTGTCTTAAAACCACATAAAGTCTATGGCCATGCCACCCTGAACACGCCCAATCCCGTCTGATCTCGGAAGCTAAGCAGGGTCAAGCCTGGTTAGTACTTAGATGAGAGACCACCTAGGAAGACCAGGTGCTGAAGGCATAAACAAACAAACAAACAAACAAATAAATAAAATGAAAAGACAAAGCTTTGAACTGAAATAAATTTATATTTAAAAAACCACACAAACAGAAAAGGCATAACATAATAATCACATCACTGTACACATGTAAGATCTACATCACTACAAACTAAGTGACATGGGTTTCCTTACCTTGGTCCATTGCTGTCTTTTCTCCTAGTTGAACAGTTGCCTTGCTCAGCTTTGGCTCCCTGATCTGTGAACTCATTTGTGTTCCTATCTACAACTTCTCCAGCATCAAGTGCTCTGTGGAGTCGATAGTTGATCATCTTCAAAACAATGAAAACAGCAGCTATCACAGGGCAATAAACTGCTACTATAATCATAGAAGAAGGAAGGGCCTTTAAGAGAAAGAAAATAAAGATATGCATTTTAATTATTTTATATTTCATTCCATTAGAGAACTATTTAACTAAAAAATAAACATACTCAGTCACACACAAAGCGACAATGTTATAGCACCAACTTGAAAAGAATAAGACAGCACTGCCCAATACAGTAGCCACTAGATACATGAGGCTATTGAGCACTTGAAATATGGTTAGTCTGACCTGAGTTGTGCACAATAAATAACACTGGATTTTAAAGACTATGAAAAAAATGGAAAACATTTCAATTGTTTTTATGTTGATTACATGTTGAAATAACATTTATAGTACCATGTTAACATATTACTAAAATTAATTTCAACTGTTTATTTTTACTTATTTTTAATGTAACTACTAGAAAAATTTTAATTACGTATGTGGCTCACATTACATTTCCATTGAACAGCCCTGGCATAAAGTCCATGCCAAAAAGCTCATAATACAATTGGAGTTAAAGTATCACATTACATAATACGTGAACAAGACAGGATTGTAATCCAAATATATCTAATCCCTGTATATATGCTCTCTGTAACTTTTTAAGGATATAAACATTCTTTGTGTTCTAGAAAACTGTAATTTAAAACTGTCATGAGAATAACCTTAGAACTGTGACTAAAGAACCAGATTAAGACATGGGAAGACATGCAAAATCCAAGTATGTTTTATTTTAAAATAAATTTAAACACTTAAAAAACACTTAAAAATTGTAGACTGCCAAATAGAAAAAAAAAGAAAAAAGAATACAGAACACAATCAAGTAATAAATGGATTAACTGAAACATGTGAGAGGCATCTAAGTGTAGGGACTGCAGAGTTATCATACTTGAGGATTCAGTGATGTGGACCTGAGACCAGGCATGGCAGACTTAGAGACCACCTGACGTGGAAGGCATGGCCTCAGGGTCACTGCTGGCAGAGACTATAAAACTAGGCTCAACTTATGTCCACTTTCATGAGAAAAACAATCTCTCTGGATGTCTGTAACTCTAGATTCCAAATGTTTTCATAAGATTCAAATTCAGTTATCTGAAAACAAGGCTCCAAATTTTCTTGGAAAGGTAACCTCAAATTGTGTGCGAAAGTGAAATTGACAAGGTCCTGGTGAACCAGGCAGGTTTAGACTACAGATATGATATGGTTCGTTTTAAGTTATTTGGGAGGGAGAGAGGGGGAACCGTATGGTTTGGGATTGGGAGGGGAAAAAAGTAACTCAACCCCACAGTTTAATACTTTTGGATTGGATATGAGCATAATAGGCATATACTTGCTATTTTTAAATACTTGGATTAAGAAGCCCTTCACATTAGTCTATCTAAAAAATAAAACTGATTCCAATTTGAAATGTCATTACACAACTAATTTAGGCTTATGATTTAAAGCTGAAAATATGTATTTAAAATTTTACAAAATCCATAAATGCCAGGTTTAGAAGTTAAGTACTTAGAAATATTTGTCAGGTAATTTATGTACTTCAAAATGAATACTAAACTTATAAATGCAATTTAAATTAAAAGAATATTAAGCCATATTTTAAAAAACCAAATCTCTTAAAAAGTTAAAATTTGTTCGATTTGTAAAGACTTGAGTTTAAAATTCTAAGTTAATTTATAGCTTTTCTGAGCAGAAAATATACACAGACACAAAACACACATACTCATTCAAATTAACAAAAGTTTCAAAGTTAATGCAAACATGAACAAGTATACTGCTTAGAATATTTACAAAAGTTCTGCATGATGCTGGTTTCCATATGTGTTTACATAAGAACTGGAATTCTTGGAGTTCCAGTTCAACACCCTTATCTACAGACAGAAAATTGAGTACTCACTTTAAATGACTTAGCCAAGACCGCCCATCCTAATAACATATTAATGATAAAATAAAGCAAGGTTTCTTATGCCTATGTCACTTCATGTTTTACTATATACCATGATACCAATTCCATTTTCAAATGTAAAGTGTCAATGAAAAATGAGTCAGAGTTCCATCATTATTCAACATAGTCCATATGAAGATTTAAATGATTGATATCAAATGGTATCCCCTATTTGCCCTTACAAAAAAGTCAAAGACAAATCTAAATAAACTCTTTCTCCCTAGTATTATATTGCTCAAAGTAGCAGATAACTGAGTGTTAAGGAACACACTAAAATGTGTAGGATTTATATAGGAAGTATAGAATTTCTTTTTTAAAAACACTGAACACTAAAAAGACCAAAAAAAATTAAGTGACCCTTTCATACTAGAAACCAGTATCAGATGATTCACTTGTACTTTCTACTCAAACTACTAATGGTACCCAACTTATTTTACACTATGTAGTTTAAATGCTTTAGCCCTGTCAGTAATCACCCGAGGTTTCTAGGTAACAGAGGACAGCTGTGCTACAATTTCACTTTTACCTTACTGGGTAAAGTGCATAGACACACACTGGGCTGTTGTGTGACTTTATTTAAACTTGTTCCCTACTCTACTTGCATTACTTCACTGGGCTCTCAGCTAATCCCAGCAGAGCTGACACTATTAGTATCGGATCATAAATGGATCATAAACCCTCCCTGTTACTGTGCTTCATTAATATTACAATAAAATTTTAAATGATGTCTGCCTTTACACGGTTTCAGTGATCCCCTAAAACCAAACACCAAAAAACTAGAAACCAGTTAGGTCACCTATTTTTCAGTTTTATGGATTATATACCAAAGGGAAAATCAAGTAGTAATTACTATTTGCATTTAATATTTTATTAAATTAGATAGATCAACACTGTTTTCAAAGAAAGATCTTCAGAGACATTCAGAATTCCATTTACCAACAAGCAGCATCTCATGGGAAAGCAGATTTTTTCCTGAAGAAAAAAACTCTTACAAGATAAAAATGTTTATATTTTTGTTAAAAATATAATTTTTGTATCCCATTCAACCCAATTCTAAATTAAAATATCTATTTTGAATTTGGGGGTGGGGCAGATGTTTATTGACTTAAGGTTAATTACACTCCATAACAAACAAAAGTACTAGTATTTCCAAAAGGATACGTTTTATCCTCTTAGGTTATAATATTTTATTGTAGATGTCATCTTCAAGTTAATGCTGATGCATGCAAGCACATTAGCTACCCTGTGATAATAAGTTGATCTATTTTATCTTCACATAAATGTGTACCTATTGTTATAAACTGCTAATACAGAAAGGCTGGTTTTTACTTCTTTCTTAGGATACCACAGTGGACATAAGAGAATGAAGGTAGTGTAGCAGCTAGTGTAATACTGATGGACAAACAAGGCCCTTATTAACTAACTAGAAATGTCACATCACTGCAAGCTCAAGATAAAGGCTTACAGTCATCACAGGCTTCAAGAACTCTTCTTAGAATCTTAAACATCTATCTCACGCAGCTTATACATCAAAGGTTATAACATTAAAACAGACAAACTTGGTATTTTTCAGTTCTATTATGCTATGAATAGTTAACGTCTTGATTTTTGAGGTTTGCTTATCATGTAGTCATACTTAAGTATTCAGACCAGTTCAGTTAGAAATCAGTGATCTGTAACTTAAAAATTAACAGAAGATACAGTCCAAAATGACAGGTATAGGCTGTGAAAAAAGTATAAAATGTTAGTTGATACTAAGTATCAGATTTAGTTGATAATTTGTTACATGAACTTGGAAAAAATGCATTGAAACAGTTCTGATTGAGAACAGCTAGAAATGCTGTTAAGGGAGTACTCCTCTGTGAACAGTATACTTCTAGATCTTAATTTGGTGGTGTAGAAAATATTGAAAATTATAAATCCAACACAAAAAAATAGACAGTGAGCATGTCTTAATATTGCTGCACATCACCAGTTCCATCCAACTATGAAACAAATTAGCTGCTAGCATACATAAGGCAGTAATTGCTCTTGGAGAATATATTTCCTCTGAAATCAAGTCATATTCAACAGTGTCATTTAATAACAAAATTCTGAAAATTGCTCATCTTGCTTGCTCTCCAAGCAAAACAGTTGTAATTAATGTTCTAAAGTAGTTTTGCAAGTTTTTAGGCAAAAGCATACATTACAGTATACCTGTTTTTTTACAAAAAGCTATAATTTTAAAAAATGCCTTTATATTTTTGGTACCTTCCTCTTTAGAAGGAAAACTTTCCAGTTCACACTAGAAAACAGTGACTTGGGATTATTGTGGGACAATCCCACTGGTTCCATAGAAATCACTAGAAAAAATGATAGAAATTGTAGTGGCTTTATGTAACTATCTGACAAAGATTCATGGCAGACGAGTAGAATTGGAGACAGAGGGACTGTATTATGAAGGAAAACTTTTAAGTAGACACAAACATGAAGACTGTATCTGTCTCTCTTAAACAGGAGATTAATTGGAAGAGAAATTGTAGAAAGTAAAGAAAAAAAATTAGGTCAGCCTTTCCAAATACAAATAGATATCCAGAAGGTCAAATTTCTAAACACTACCACCTTGAATTACACATTTTCTTCCTCAAAATGGTTAGCTATAAATGTATAACTAATAAATAAAACTGTCATTCCCCTAGGGCTTTTCTTTGCTTCTTATACTACCTTAGTTCAATATCTAGCTAAAAGAAAAAAATTGAGTAATCGTTTTGTTTCCAGGTTCAAAACACACTTAAATTCATTCAGATTATACTCTGTAAATCCATGCTTCTCTCTTTTTGTGGTTTGGAATCTTTGAATGTTGCTCACTACCAAGGTAGTTGGTACTTCTACTGAACTACAACAGAAACAATCACCGACATTTTAGAGAAACTGAACATATAATTCTCTTATTGAAAATTCTGTTTATCACAAACACCCATTTGCATTTCATTACGACTGTTCTTTTGTCACCTCATAAGTGCATATTCCTATCTCCATAACCTAAGAACATATATTGCTTTAACTTAATCATTAACAATATAGTATGATATTCAACACTTGCAAATTATTAAGTTATAACTCTAGTAATAGTTATTGTATCTATGTTAATTTTTCAGGACTTTTTAAAAAACTAAGCAGTGCAGCTGAGAACACAAAAAAGGTAACTGGAAAGAGTAACTGAGCAAGCAGCAGGTAATATAAAAGACTTTGTAATGACTCATTTAATATGGTATTTCCTTCTTTGCTGAGGGATAGTTGGGGGGGTGCACCTAGCCTTATGTTAAAATATATAGCAACACGGTGCATTAGAGATGGAATGCTGCAAAACAAAACCAAGATGGTATGAGAGGGAAAAATAACTTGAATGTACTTTACAGCAGAGCTTTTCCTAAGTTTCCAAAATCATCTTTGGATTACTATAGAGAACAAAAGGGAGGTGAAAAACAATTGCCATGTAATTCCAAAAGGGTCTCCCAACAATTCCTGTCTAGAAGAATTTGTCAATAAAGATAGCACAATGAAGTTTTGGAAATTTATGAAAAATGTAGGTAACAAACAAGTAGGCCCCCACATACAAATAACCCAAAAATCTAAATAGATGAAATTAGTGACTCACAAAAATATTTTCCAAAAATCCTATCCTATATGCTGAAGTGGTTTTCTGATGAGATTAAGGTACCTAGTCCCAAGCCATCAGCAGAAGCCGATCTAAAGTGTAATAAATAATAATTCATAGGTCTGAAAATCATAACTCGTTATTATAACATGCCAGAACACAGATAAAAACAGAAAAGTAGAGATATTTATGCATCAAATAAAATGAAGAGACTGGTACAGATTTACCTTTCAATATTATTCAGATGGTATATATCTAGAGACCAGACTTTGTTCTTTACCAAAAATCTCCCCAAATAAAATCGTAAGAACATAACTTAAGAGGCACCAATGTTGTGATTTACACACGTTTTTCAGAGTAAACTTAACTAACCATCCTGGAAAGATAGTGGGTTATCCTATACTAAGAACTATCTAGATTCGTATCTCCTTTTGTAAATTAGGAACTTGACATTTTGGTGTATGAATCATTCTTTTATTAGTTTAATCAGTCTAAGTAAACTCAAGTAATCTGATAAAAAACATTTCAGTAAATTGATAAAAACATCTAAATGATAAATATGAGGACCAGAAGCTAAGATCTTGTAAGTCCAACTTAAATAGCTTGACCTATTTGTTTATTCCATTGTTTCTGATATATTCTACTGAAACAATTTTTCAGGATTCATAGTAAGTGAAAATAAGAATTCCTTCAGCTGTCAACATCACTTTGCAATTCTGAAGAATAGCAACTAGGTTATTTTTTATCTTTTTACTATACTTCACAAAATGCCAGTTCAGGATATATTCAATGGGATTATTTTATAGGACAATAACTATGAAACAATGGGATTCTTCTTAACTATATTGCTGTAGATGTTATATACTACACAAGCACAAAATAAACAATAGCTCAAATTTAAGGCTTAAAAATCAAAATAATCTAATTCAGTAACAAAAGGTTAAGGTCAAAGGAAAAGTCAAACTATGAAGATCAGGTAAAAATAGATATTTTGAAATAAAATACACAAAAATCAGGTTTTCAAAAGTTATTTGATTATAATCTTTTACGTTTCACTAAAATTCAGTGGAATAAATTGCAAACTGAGATCCTAACACATGAATGTAAATCAGTAAAAGTTACAAATTAAAAGTAGATTTGTTCTCTTAAGAGTATTAACAGAACCCACATATCATGTTTGCTGAGCTCAATTTGCTTGAAACAGAATGATGGCACTGCATGCTTATATAATCCATTTCTACCTTTAAAAGTAAGTGCTAAAGTTAGGCAACGTATCATACACAAGATTTAAGATGAGGTAAATATGAGAGGTGCCTAACAGAAAAAAAGAATGAAGGAGAGTATAACATGTCTTATAACCACCATTTCCTCATTTTCCATAAAGGCAACTCTGACACACTTAACTCAATAAGGGCTTTATTCATTCTTTCGACATATATTTACTTAACACCTATTAAGTCTCAGATACTCCTCTGAGAAATGGTAAAAGTGCAATAAACGAGACCCCTCCTCTCCTTGAGCTTCTTAAAAATGACTAATTTAGTGTTTTACCAAGCACCATGTGCTTTAAATGGTGATCTCACAACAATCCTTTTAAGAAAGTACTATTATCTCCATTTTACAGATAAGAAAATTAAAGCTATGAAGTCATTTGCTGGCAGCTGGTTAAGTAGAAGAAACAGGATTTAAACCCAGTGTGACTCCAATGGTTAAGAACCTGAGTTTTTAACCACTACTAACTATAGACAGTCTCCCTCGAAGGCAGTGTTTTTCAATTTTTTTCTCATTATCACTCTCATAAGGAGCCTTTTTCGATATTTTTCTTTCCTAATCACTCCTTGAGAAATAGAAAAATATATATATTGGTTTCTGCCCTTGGTCTCTGGCATGGAGCTCCTAAAACTCTTAAAATTTCCTAAGTGATAAGAGCACTAGAAGCATCTTTTGTTCTAGTATTTGGTTTCTGGCTCTGATTCCTGACCTAAATCCCT
>NW_006494609.1:252620-270027 GCF_000325575.1 Pteropus alecto | reverse complement strand
TTGTTCTAATGAGGTGACTCTGGACGGGCTCCTGGTTGGGGGCTGGTCACCCGAGAGATCAAGCAATACTGGAAGCTTGGAATTTCCAACCTCGCTCCCATTCTCCAGAGGGGAGAGGGGCTGGAAATGGAGTAAATAATTGATCGTGATGAAGCCTCCATGAAATCCCAACAGTATGGGATTCAGAGAGCTTCCAAGTTGGTGAACTCATAGAGGTGCTGAAGGGCGGCGCACCTAGAAAGAGCATCAAAATTCTACACCTCTACCCACATACCTTGCCCTATGCAGCCCTTCCAGCTGGATGTTCACCTAATTCCTTTATCATATCCTTTTACGAGAAACTGGTAAACAGCAAGTAAACTGTTTTCCTGGGTTTTGTGAGCTGCTCTAGCAAATTAATCAAACTTGAGGATGAGGTCATGGGAACCTCTGATTTATAGCCAATTGGTTAGAAGCACAGTTGACAACCTGGACTTGAGACTGGCATCTGAAAAAAGGCCTTAGCCTTAACCCTACATCCAGGTAGATGGTGTCAGAAATGAATCAAATGGTAGGATACCCAGTTGGCGTCTCAGGCAATTGCTTGATGTGTGTGTGGGGCGTGGGGGATGGGGGAGGAATCACACATCTGGTGTCAGAAAATCACACAGAAGTACAGGTTTTGTAACCACTCCCATACCCATGAAATTTTACCACCACAGACACACTATATTTCTGTATGTACTGCATGTACATCTGTACTTTATTCAAAAAGAGTTTTTCACCACTACCCCCTGCCAAGAACTAATTTTCACTCCCCTGAGGGCAACATTATACCCACTGAGAATGCATACTCTAGAGCAAAGTTTCCCAGCCTCAGCACTGTTGACATTTTGGGACAAATAATCTTATGCAGGGAGTGTTGTCCTATGCATCATAGGATGTTTAGTACCATCCCTGGCCTGTATCCACTAGGAACCAACCGCATCACTGTACCAAAGTTAGGTTAAAATCTCCCAAAAAAAGCTTCTGACACTTGAAACATGCAGTAAAGTAGCAGCAATTGCTTCTCTTGCTGCTATACATATTCATAAGGACTCCAGTTCCAGATTTTGTCCATAAAAAACTGTAATAAACAGGATACAGGCTGATAGCAAATATTTCATCTCTGTATAATTGTATAATAATTATTCACACCAAGACCAAAACGAATAAAGTTTAAATGACAAAGCATGACTTATAAATCTTAGTATTTATATATTTATACATATAGTGTATATATATATCAACCTAATAATACTTTATTTGACATTTATAATTTTATTTTTCACTTAATCTATTGTAAATATTTTTAAATTTTATATTCCCAACTTAGAAACTTAGCTGTTCGTATTCCTTCCTTAGATCTTTGCATAACTGACTTCTTAAGGTTCATCTTTGTAGTGGGAGTGAAGGAGCACATGTAATAGCAGTGGCAGTGGCAGGAAGGAAATAATATTTTATATAAACGTAGCAGAAAAAGAATCCCACATTCGACTAATAAGTGAAAGGACATTAAATTTTAATAAAATCCATTTATAATACATGCCACAGGACAGGGTTATCTAATCTGTCTTTCCAAAATGATGAGTGAGATAAACTGTCCCACCTTAAGTCCATGAGAGAATCATAATGAAATCCCCGGGAGAACATTGTCCTTTATAATGGACTTCCACTGTATTCACAAAATATGCTGGTCAAAGGGGAGCCCAAATTAAGGATATAATTAGACAGTGATGGAAAGGGCTGCTCTGAGGGCTCTAGATTCAGAATACATATTGAAAATGATGTGGGGAATCTTAGTTCATCTCAAATCAATCACAATAGGCTTTCAAGAGCAGATTAATCAGAAAAGCATCTTGTGTGACTGTGTACAGGAAGTTGGTGGCCAGTGACTGTGGTGGTAGTCCTGAGGTCAAAGGGAAAAAGTAGTAGAGGCAATCTGCAGAACCCTGAGCCAGAGATTTAACTTCTAGGTGCCTCTGGATTTCTTCATCTGTAACATGGTGATAACAGCAGCTATCGTCATTTCACAGGGCTATGATAAAGACTGAGAAAACCTGAAAGTAGACAGTACATGGGCATCGTAGCATAAGTATGTGATTTTTAAATAATATTTAAGCAACATAGTGACAAAACTAAGATAAGCAAACAAAAAAACTTCTGAGTAGAGATGGTGCAGAGGAACCAGAGAGGAGCTACAAAAAAGATAAGGTAGATAAGACTTGTGATCTCAGAATACATGAAGGTAAATACTAGTCTGACAGTGAATGACAAGTTAGAAACATAGTGAAAGAAATGGTTCCATTTACTCTAATGTTAGAAACTAAAATCTTATCTAAGAATAATAATCCTAAGGGAAATGTGCAATATTAACATAAAAAAACTTTTAACGAAAAAAAAATCTACTGAGGGACAAAAGAGAAATGAAGAGATCACCTTAACTCAATATTATAAAAATGTCAAACTTCCCTCCCTAAAGTAATCCACAAATTCAATGCCTTTCGATCAAAAATTAAATGGCATCTCTGGGAGACTTAACAAAATGGAGGAATACATATGCAAGAATAGCCAAGAAAACAATGACAAGAAAGAATAAAGAAAGACCACTACTATGAAAGAAAAACATATTAATATATAAAACTAGGGTTACTAAAAAATATGGTATTTATGTAAGAACAGACAAACTGATAAAACAGAAAATGCAAATACCCAGTGGGAACTCATACAATGACAAAGGTGACATTTAAACTACTGAGAAAGAGATGAAACTGTTTAATAAATTAGGTTGACTGAGACAACTGTCTATCAAAAAAAAAATTTTTTTTAACTAGACACTCACCCATTACTTACAGAAAAACTAATTCCAAATGGGCTAAACCATAAAACTATTAGATATTTGCAAATGCATTACAAGGACTAATCTCCTTAACATACAAAAGCTCTTAGATAGCAATAAAAATAAACCAAGTAGAAAATGGATAAGGCACATGATGTTCACAAAAAAAAAAAAAAACCCATGAAAAAAAAGACCCAAGCTTATAAAAAGCTGCTCAACTCCATTCAAAGTATTTACAATAGCCAAGATATGGCAGCAACCTAAGTGTCCATTGATGGAGGAATGAATAAAGGAAATGTAGTATGTATATACAATAGACTATTATTCAGCCATAAAAAAGGAGGAAATCTTGGCATTTGCAACAACATAAATGGACGTTGATGGCATCATGTTAAGTGAAATAAATCAGACAAAGAAAGACCAATACCATATGATCTCGCTTATATGTGGAATCTAAAAACAAAACAAAACAAATAATGGAGCTCATAGATACACAGAACAGACTAAGTGGTTGCCAGAAGCCAGGGGGTGGGAGGAGGAGGTCAAAAGGTACAAACTTCCAGTTATACAATAAGTAAGTCATGGGGATGTAATGTACAGCATGGTAACTATAGTTAATAATACTGTATTCCGTATCTGACAGTTGTAGAGAGTAGATCTTAAAAGTTCTTATCACAAGAAAAAAAATATGTGTGGTGATGCATATTAACTAGACTTATTGTGGTGATCATGTCACAATTTATAGAAATATCAAATCATTATATTGTACACCTGAAACTAATGCATGTCAAGAATATATCTATTTTAAAAAACTGAAGAAACTCTTTTGTATATATGTTTAAGATAAAATAAGTGGGGGAAAATGCAATATATAGAATAGCCTGGTGGGGGAAAATGATAGACATATTTGAATTTGCATCTGTGTGCTCTGCTGGGATTCATAAAAAACTATTCACAGTGGTTTTTATAAAAGGGTAGTGCAGGTGAAAAACTGAGAGAAAAGTAGGCATATGTAAAACAGCAAATTTTCACCACCTTTTAGAGCTGTATACTATTATTTAACCATACAAAATTATTCCCAAATTTAAAAATTATTAGATATATATGTAAATTTTTTATGACCTTTTAATAGGGAAAGTCTTTATTACATGAAGAAAACTAGTAAATGACCACAGAAAATGTTAAATTTACATGTTCAAAAAACACAATCAAAGTTAAAAGACAAATTAGGAGAAAAATGTAATATCTGACAAAGCTAATTTACATACGTACAAAAGGCTCTCAAAAATCACTTAGAATAAGGCTTTCTAAAAAGGACAAAGGGTACAAAAAGCAGTTAAAAGAAAAAAGATATGTCTACTAAGCGTATGAAAAGACAAAGAACTTATTAAGAAAACAGAAATTAAAACAAGACGCCACTTTACACCATCTCTTTGAAAAAGATTCATAATAATCGATGTTGGTGAGAACAAAGAGAAAAAGGTCCTTTCATTACTGGTGAGAATATAGATTGGTAAAACTTTTTTTGAGGCATAATTTGGCAATATCTAATTTAATTTAAATGTAAATACTCTGACTTAGCAACTTCTTTTCTAGAAACCTATGCTATAAACTCCCACAAGTAAAATCCTGTATCTACAAAAGTACACCACAGTATTATCACAATATTGTTTGCTTTTGCTTTGGACTATATATACTTGAGTATCACCTGGAATAGTCTCTACAGCTAATATTTTCATGATAAAAACCTAATAATGGTTTTTAACTGGAAGGTGGAATGCTTGAGGAATACACTATAATGGGTAAAAAGCACTATATAAGCATTATTATTAGTAGTACCATGAAGGTCTCCACTGTAGCCAGAATCAAAATTATTCAGTAATTTATTCACTGCTGAAAAAAAGGGAGCTGGGTTAAACGAGCAGCTGAAGCAAGAATCAATAAGGTATTTTCAGACACTCACGAATAACAGACAAAGACCTCACAGGGTAGTGACTGTTAACTTGAGGTACCCATCAGAATCACCTATCAGTTTTTTTCTATTGGTACATTTAGGAGGAGTTGTTTTTCAAAATTTGCAGGCCCAATTCCTCTCCCAGACACTGATTTATTGGAGTGGAGCAAAACAGGACCTCAGGCAAGTTAATTCCCAGTTATTAGACAGTGGGTGGGTTTGTTTGTTTGTTTGTTTGTTTAAGAAAAAAAGTAATGTCAGCTCTGTCTCATGTCATCACCTGTGTAGAAGTCTGTGTCATGTGCAATAATTCAGCAATTCGCAAGTGCAGTAGCATGACAGTCACAAGTTAGGAATATACAAAGAATTCCTAATAATCTTCAAAAGCTGAATAAATTCCTTTAAAAAAAAAAAAAGGCAAATTCAGGATTATCCCTCACTCTAGCCTGTGTTGTGATATGCATCTTGCTACAGAAGGAAATGAGATGAGCAGAGGAGTGGGGGTATGTAGTTTGAAACCATCCGTGAAGAATTCTAATCCTCCTTACCCCTATTAGTAAGCAAAAATATATAAAGTTTTAATTAGCTGAAAGCCACGTGTCAATGTGGTGTACTCTGTGATGTTATTTGACTTTCCTTATTTTACCTACAGATACATATTTTAAAATGAAGCAAGCCAAAACAGATACACAATAAAAACTTGAGTAACACTGACAATGCATAATGATGTGAACAACAAAAAAAAATACTATAAACATGTTGGTAACTGTTTAAGATTACTAAATCAAAGGCAAAGCAAAAATGAAAGGGAAATTTGCAATATCATGTTAAAATTTATAAATTCTAAAAAACTATAACTTTGGACAATAAGGTTTAAGCTTACAGGAACTACAGACAATAGAGAGGAGAAAATGATATCACAATTAGATAAATCCATAACGTAGAACATTTTATAAGATTAATTACCCTAGACTTTTTAAAGGTCAATTGGATAGGGGAGAAATGACTAAACTCTAACTGGATCCCCAGACTGGAAAAACTGGTGATAGATGACATTTGGGGGATAATTGGGGAAATTTAAATATGAACTAGATGTTAGATATGAAGAGAATTATTCTTAATCATCTTCAATGTGATAAGGGTGTTACGACTGTTAAGGAGATGAAGCCTGAAGCATTAGGGGTAAAGCATCAGATATATAGATGTGTCTGTGTTTAGAGAAAAATGCGTGTATAGATATGTGTGTGTGTGGATCTATATATAGCATATATATAGGTATCATGCATTGGTATACAGTTGAAGCAAATATGATTTTTGTTAAAAAGGTTCATAAATGTTGAATCTTGGTAGAGATATGGGTGATCGTGTATTTATTATTATTTCAACTTTCTTGTTCATTTAAAAATCTTCACATAAAGAAACTGGAAAACTAAGATTACTTTAAGCTTTTTCTTCAATAGCACTTACTGTATACTTTAATATTCTTGTGACATAAAGAGCTGAAAAAAAGTAAAACTTTTGATAACACAGTATAATTTTTTTTAATAATATTTACTCTCACTTAAAAATATCTTTGAAATGTGGATTTTATTACTAAAATGTCCAAAAAAACCCTTTACTCCCCTACAAAGTTCACTTGGATTCTGTCTTAAGGTTTTCTGATGCTTGTGAAAATCATCTGTAATATACATTACAGCATAAATAAAACAGAATACTACTTAGTGCAAATAATAATTGATTTATTGGGGTTTTCTTAACTGTTTTACATCCTTTCTTTTAACCATTCTAGATACTAACCAGGAACAGTAATAATATGGTCATAAATAATATTGAGAAACTAAAAAATAAGGCACTGAGAAAGCCTTAATCTATTGAATATATTACAATAAGATACTTGATAGCAGAGCACACCACTACACCCAAGAACATACATTCTTTTAATAAAAATCTTTTCCCCAGAACGAAGATTAATTTGCCTCATGGGAAGATTATGGGAAACGCTGTTCCAGCACTAATAACAAACCTCATGAAAGTCCCCCACCATAAGGCCTACCACAGAGCCCAGCGTAAACATTTTGAATGTATGAATTATCCTCTACATAAATCTCTCTAGGAAATAACTGGACGCTCCTTCCAATTCCTGAGAACTTTATGACACATAGGAATTAGTCATATTCTACCTTGTAATATGGATGGTTGTCTCATTGCCTCCAATTTATAAATTAAGGAAAAGCATTATACAGGAAGCTAAGACAAATGGTATGTCCATCTGCATAAATGAAGTCTAAAGTTTTCTTCATCTTAAGATTACTTCATTTCATACAAATCTTCATATGTAAACCATATCAATTTTAAATAGCCTAACATAGGTTAATAGTTAATGCGTGACTTAAAAATCATTCAAAATATTGTCCTCTTTTGTCCATTTAAAATGAATCTTATCAGTCCACAGCCAAGCAACCTTGAACAAGCCCGATCCCATCTGATACTGGAAGCTAAGCAGGGTTGGGCCTGGTTAGTACTTGGATGGGAGACCACCTAAGACCAGGTGCTGTAGGCGTAAAAAAAAATAAAAAAAATAAGGGAATGTAAGCTGACAAAGTCCTTGCAATCTGTGAGGTCAACCAAAGGTTGCCTTGCCTTAAAAAAATAAAATAAAAAATTAAATAAAATAAAACGAATCTATCACAAACATAAAACTCTTTACTAATTTTTCTTATGACACAATTTGATAAATTGTTATAAACTGTAAAATTCCTTAAAGAATAGAATCACAGCTTTGTAAGGGAAACAATGTAAAAAAAAAGTATTAAAGATGCTGATACTAAATGCAATATATTATCCTGGATTGGATCCTGAAATAGAAAAGGAAGACCATTCGTGGAAAAGTGGTGAAATCCAAATAAAGTCCATAGTTCGTTAATAGTACTATATCTATGTTAATGTCTTAACTTTGATAAATGCTCCATGGTTACATTACATTTTAACATTAGAGGAAACTGTGCAAAGGGTATACAAGAACTCTCTACACTATTTTTGCAACTCTTCCGTAAATCTAAAATTATTTCAAAATACAAAGTTTTTAAAGATGTTAACTACAGTGGTTGAATCTGTTTAGTTTATGTCTAGACAACACTTAGGGAGTGAGCAGGGAAAGCAAAAGCAAAACAGCCAGATATATGATTCAAGCTTCTCAAATCTGTGACTAATCTTCCTGCCTATTCTTAGGGCAGTTGGCACTCAAAGAGTTCTATTTGGTTTGTACAAAGCACTGCAGAATAGGGCTTTTTTTTTCCCCGTAATACCTCGAAAGGAAATGGCTTGCTTTTCCCCAGGTTTTCTTTTCTTTCTTATCATAACACAAAGCAACAGTGCAAGTTATAAAAGATGCAACCCCTTGAGTTCTAATAATAAAGGAAGAGAAGGAAAGTCTGATCTGTTTTTACAATTCTACTAAAGAAAGCATTTAACCAACAGGCAGAAGAACCAGAGGAACTGGAATTAGTAGCTACTTATTCACTATGATTTGGTAAAATTCACCTATATGCTAAAGAAGTCAACAGTAGTAAAATCTACAGAATGCTTGCTGTAATCTGCCCTTTTCCATACCACTAATCTATAAAATGGTATACTATTTTAGTGTTACTATTCCTGGGTGTCCCAGGTACAAAATAATTCTCTGCCCTCCCCAGCTACACACAGAGACAGGGGGAAACCATCTGATTCAACTCAGATTAAATAAAAGAAAGAAGCAACCAATCTCCTCTGAGAGAAACAATTCTGCTTATTTATCAGTCGCCTGCTGTGAAACTTATCTGAGTACAGAATACAGAAAAAAATCAGATAAAAGTTATGTGATATATAAGTGCGGTAAACAGCCTTAATTTGGATTAAGAAAAGTCTAAATTTGAAAGTACTTTAAGGGAAATTCTGCCTATTATCAAAAACAGAATATTACTGAAGTGATTTTATTCAACATCCCATTGAATAAGAAATTTACAACACTAACACCCTGTTTTGGAAGGTGTTGAGTAAAGGTGGGAAGACAGTACTCTTAATACTACTGATGAAAATTTAAAGTAGCACTACCTTTCGGGAAGGCAATTTGGTATTTTCAACCATTTTCTTCTTTTCAAAATACTTTCTTACCTTGGCTTCTGTAATTGGTTCCTCTCTTCATTTTCCTTATTCATCTTGTCTCCTTTGCTGATTTTTAACTGATGTTGGGCCTTGGAGTTCTGTTGGAGCCATTTTTTTAATGAATTATACTTTTCCCCCAGATCTTATCTACTCTACATTTTAGATTATCCTCTACAATGCTGATAACTTCCAAGTAAATTTTACCCCAAATCTCTCTCTTGAACATTTCTCTTCAACACTCTAAACTCATGTTCTCCAAACTCAAAAGCAACTTCAAAATTGCCTGGCAATCCTACCACCTCATGCCAATCAGTTCACTTTTCCACTCTCCAAAAATAAAGATAGCATTTCACCTTCTAGAGGATCCTCCTCAAATCTTGAATATCCTCTTCATCTCTCTCTTCACTCTCAACAGAAAACACTCATCCTGTACTTCAAGGAGATTACACAAATCATAAAAGGTAGATCTCAACTTTCGCCACCAACGGTTTATCCCTTCTATCAGTATTCATCTTTATCTCCTTCCTTCCTCCCTTTTGAGAATGATCCCTTACCTACTTTGCCTTTCGCAGGAAACTCATACTATTAACTATTAATTTCTCTTTCTTTCATCCATACTTTCTCACATAAAGATTCACTCAATGTTTGTAAAATGAATTATTTATCAAAGAAAAATACACTTATCCTTTAATCCGACAAGTCTACTTCTAGGAATTGATACAAAAGACTGATACAAAGATTTAACTTACAAAAATACTCACCCTAGTGTTTTCTAAATAGCTAAAAACTACAACCTACATAACCAGTAACAGGAAAATGATTAATACACTGTAACACATCCACACTATGGTCTACTACTGAGATACTAAAACTGTTATTTTCCCATACAGAAACATTCACAATTTATAATCAAGTGAAACTAGGAGGCTTCGAAACAGTACAAATTTTATAGCCCATTTTTGTAAAAATAAGCATATGTATTTATAAGCTCCAAATACATTTTTGATTACTAAAATGTTCAACAGAATGAGCGAATGAGATTGCACGTGGTTATTTTCTTTTTTACTTTCTTTTTACTTATCTATAATTTCTGACAGCATACATATATTTGAAAAGGTTCTACTGAATTGACAAAATAGAGAAAAATCTAAACATTGAGTAAATAAAAGTATAGTATTAAAATCTACTAAAATTTCATAAGAGGATGAAGAACACACTTATCATTAATTTCTTTTAAATTAAAACATAGTCTTATTTGGGAAGAGAAAATGTTTTTGATATTCAGTTAAGTTTTCCAATTTCCCTGAGTGCTGATAAAAGCTACCCTCATGTTAGAGTGACATCTTTTACATAATAGCCAAAAACTGGAAAGAGGTCCTCATCTACAGGAGAATGGATAAAAACGAATACTACAGTTTTGTAGTATACTCATACAAAGGAATACTGCTCAGCAATAAAAAGGAACAAGCTACTAATATACACAACACGGATGAATCTCGAAAACATTATGCTAAGTGAAAAAGACTTACACAAAGTATATGCTACATGACTCCATTTATGTGAAGTTCTAGAAGAGGATAAGCTAAACAAGGATGGAAAAAAATCAGAACAAGGGTGAGAGGGCTGACTGGGAAGGACAAGCGAGAACTTTCTGGGTGATGCTAATGTTCTACAACATGATGAGTTGGTACAAAACAGGGCTATTCACTTATCAAAAACCAAAATTCATCCAATGATTGATTCATGGAGGGTTTGTAACTTTTAGAACTCTAGCTAATAGTACACATGCTGAAGTATTTGGGATGATCTATACTGATGTCCGTAACTTCACACGCATCCCTCTAAAAAAAAAAAGTCTTGATAGAGGAATGCACAGAAAAAGACATGTAATAAAAATTGTAGAATCCAGGTGGTGTGTACTCTTTCAACTTTTCTATAAGTCTGGAAATTCTCATGAGAAAATGTTGGAAAAACATTATTTAACTTTCAGTAAAGTCAGCTAGAGAAAACTAAAATCTATGTATTCAAAAACTAGAAAAATTAGGAACTTTCCTAGTTTTTCAATTGCCAAATGATTTTACAACTTGGAGTAATTTCTTAAATGGCATTCCACCCTTAAAAAAAGACACAAACCTTTTGTAAATTCACAAGTTTTTCTACAAGCTGACAACATGGCTGCTTTCTTGGAAACTGCATTTGTAAATCACCTTTGGACAATGTAGCTTTAATTTATTATTGGTGACATAACAGAGAGATAAGAGCAATATCTGTGCCATAGCAAATTTCATAGAAATTATATCAATCTCACTACTAAATATTGAAAATACTGGTAAGAAAAGGCACAGAATACAGGTCAAAACAGACCATCTACTATTCATTAAACTTTTCCTAAGGACACAGAAAATACTCTAATACTAAGTAATCATGTTTTTAATTGCTAATTTATAATACAATAACTTTCCTAACTCAAAACTTTTTAAGTAATAGGAAGACTTCAGTTTTAATCATCATAACAATCTTGTTTACACTGATCTTTAAAATATTTTTAAACCTTTGGAAAATGACTTGAGGGCCCTGGAGAAATCCTCGCTAATAAAGGATTTATCATTCTGTAGATGATAAAGATCAGCTACAGAAAATAACAATAAAATAAACAGGAAGAAAAAGTTGAAACCTTCATAAATTTTATATGAATGGTTTAGTTTCTGAATACATATGTCCAAAGATTTACACAGTATATAATATTGTATATATCACATATACGTATATGTATGTGTAACTACAAAAAGCTATATATGCTGCACTATGACTTAGGGTTTTTCAGGAGTCATTCTGTATTTTATTTTTCAATAATTCTATATTTGATTTATGGCTTACACTCTGATATTGAACCTAACCCCCAAATAAAATGTGACTCCACCATATAATACAGGCTTCCACTTCCAACTATTCTATATCAGTTAAGTTGCTAAGACAAAAGAAGATTCACATAGATAATACAAAATTCATTCAACAAATATTTATTTAGAATCTAATATAGGCCAAACACATGAGTAGACACTGCAGAATAAATCAGACTGGCCCCTGCCCTCATAGAATTTATGAAGTATTGGGGGGAGGAGGGGGAGGAATGTTAGAGATAGCAAATAAGTAAAAAAAAAACAAAAATGTAAATATGTGATAAGCACTACGGAAGACAGTTACAAGATGGAATGATGGAAAAAACAGAACTTGTTTATGGTTATCAGGTCAGGCATCTATGAGGAGATAACATTTAAGCACAGCCCTAAAGACCAAGCAGCAGCCAGCCCTGCAAGGAGCAAGAGGAAAGAGGGCCTGGCGGTAGGAACAAGCTCAGTAGGTTGAAGTAACAAAAAGGAGGCCAGTGTGACTACAGCACAGTGGGAAAACTGCACAAGCTGCAGACAAAGGCAGAACTGGCTTTGGCGGGGCCTTGGTAAGGATGTTAGATTTTATTCTAAATACAAAAGAAAATTATTAAAGGATATCAAAGGAGGAGGGGAAATGACATGAACAGACTGCTGTCATTTACTTTGTGGAGAAATATTTATAAAAGGGCAAGAATAGAAGCTAATGTAGTAGTGCAGACAAAAAATTAGTGTGGAACAGGAAGTGGAAAGAAAGGAGATGATCTGACAGTAGAATTGATAAGATTTGCTCATAAGGCAAGGGGGAGGAGGATGGCATGAGCAAATAGATACAAGATGGTGCCACTGACTAAGGTGGCAAAGAAAGAGTAAGAAAACAAGTTTTGTGGTGGCGGAGTGGTAGGTTTAGTGGGGAATCAAAAATGGTTTTAGAAATGATACCTTTGAGATGCCTATAAGACAGTCAAGAGGAGATGCTGAGGAGGCCACTGAATATGTCAGGACCTGGGAATTAGGGACATGTTGATCACATTCTTTAAACTGACCTGGATGTTTATAAAATACAAATTAATGTGCCACACTCTAGATCTTCTGCATCAGAATGGACATGCACAAGTGCATATTTCTTCTATTTCATAAATATTTTCTTACAAAATACCCATGAAATAGCTCATAAATGAGGTTCACAAAAGGTGGAGAGTCCTGCCCAAAGGACACACAATCAATCAACAACAGAGTGAAAACACACAAATCAAGATAACAGCAATTCCAGTCTGCTTTCCAGCATACAAAAATGCCACAAAGCTCATACTCACAAAGCTCACTATCTGACATGTCCTGTATAAAAATAACTGTAACAAGATAAAATAGGGTGAATGCCTTAAGAGAAACAGAAAAGACAATGGAAGAAGAAAAAATTCCTTCTTGACTTTCACTACTTAAAAGTTTTATAACTGCAGAAACTATAAATTCCACCTTTCAAAGTACCCACAAAAACTAATAGCAAGTGTCTGAATACTATGCAAAAAGTCCTAAGATCTGAGCATATTATGCTAAGTGAGATAAGTCAGACAAAGAAAGAAAAATACAACATGATATCACTTATATATGGAATCTAAAATAGCCGAACCCATTTAAAAACAAAAAAGAGAATAAATGGTGGTTACCAGGGGATGACAGGTGGAGTTAAGAGTGATATTGTTGAAGGGTACAATCTTCCAACTAGTAGTAAATAAGCGAGAGAGTAATAAATGCAGAGTGTAATAAATGCACACAATAATATACTATAATCATGTTATGTAAATATCACAACAGCAATCAAATTATAATATATAAATGTATCAAAGTAACAAGTTGTACACCTTAAATTTACAAAATGTCACATTCAATAAAAAATTTTTTAAACTAAAAACAAAAACAGAAAAGCACTGACTGCATTTACCCAAACAAAATAGATGTTTAAAAAAAAAAAAAAAGAGTCCTAAGACTCTTCCTAATTCAAGGTACTACAGTACTACCTCTTCTGACTTTGGCTCTTTAAAAAAAAAAAAAAAAAATGGCTGCCTGTGAATCAAATCTCAGCTCACGATCTGCCTAAGGTCACAAACTAGTCACTGATGGCTAAACCTCAGGTATCTTCATCAATAAAATGAGGACAGAGGGTTTGGGATAAAAACCTATATACATACTTAATAGTTATTATCTGTCATTATTATTGGAAGAACATACAAATAATAACCTAAAACTGAGATTTTAACATGGCATGTTGGGTTTTGCTTCAAGTGTATACTTCAAACTATCTACCTCAATACTGTAGTAGTAGCATGTTTCCTTATATGTTTACAAATCCTCTTTGCTGACTGCCCCTAGACTAAGATCATTCCCTGACTTGAAGCTCAGGGTCAGTGTGTACTCACTTTTCCACAGCAGTTCTAATGCTTAGAATTGTTCACTATCCCAAAGCTAGACTTTAACTTCCTTGAAAGCAAAAGCTCTGTGTTATTCGTTTCTAATCATTCATTTAATATTTGAGTACTTACTATGTGCTTGGCACTGATCTAGGTCCTGACAATACAGTAGTGAACAAAATAGTCTCTGATCTCTTAGAGCTTATATTCCAATGATATAAAAGAGACTAAGTAAATAAATATATATCAACTCATGATAAGTGCTATCAAATAACGGAGGGTAGGAGGGCTAGGAAGTATTGTAGGAGTTGGGAAGTTGGTATTTTACACAGGATATCGGGAAAAGCCTCACATGTAACTGAAAGCTGAAAGAAGTGGAGCAAGTCACACAGGTATCTGGAGGAAAGGAGTCATCCAGACAGAGCAGAAAGAACAAATACAAAGGCCACAAGGTAGAAGAAACACAGCTGTGTGGGAAAAATTGTAAGAAGACAAATATATGGGGGTGGAATACAACAGATGCATGGGAGGACAGGCTCTGAGAGCAGAGATGCAATGATCTGACTTATATTTTAAAGAATCACTCAGATTTCTGTATATAGAATAGAGAATAAAGAATGGAAGCAGAGAGCCTCATTAGAACACTGCAATAATCCAGAAGAGACGTAATGGTGGCTTGAACCAAGGGTGTAATGATGACGACTAGCTGGATTCTAGTTAGGTTCGGAAGACAGAACCCAGATTTGTTGAACTGAATGTGAAGAGAGAGAATCAAAGAGAGCTTTTTAAAGGTTTAAGGAGAGTTGCCATAAACTGAGACAAGAAAGTCAGAGAAGCAATTTTATTTTCCCAGAATCCAATGAACTGCCCAGTACATAGTTAACACTCAAATATTTATTTGTGAATTAAATTTAACTGAACTCCCAAAATGAAGCAAAAAACTCAAGGTATTGCTTCTTATTTGCTCCAAGTTTTCTTTAGTAATGTTTGTTAAATTCAAAAAGAGATTTAGCCACAAGCACAGTTCACATGCTAATATGGAAACCTAACACTGGGACACGAGCCAACTAATCCTTACACTTTAAGAATCAGTTTCGGTTTTAAATTTACAATTCTGGATACAAGAGAAATCTGCTATGAAAGCTCTGTGACAGCCTGAGGATTCTTATATCCAAAGTAATTAACCTGTTCATTAATGATGTCATATTCCTGGAAGGTACAAAAGTGCAAACTGAACTCCGTAGGCCAGAATTATTTGAAAATTATAATACTTGGTGATAAATTTTCAGAATGGGAAAAGATTGAACAAGTTCCGTAAAAAATAGTCACCAGTCACCAGCATCTTTATTTTTTTTAATTATTGTTTTTTATTTACTTTTTAAATTAAGTTTATTGGGGTACCACTGGTTAATACAATTACATAATTTTCAGGTGTACATTATAATTTGACATCTATATATTCTATTGTGTTTACCACCCAAAGTCCAGTTTCCTTCAGCTACCATATATTTAATCCCCTTTACCCACTTCGCTCTCCTCCTACCTCTTTATATTTGACCCCCTTTACCTGTCTACCTCCCCTCTCTTCCCACACCAGCATCTTTTTTAAATGGTCTTTTAAACTCAAGCAGTAAGTCTCTTCAAAATAATTTCAATGAAAAATTAAAATCTG
Organism: Pteropus alecto; assembly: GCF_000325575.1. Classification (NCBI taxonomy): domain Eukaryota; kingdom Metazoa; phylum Chordata; class Mammalia; order Chiroptera; family Pteropodidae; genus Pteropus; species Pteropus alecto. The sequence continues at coordinate 254,108 of NW_006494609.1, read as the reverse complement.
CTTGTGAAAGTGAAATTTACCGCATCTTTCCCCAAGCAAGCACCTCTCCTGCCAATTAGTGAAAATGAGGTTCTCTTAGGAAAGAATTGGATGTCCTCACCTTTAGCACTTTTTAGAAATTCCCAGATTTCCTAATCCAGCACCCTTACTCCACGAAGAACCACAAAGTTAGCAGAAATGTCTACAAAGGAATTCTCCTAAAACAAAGTCACCGTCCTTTCCTCCATTACGTTACTTAAAAAAATTTAACGGAAGCTTAAGTATCACCTCTTTCACCTCAGTTTCCCTAATGCCCTTCCCTAATCTAATGTGTTAAAAAAAAAAAAATGCGCTTACAACTTTCAGTGAAATAGAGCTTTAAAAATCTAGATCGTTGAGAGAAGCTGATCGTTTACTGAATACAGCAACAGGCAGTACTTTCCTTTTGCCAATCAGTAAAAGGCCTTGAACCAACCCAAACAAATCTGCTGAAATGCCAGCCAGATTCCCCATTTCTCCCCCGCTTCTTTTCCCCCAAAGCTGGCCTGGAAACAACTGCCACAGACCACGGAAATGAACTGAAAATAACCAGTGGTAAGCAAGCAAAAACAATGATTTTTAGAGGCAGGAAGGTTAAGAGCTAGGTTTTCAACCACCACCTATTTGCGAGTAAGAGCCCGGACGACCCACGGACACATTCCAAACAGAGCGGCACAGACTCTTCCCCCGCTCGGAAGGCCCCGCACGCGGATTAGGGGCGAGGTGGAGGGAGGGTTCTCCCCGGAGAGGAGGAGCGAGAACTGCCTCGGGTGAAGGGAGAGCGCAGAGGTGCCCGGCGCCCGAGGAACGGAGCGCAAATAAGCACGCGGGCCAAGGAGCAATGCGGCGACGGCCAAGCAGCAGAATGCTCGGAGCCTACCACAGCACGCGAAGGACAGGGAGCCCCGCTCGGGCTCTGCCCAGCCGTGTGGAAAAACGAGGGGCTACGGGTTCGGGGCTCCCCCACGAATGGGCCTAGGAAGCTACTAGTTCCCACTACGCCCGCAGCGCGCACGGGGGCGGGAGCTGGGGGCTGCTGCTGTTTCGTTTCTCCTGTCATCACCGGAGTAGGGGAAACCCGAGCGAGGAGTGGGGAGTGGCGTGGGGGAGGGGAGCATGACAGCGAGCGGGGATGCGGACTCCGAGGGGCGGGGGTCGCAGGACGGTGGGCTGCGCGCGCGGGGAAGGCAGAAGAGGGCGCGACCGCCCGCCGGACTCTGGAACCCCGGCGCTCCCCTGCCAGCCCCCACGGCGAAGGAGCCACCCTCCTCCCCGCCCCCACACTCACCATGTACAGGGTGAAGGGCAGGCCGAGCAGAAAGAGCCACAGGTAGAGGTGCAGCGCGTTCACGAAGGTGGCCTGGTGCGGGTCGTAGTACCAGCCTCCGCTGAGCGCGGCCCACACCCCCTGCCGGAGGATTTGCAGCGTCTGCGACCCCATCCCCACCCGGCGCCGCCGCCGCCGCCGCC
>NW_006494609.1:221475-252162 GCF_000325575.1 Pteropus alecto | reverse complement strand
TCCCTCCGCCCCCCCGGCCGGCTCCGCGCGGGGGCGCGCAGCGCCCAGGTCGCCGTGGGGCCTCCTGCAGGCGCCCGGGAGAAGCGCGCGCCGACGCGGGCGGCGGGGGTGCGGGGCTGCCGGGGACCATCTTCCTCTCCAGGCAAACGAAACTGGCGAGGTCATTAGTCAGTGCTTAAACCTTGTCTTTCCGAAACCTTGTCTTTAGGATCTTGTCAGCATCCTGACTGACAGCTTTATGGTATTTATTAAAGACCTAGGAACAATGAGGCTAATATCTGAGATACTCATTGAAGGCCCGGAAGAATTAGGTACAGCAGATGACACTGTTGAAAAATCACAAAAGCACCCGATTTGAGCCACAGTTGTGTTGGCCCTTGGAATGGGCTTGGAGGCCCTTGGTGAGAAAAACAGCCATGTCCAGCATTGGGAGAACTTACTACTTCCAGACACATAAATTAATGGATGTTACAAGAAATGTAAAAGTACGGGTGGACAGGTTTATCATTGTGATTTTATTTTTTAACGTGCTGTAAAGTAACCACTTTTATTAATGAGCCAATCTAAACAGGGATGAAGGATTAACTGTGACTGCCCCTCCAAGTCGCAGTAAGGTCTCGTACTTCTCTTTTTATAGCTGGGAATCATTCTTGGCTGTGTGTAATGTTTATAAGGCATGTCTGATCTCATTGAATAAAAATTTTTTTGAGTTTGAAGTTCAAGTTTATCATAGCAATAAAAGTACCCTTTTATATTCCTGGATTAAAGTTGCTATAATTAATGAGAAACGCAAGAGAGTCAAAAGAAACCGATGACATTTTAAGAAGTGTATTGAAAATCCATTGCGATACCTTCCAATGCCATACCACTTTACGGTTCAACATTGTTCACACCTATTTCATTTGACCTTTGCAAATATGGATGAGAAAACCCAAGCTCAAGGTAACTAAGTGATTGCCCACATTCTCTAAGTAATATGTTGCTGAGGAGACCTCTGACACCAGAAGCCGACCTATCAGCATGGACTGAACTTTGGAAATCTATTTCTCAGCACTCTCTACCTTATCCGTTCAGGTTAAGAGTTTGAGCTGATAAATAACCGCTCAGCAGCTTCTCGGTACCTGTGGCCATTTTAAATGTATAACCAATTTGTTCTCAAAGTATAGTCCCTAGACCAGCTGTGTCAACATCACCTGAGAACTTGTTAGAAATGCAAATTCTCAAGCACTACTCCAGAGAAACTCTGGTCAGAGAACCCAGCACTCTATTTGAAGAAGCCCTCCAGAAGATTCTAATGTACCTTAAAGGCTGAAACTACCATTATGGAACAGCATCCCCAGCCTTACTTTGTTTTCTTAGAACCACGAAACCATCAGGTTCCAACGAGATACCTTAAAACTGAAAGATGTGAACAAACACTGGCCAAAACATACTTTAAATATATTAGTACATTTAAAAGCAAAATTGAGATTATATAATATAATTTTACAATTAAAATAGTTACCTTAAGGCTTGGTCATAGACAAGGCATTGTCAAATGTTCATTTGTTTCTTCTAAAGGAGACAGGAAAGCTCTCTGAGCAGCTTTTGGAACTGATCCCAAGCTTTCCAACACACAAAAAGATGTAAACAAGGATAAAATTCCAATACTACATCAGTTTCCACACCAGCAAATATCTGCTGTAGTTTAATATAAAAAGATTGACTGTAATGGGGGTGAGGTAGACTGGAAGAAGTGGAAACTAGAACTAGATATATCCATGGAACTGGAGACAGACCCCACTGGTGACATGAGCTTGCAGCCAGAAATCAGTATCTGGAGGGACATACTTTAGCAGCAGCCAGGAAGGCAGCCAGGAAGGCAGCCAGAATCAGGCTGGCTCAACACAGAGAATGTGAGTATTGTAAACCAATGGACAGCGGGACCACAACCTTGAGAAATCCGAGAGCAGACAAAAATTGGGAAATCATGGCAAGCATTAAGAAAATGTGTTGCTTATAGCAAGGCCCCAGCCTCAGTGCCATCTTCCAGGTCTAGATTCCTCTCTCTGTAAGGAACTGATGAAAACAAATAGAATTCAGGTCTTTGAGATGATGTACTGGACAAATTTGGGGGACAAGGACTTGGGCTCAGTGCAACCGCACAAGTATCTAAAGGCCAGATCTGGTGACAGAGTGAGACTTAGAAACAAAGCAGGAGCTTAATACCTAGAACTGAGACTGAATTTTCACACTGATCATGATTGCCTTTTGTTGAAGTCCCAGAATGTTAATATGGAGCTCTAATTCCCCTCCAGTATGGCTGGAGTGGATCCAAGAACCTAGAGATGGGAGTCACATGGCACCAGCCACTGAATAAAAAGGGGTCAGCAGGATGGGCAGGTCCAGAAGGTTGAAAAGACAATTACAGACTACATCTTTCAGCTTCAGACTGGTAAAGCATTTTAGAAAAATGCTAATTAACTGACTTAGGGAGTTAGCAATTGAAAGAATTCAATGGAATGGATGACCTTTCCGAAAGACTGACTCAGGAGTTGAAGTGGGGGTGGGAAGATGGAGAAACCTACAGTGCTTTTTATCTGTAGCTTTCAAAATGTTTATGAATGCTGCCACAACAAGCTTCTTATTCTACAAACAGGAAGTCAAGGCACAGAGAGGTTAAATGCTTTGCCCAGAGTAACGTACTCTATCGTACCCATAAATTATAAAAGCAGGACAAAAACTAAGAAATCTAATTTGCTAAGTGTTAACCCTCTTAGCCAATGCATAAAAGCCATTAATAATGTTACACTTAGCAGGTCAAAGTTAGCAGCCATGACATACTGCCAAACTATCACCTGACATTTGCTCATCTTTCAGCTAATTCTATTAAGATTATACTCACTGACTAGTTTTTAGGGCCCTTGAGGACTGGGATTGCTCTGACAGCAGATGCTCTCTCTTGCCTGAAAAAGACAAAGCAGAGTGTGCAAAACATTCTAATGACTTCCACCCAACCCCACCTTGGAGCAGAGGCATACAATCTGCAGGCTTTGTCAGTTTATGTGCCACGAATGATCTACTTTAGACATTGTAGACCACATGTCCTGCCCACAACCTAAATGCCATAGGTTTCCATGCCTCCCCCGTCCCACCCCAGACCAGCCCTTCTTATTTATTTCTCTCAGTGAAACCAACGTTTTTAAACTGGCTCGGACTTAAAAGCTCATATGCTTTTCCCCATGGTCTGGTTTCCTAGTCTTTTTCCTGCTCAATCCTTCATTTACGTTGCCAAAGTAACCATCCTCCTGGATGCCCTCATCAACTCAAACCAAATAGCCTCCTATTGCCTCCAACCTCTGTTCAAAATCATGCTACATTCCACCAACAAATTAATCTCCCTAATCCACTTTTCCCACACCCCTTCCTTTCTCCGAAGCTTTCAATTCTCTTCTGTTGCCAATAATGCCAAAAGCATACTCCTTAGTCAGGCATTCAAGGTCCCCCCACAACCTGAATCACTATTTTCTCTAACTCAGCTCCCACTGCTCCCCAGCATGAACCGTTTTTACTGGTGAATATCAGCATACCTGTCTATTTATTTTTACATATCAGCCCATGCAGTTATTAATTTCTGCCTCTAAGCTCTTACTCAGGCCATTCGCCTTACCCAGGAAAACTTACTCCTCCATCTGCCTCCTAAAATTCACTATGACTACTTTAAACTAATGCATCTATTTTTTGAATAGCCTAGAGCACTCATATCTTCCATTTATTTAGCACTTAAATATGTACTACTTTATATTCCTCCAACTAAAATGTATATTCCTTGTGGACAAGGCACTTCTCAGCCTGTCACACAATACCTAGCAGAAAGCTGTTAAGATCGATACTCAGTCAATGTAAGTTGAATAAATAAAGCAATACAGAAAGCAATGACTTGGCAATTAAAGATTGAATCTAGTTTAGCTTTCATTTGGTAACTCTAACATTCTAAAGCATTTCACCAGCTTAGAAGATCAATTCAAGGTAGAAATAAAATATGGAATAAAAATGAAGATAATTTAGAAGAGAAGAGAAATGCTGTAAAATTCTTCCCTGGTTCTCTTTTTGGTTATTGCTATATACCATTTTATATCATATCAGGGAAATAAATGTCAAAGAGGGAGAGAGGGACTTTCCAAATCTTACATAATGTAATTACAAAATACCAATATCTGGATAGGGAACTAAACAAGCAAAATAAAAGCAGCTCATCCTTCTTGGAAATCTCAACTCAATCTACTCTTTTTTAAATGTCAGTTCCATATGATAAGTACTTTAGAACATGTTTTAATTGACACTAACTAGTTTAGTAATTCTCGCTGTGGTTTTGTGTCATCCTGATGGTATCTTCTGTTATATTTCAATTCACTTTTCTTAAGCCCACACACAGTGGAGAAGGTCAATGAAAGAGGAAGTATATATATCGCAAAACTCCCCATACTGGGGGATCCTGAATTAGAAACAATATATTCAGGCATTATTTCCCATCTTTTGACACTAGATTGTACTATGTCAGTTAGATATCTAATGTGTACCCTAGCTGTATCATATTAAAGAGCTTGTTTACCTTTCTGTTTCAGCCAGGGTAGCATAATTCCAGCGGGACCAATTAGGCCAAATGATGTCGCTGGGAGATTCTCTGAACAGCTCACCCGATTAGTAGTTACCAGTGTCATCTGGAAGACCTGCCTGGAGTTATGCAGAGATGAGACAGTTGTCCCCTCTGGAGACTGGATGTCTGGCTCCTCTAGCAAGGAACACCATGAACACTCATTGGTGGAAAGGAGTGTTTAGTAGTGGAAAGATGTATGGTATGGACTCAGGCAAACCTGTGTTTCAATCCAGAGTCTGCTACTTTCTAAATTAGTCCTAGCCCCAAGTCAAGAAATCCAAATAGAATTGAAGAATCCTGGAGAATTCATGGTTATAGACTCACTACATTTAGTTTCAACTGCTAGAGGTTTTTCCTTGTGGCAAAAATGAACATTCCAATAATGTAACAAAAAGATCTCTCCCTTGGAGATTTTCACAGCTTTCTTTATGGAAACCTTGACAGCACATGGAAATGAATTTCTTACTAATTTTGTTTGTTCATTTGGTTTAGTTTAGCTGGTTTGGGTTTTTATTTTTGTTTTTGTTTTGCCTATTGTCATTACTATTCAGCAGGTGTCGATATACATACCATTTTCTAACTATGCACAAATAGTATGTTTTGTATAGTTGTCTAGGGGACTGGTATATTCAGGATAAAATCTCTCAAATAAATCAGTAGAGATCACTATGCGAAGTAAAACCTCCCTGTCATTCCAGTTTTCTCATTCTTTCAGTATTTCCATCTTCTAAATGCATTATGCTCTCAAGGGCTGTGACAAGTGTTTTTTAATGTGCAGTCTATGAGCCACCCAAATCCCAATCCTCTATTAAAAACATAGAATTCTAAGTTATAGTACACCTATACATAGGATAGTGAAAGATTTTTGTGGTGGGACTTCATAAATTAGAGAATTAACATAAACACCCATTGTTTTCCATCTTTTGGTATTAAAAAGTAGAATTCCAAGGAGCCAATAGTATATTGAAGTAGCATTTAATGAACTGATATGAAGTGATCTTTAAGAATTAGGGTTAAGTGGTAAAAAAAAAAAAAGCATAGAAAAGCATATGTAATATGCTATTGTTTGCATAAAGAAAAAAGCATATATTTATGTAATTATGTATTGAATGTCCCCAGGACATCTGAGAAAATGGCAGCAGGGGTTGCCACAGGGGTGAGAGAAAGATTTACTTTTTATTGTATATCTTTTGTACTTTCTGGATTTTATGTCATGCACATGTTACCCTCATTTTAAAAAGAACCAGGAAAAACAATGCAGATCCCTAGGTCTTACTCAAGACTCACTTAATTGAAACCTCTCACATAGGGCTCAGAGACCTGTCCTTGACCTTTCCTTTCTCCTGACCCCTCTACCACCACCACCACCACCACCACGGCTTCTCCTCCCCTCACTTCTTTATCTAGTTTAGTTCTCATGGTTTTGCAATTCGGTCATTCCATGGCTAGTGCCTTCTTAATCCTTTGCCTCTCACCCTTGCCATCAACCAAAATCATAACTCTGGCTGGATCTGTTTTCCTTCTGCCCCCAGCACGCAGGCTAACTTTCCAGGTTCTAATCTCAGCTGCTACCTGGATTCTTCCTGGCAATTCTTGTGTTCCTACTCAGTACACGTGGTATCCCTCTTAATGACTTAATGACTTTTAAAATCTCACCAATGTTCTCAAGATATCTATGCCACTCTCACTCCCATAGCACAAATAGAGGATATCAGACTGTATATAATCTGTTTCCTGCCGTCCTTCTAAATTTATCTACATGTGCATCCATCTTTCTTTTTCTTTTTTTTCTTCTTCCTTCGGTGAAATAGGTATTGTTCTGCCAAAGAAATCACTCTGGACCCCATCTCTTGGTCCTGCTGGCACCACAAACATACTCAATTTAAGCTTGGTTCTGCAGGCACCCTAAACATTCTCTTTGTACTGGCACTTTCCTTCAGCCTATAAACAGGCACTCTCATCCCTAAGCCTTCTGTCTCCTCTAGCTTCCACGCTCTTTCTCCTCTCTTTCACAGCCAGGTTTCTTAAGAGTGAATGATGCTCCTCACCTGCCTTGAACTTAACTCTTCATCACTGCTCTTGCCCGAGTCACCAATGATTTCCTAGTTGCCAAGTCCGACAGGCTCTTTTCAGTCCCTATCTTACTTAATCTTTTTTGCTTCTAGATTATTGTTCCCTCTTCCTGGTTTCCTCTTACTTCCCTGATCGTTCTAGACTCAAGTCTCCTTTATGGAGTCTTCTTCTACCTTCTCCTCCTTAAAGGTTGTCAATGGATTAATAAAGGGGGAAAAAATCTCTACCATGCACTTCTAGGACTCTCCTTGGTCCAGAAGATTCTAAAGCCTCCCAATCTGAATCCTGTAGTGACCCTCTGGGAATCACCAGAAAAGGAAAACAAACCCCATGTATGGGGTGACTAGAAATAGGACACCTCAAAAGTATTTGTGAAAATCATTATGTTAAGAACAGAAAAACAAGCTCTGCTTTAAATATTACAGTTGTAATCTAAATTTGCTTTCTGTTTTTGTTTTATGTTTTAAATCTCTTGCTTCTAATAGCCTAATAGGAATTCTTAAACTTCCTAATCTCTAACTTATGACGAGCTTTTTAAGCATTTATTTATTTATTTAGCCTTCAGGCTTGTGTTTTGAAAACCTGACATTAACTTATTGAGGATTTGCTTGGCCCAGCCTCTCTACCATTCCGTTTCCAAGTGGCCTTTGTGGCTGATATTTGTTTTTTCATCATAAAAATATTACATTTGCATTTTTTAATTTAAGAAAAAATATTTTTAAAAAACTCACCCAGTCACAACCACTATGAATGTTTGAAATCTTTCTTCTCAGTCCACTCCTTCCCCCAAACTACTTCTGTACCATATTCTAATTGGAGTTCAAAGCCTGATTTGGAAAGTTTTTGTGTCAACACATGCCATGTGCCTTGGCTAAGTCTGAGAAACTTCAGCAGGCATTTTTTCCTTTTGACTTACTACCCATGTGTTTCACTTAGATTCTTGGAAAGATATTCTTCTGTGAGACACGGGTATTAGCCCACGGCTTCAAGTAATAGAAAATTCAATTTGAAGTCACATAAGCAATAAGGAAAAGTATTGCTTCACATAACTGCAAGTCCAGAGAGTAGGGCAGGCGTTAGGGGCAGTTTAATTTACTGGCTCTGGATCTATTTCTCTATAATATCCTGAGATGGCCTCTATGTATTGGCTTTGCCCTTGGGCTTCTTCCTTCATGAAGGCAAAATGGCTGCAGCAGTTACTGGTTTCACATAGAGATGCCACCAATTTGGGTGAAGTTCACCTAAGAGCAAGGAAACTTCCTTCCCAGGAACCTCTAGCATATTTTTGGTCACATGCCTATTCTTGAGTCAACCCCTGTTCTCAGGGCAATGCCACACACTGATTCTGGCCAGGGTTTCTGAACCAATTATTGACCAAGGGAATGGAATTACTGGGCAGTTTCAGATGTGGACTGAGACACAGGGGTTATATTTGGAGGGGCAGATGCCTAAATAATACTAGATTGTGTTAAGAATCCAAGAGGAGGAATAGAGATTGAACAGACAACCACAAACGAGTTTAGAAACTTGGTCATTAAATTAAATTATTTAAATTGACTTATTTTTATTTCATTTTTAAAAAGTTTTAATAAGTGATACTTTCATACAGTTCAATATTCAAAAAACAATAAAGATATATAGTGAAGCATCCTGTCCACTGCTGACCTAGCCATACAGACAGTTTATATATACACAAGGAAATAAGTTATACACATATACATATATACTCTCTTTTTGTACGCAAAGTATAGTGTGCTATATAAACTGTTCTGTACCTTAGTTTTTTTCACTTAATATATATTGAAGATTATTATATCAGTACATAAGAGCTTCATCATTCTTTTTTCACTGCACCGTATTCAACTATTTGGATGTGCCACAATTTAATGCCTATGGCTGGACATTTAGGTAGCTGATACTCTTTTGCTCTAAAAACACTGCTATAATGGGTAATATTATATCAATTTCAATGAGTACATTTGGGGAATATCTATAGTATAAATCCCTAAAAGTTGAGTAAATGCCAAATTTCCCTACCTAGCTGAAGCACCAACAGCAGGGTATGAAAGTGCCCGTTTCAGAACACCCTTGCCAGCAGAGCACTTCATCACACTTTTGAGTCTTTGCTAATCTGATCATCAAAAATTAGTATCTCAGTGTAATTGTAATTTAAATTTTTTCTATTGCGAGTGAGGCTGAGTCATGTTCATGGGCCTGTGAGCCATTCGTGTCTCCTCTTTCTAGGCCTTGCCTGTTCATGCTCTTTGCTCATGTTTCTAGTGCACTGTTGGTCTTTTCCTTTCTGATTCGTAGAAGCTCACATATAAGGGAAATCCATATCTGTAACAGAGCTGCAAATATTTCCATCCGGGTTGTTATTTGCCTTCTGACTTTGCTTATGGTTTTTTCCGTGCAGAAAATTTTAATGTTATGAGATTGAATATCAATCTTTTCTTTTATGGTTCCGGATTTAATATCATAACCAGAAATACCTTCCCTATTCTCAGGTGAATAATTCTTTTTTAGTTCCTGCTAAAAGAGAAGACAGTTGTATTTTATACATTTAAATATTATATCTACTTGGAATTTATCCTAGTCAGGTATGAGGAAGAAATCCAACTTTGATTTTTTTTCCATTTGATTGACTTTAATTTTATGCTTCTTGTTTTGTGACACTCAAGGTATTGCCAATATTCCATATAAATATTTTAAAAATCTAAGTTTTCATTGGCTTTAATTAGCAAAACAATAACTCACAGAATTTCTGTAACTTACCCTAGGCCATGATATATTTTGTAAGGGGGAAGGGGAGGGTGATGGGATAAAAGTCCTCAAAATCATATAAAAAATAATATTCATTGAATTTTCATCATCGTTATTTGGAACTGTGCTTACTCAGGATGTAATCACAATAAACAATTAAAAACAATAAAGTATGGCTTAAGTGATTAAGTCACTTAAAACTGGCACATTTGCTGTTCTAATTATTAATGTAGGCTCTTTTTTCAACATGGCATGATGAATCACCTACGGCAGCAGTCCCCAACCTTTTTGGCACCAGGGACCAGTACTCCTATGAGAATCTAATGCCAGATAATGTAAGGTAGAGCTGAGGCGATGATGCTGGCGCTGCAGAGTAGTTGCAAATACAAATGAAGTTCGCTTGCTGGCTGCTCACCTCTTGCTGTGCGGCCCGGTTCCTAACAGACCATGGACCAGTACTGGCCCATGGCCCAGGGTTTTGAGACCTCTGTCTTATAGCATTGGGGCAGGTAGCTGGCTCCTGTGTGCATTCTAAGATGCTGCTAGATCCTCAGAGTTTTAATCAAGAGGCAGCCTACCATGGGGTATGAAGCCCCCTCTAAGGCTGCACATGGACAGGGGAACCCAGAAGCAAAGACACTACAGAGACACATCTTGGTTCCTTAAGCTGTGGATTTTGGCAGTTGGACTGGCCAAATCAAGATACCTAGGGACACTACTTAACTTCCTTTCACTGCAAGGAAAATGGCATATACATCGATTCTCTTGTGGGATAGAAATTAACATCTACCCATGGCAACAGAGTGCCATGGTCATTGATGAGTAAAAATCCTTTGCCATGTACAAACAGGTTTCTGCTGTCTCTCTGTCACATATCATTATAGTTATCTGTTTACTTCTCTGTCTTTCCCAGGAGAATGGGTGTTCTTTGAGGGCGGAAGCTCTTTGACTCTTTTGAACCCCTCTGGCTTAATACACGCATCCCACTCTGTAGGAATGTGCCTATTGCATGCTTTCTCTCCTAGTGTGGACAGTCTCCTCATATATCCCACTCTTCAATACTCACCATCTATTGAGGAGCTTCTCAGTGTCAGCCATGGAACTGATGCCCTTCACATGCATTACCTTTTTCAGTTCTCACAACAGCTCTATGAGGTATGTACTGTGTTTTCCCCCCATTGTAATACTGAGGAAACTAAGGTTCAGAGGGGTTAAGTGGCTTGCTCAAGGTCACACAGATAACAGATGGTGGAGCCAAGATTCAAATCCCAGATGGTCCCCACTTGTTGATCCCCAGTCTGTTGGGAAGAAAAAAAATTCTATGTGAAACAAGTACTTATAATTTTGCTTTCCAGAACAGTGTCATAATTTATCCCAGGGGATATGAGAGGTTTTTTTTGGTGATTACTGTTGTTTGTCTAGGAACAAGTAGGAACTTTGATGTTCCTATTTGAGTAATCCCACTCCCACACCACTCAGGACAGGGGAAGAAGAGAGTGAAACAAGTCCAATTTGCTTTGTACAAGAAAGAAATAGGAATTTGTGAGTTTTTAGTTGGCCGCTCAGATGACAGCCTCAGGGACAGCAGGAGCGAGATGTGAGAGGGTGAGGAACTCTGGCAACTGGCTTGGACAGCTAAACCCCATGCAGGATCATGACCAGCGAGATAATTCTTGTGGTAGGGAAGACTTGAGAAACTCACAAATAACCTGAACAATAGTGCTGTAGTTGCAATAGTTTGCAATCCACAATAAGCATATGAAAGAAGTATTTGACCAGAAAGAGGAATGGTATCCAATATGAAGCCAAGTGATCCTGAAAGGTGGGCAGCAGATGCTGGAGCTAAAAGCAACCATTTAGAACAGGCAGCAGTAGTGAAAAAAGCACATAGTAGTGACTGCCTACTGCTAAAACAAAAGTCACCTGGAAACCGACAGGGAATATTGAGAGTGACTTTCCACTGAAGACTGGGGGCTTATACTGACTCCCAAAAGCTAAAGGACAGAGAGATGGCTGGGGTATAGAAACAAAAGTTTTTTCCTCTTCTATAATTGAACCCAGCTGCAGTTTGCTCAACTGCATCAAATACTAATTTCTACCAACATGCATATCATTTTAGTGTCACGGTTTAGTATATCAGGTTCCTTAACCTCAGCTCTGTTGACATTCGGGGGTGAATAATTCTTCATTGTGGGGGGCTGTCTTGTGTACTGTAAGGTGATTAGATGCATCTCTAGATGCCAGTAGCAGTGGCATAGCAGCCCCGAATTATGACAATAAAAAAGTCTCTAGACATTGCCAAGTGTCCTCTAAGGGGCAAGAGGGGAGTGGAAAACCATGTCCAACAGCACTATTTTATATAAAAATGGCTTCCAAATGTATTTTGAGTGTTTCTACTAAGTCTCACTAACTGGTACAGCCTCTGAACTTCTGGAGAGTGGCCAGGAGCAATGCTGCAGCAAGTTCCCAGTTCTTCGAGAATATTTACATTATATTTGCATAATAACAGTGTTTACAGTTTTCTATAGCCTGTATTACAGAGATAGTAATAATATCACCATTAATAGAACACTAGTTTAACATTATGTACAAACAAGTTTAACATTATGTACAAATAAGAATGGAGTAGGTTATACAAGTTTTCCCTATAAGTGAAAGTCCATGAGATTGGTATGTTAGGGTTGAATACCTGACTTTGACACGGAGCAGTGGCTCAAAGGGTCTGAACTGCGTCTTATCACAGTTAGATCTATTGGGAAGGCTGCCTGATGAACCACAGTGATTCACCACTTTTGTCTTTTGGAGAAAGTCATGATAGGTGTTGTTCACACAAGCAAACATACTCTCGTGGCAGAACCCAGATTTAAACTTTGGTGAAACCCAGTATTTCGCAGCGACGTAAAGCAGGATGATAACTTATAATCATGAGAACTATTATTGTCTCCCCTGGCCATGGTCTTTCAGTGATGTTGCACAGATAAAACTGACGTGTGTGATTCCCCAGCTAGCCGGCTGCAATCTGATCCATTCTCCTGGCTCGACAAGCACATTTGAATATGAGAAAATGAGAGATATTACCTACTCTGACTTACGATTCTAAAATATATTACCATCAAATCTCGTTTTCTTTTTTTTTTTGATTAAGGGTACATTATTCTGTGACACATGTCACAACTGATGGCTCTGCAGTGGAATAGAACCTCTGGTTTATTGAGAAGGATGCAGGCCTGGGAATCAGAGAGACTGGATTCATTTCTGGGTTGCAACTCACAGACTGTTGCTTAAGAAAGTGAGTTTATCCCCTCATCTGTAGATAATAAAATAACATAATAAAATCATCCCTTTATCTCAGGCTTGTTGAGAGGATTAAGTGAGGTTTAAAAAAATCTACTGTAAATTGCTAAACTAGTGTCAATCATTGTCATTACCTTCCACCGTTGCCAGCGCCTGGCACAGACTACCTCATCTATATGACAGCCCTATAGGGTGTCTGACTTTTTCCTGCTATGAGCCCAGAGAAGAGCCCTCTCAGTGGTGTGTGGTATATTACCTTCTTAAGGTGAAAAAATAATGTCTCTGAATTGGGGTGAGTTGATATACTTTTCCAACTCAAATGTCAGGTCTGCTTAAGCAGCTGTTAAAGGGAAGGGATTAGCTCAGCTCCTATTTCTTGCTGCTCCTGCAGAGTAAAATAGCAACTGAGAGCCAAGATTCTCTGACACCAGTTCCTTTCTCAGCATTAAAGGCCAGTATCCTGGGATCTGACACTAACCATTAGGAATTTCCTAAGCAGCAGTAGACTGGGAAAAGCATCTGCCAGCACTAAAGAAATATGTTAAAACTCTTTTTTTCTAAACAGTAAAAGTCACGAAGATAGATGAGTATGCTGAGTTGACTCATACCCCTCAATATAGTCATCTTGATGGTGACACTCATTCTGACAATGCAAAACAGGTGACCTATTCTGTCAGCAATGGGATCCAGAGTGGTTGTATACACAATGTGTATCGTTACGTCATCTATGGGGAAAAAATGTTGACTAAGGCTCCAAGATCCCAAGGGTTTTAATTAATAGGAAAATTTGACTCAATAATAGACATTAAACAAATGGAAGGGAAACAAGGAGTCGGAATGATAAGGGTGGGAAGCATGGGCAGGAAGTAAGTAGGAAAATGGCTGGCAGCCTTGCAATGGGCACTACTGCAAGTCAGGGCTCGATCAGCAAGGAGGCTGAAACAGACTCTTAGCCACAGGGACAGAGGCTGGGAGTTATCTCCAGTCATCTGATCGTGTTTTTTTATCAAGCAAATCTACTTCTTTCCTTTACCTTCTGCTTTCTCAGTGCTCATTAGACGTTCCACTAGTGGCTTCCCCTGAGGGAATGAGAAGCTCAACTATTCCTGCTTGGGTAAGAACTGGATAAGGAAGACGCTTCAGGATATTTTTACCCTCCTCTCTCTGCCTCCCCCCGCCCTCCCCCACCCCACGCCATGAACATCTCCTGCTCTCAATGCCCCAAATCTGCTCTTCTTTGCTTAAAAAAATTCAAATCATCCCCCGCTCCAAGCTCACTTCTTCCATGAAACCTTTTTCGGCCTCTCTAGTGCATAATCTTTCTTTTTTCCTAACACCCACAACTTGTACATAACACAGTTAATGAGCACGCACATATTTTTCTCTCATGTGTGCTGACATTTTCTTCCCAAATAGATTACAAACTTGAGGATAGGCACCATATCTTAAACTTTCTTTTTTCTGTTCCAATAAAACTTTATTTATGGACACTGAAATTTGAATGTTATGTCATTCTTATGTTTCACAAAATATTCTTTTCTTGATTTTTTCCAACTATTTAAATATGTAAGAGATCAAGTACAAAATGAACAGGTGGTGAGACAGGCTTGGTCCATGGGTAAACTTCTTGAAATTACATGCTTAATTCTATAATTTGGCAGTTAGCCCAGCTGAGGCCCTCGAGTAACACCACGGTCTAGGAGAATTTAAAGAGCCCTAAGCTGGTTTCTCAAAAGAATAGCACCAAGCCTTGCTGTTGAGTCTACACAAATCCTTCCCCCAATCCTAATAGTCAACCTCATGTCTAAAGATGAAGTCCCTAGCAACTCGTATTTGCATCCCTTTTTGGTGACTCTTGCTGTGTCCCATTTGTTCTGGATTGTGTGCTGTGCTCTTGTTCCTGTCAATCTCCCTCAGAACCCAAATCCAACCTCTGAACCACACTCTCCAAGGCACAGTCTCTGCTACCCACTATCCAGAGCAGCTCACTTGGATTTAAGACTACGCAGACCTCTCTACCATGTGTGTTGTGCTCCACCCACCTGTAGTTCATTTCTCACCCTCCCTGGCACTGATCAACCTGCCTGCTTCTCAGTCTGACTCTCTCTGCCAAGACCTTCTGGGAATGCCTGCCTTGCTCTAAGCTTTCTGGCTGGTCTCGGAGTTCTTTCCAGTCTGCCATCAACTCAGCCATCACGATGAGATTTAAAAATATATATATTCACCTTGATGTTGGAGACAGGCAGACACACACACACACACATGCCCACACACACACACCCATATTCACAAATTCATCTATCGGTTGAGAAGATTTCCACCACCTTCCTAAATTAATACTCTCCCCTTTAAGGCATTTATCATCATTTCTAAGTTTTCCAAAGTCTAGCTTGGGATTTTCTTTACATCGAAGAGTTCTTAGAGATCACTTACTCCAACCCTCTTATTCCCAGTCTCTATATTAATACCCTATGTTTATGCTTCTGTTAGAAGCTAGTGGCATAGGATTCTTGCTAACGATCACTTTAGTAAGGAATTCTCTTCATCCATTAGTAAATCACCTCAGTACTAGAAGACTTCATAGAAGGTTTCAACTCAGTAATCCATTACCATCAAAATGCATTTACCCATTGCTGAGATGAGATCATTTCCTTCTCAGCCCCAGAAAGGAAACACATACACAACAGAAGCACACACCACTCACTTGCGCTCACACTCCCAATGTGATCAGCCAGCTTTCTGTCTGGAACAATCCAAATACCTCCCAGCTGGAATGACAGCATCATTTTATTGACACTGAAATAGAAGAGTGATAAAGCAAGTCTCAGCAGGCACAGCAGAAATGTACTGCTTTTATGATTCATATTTCAAAAAATGATGTCATGAGACCAAAAATGCAAAGCAGAGTTTGTTCTGTGTTGGCAAAAAGGTATTTAAGGGCCGTCACCCCATCGTGCCTTTCAAAGCTCTGGAGGAAGCAATGCCACTACCAATTTTGCCCCTTGCCCTACGGTTGCAATGGACACTTGGATTTTCCCACAGCTATTCCCCCACCATGCTCTACACTGTGAGCAGGCTAAGAAAATTGTGATCTTTCCTATGCGGTGATCTTGCTATAGCTTTGGAGGTGCTAAGGAGAATTGTAGTGGAAACAGCACCACCAAGATTATGTCTCGCCAAGCCCCATCTCTTAATGGTGGGCTGTTTTGGGCCACACTCGCCAAAACCAGAATCCCCAGAGTGTGTGTGTGTCTCTTCTGTCTCTGCTATGCTTAGAGGGGGAACTCTCTGCACTATAGAAAACCCTTGGGGATTCCTTCCCCCTCATAGGGTTTGAGCAGTTTGTTTCCCACTTCCACTTTGACTTGTCTTTTCTCAAACTCAAGTAAGAAAAATAATCCTGGATAACATTTTATGAGTCATGTAACTATAGGACAGTGTCACTGGGAGGAAAAATAGAACTCGGAAAAGATGAGCTTAAGTCCTGGAACTTCAGTCAGATCTTTGATGTCAAGGTATTAGCAACCCTCTTTCTTTAAAATGCAGGCACTAATGTTTGTCAGCTCACGTCACCTATGGAGCACTTACAGTTCCTTGAGTAGAAGCCTTTATGTAAATAACATTGCACCTGGAGACTTATTCCTGGACATTGGTTATGAGTCAGTAAAAAAAACACACAAATGATCTATGTATCGGTTGCTATTTTATGCTTTCAGTTTGCACAAGAAACAGGAAAAAGGGCTTAGCTCAATTTGCTGTTATCTCTCCCAAGACAGTTCATTTTTATTTTGAAACCATTGTTGGTAAAATTTAGTACTAAAGGAGAAACTTACAACAAATGAATAGAAATGAAAGCAGAAATGATGTAAATTATATAGTTTTAATTTCTATCACACTAAAAACATTGATCAATCAACGACACAGCTCATTGAGGAAAACCAAAACACTTTTGTTATAGGCAGATTCTCAGATGCACCCCAAAATTTCTGGCTCCTGGTATACTCAAGCCTTCTCCCAGTCATTCAGTCAAACACTAACATATGTCCTGCTATGAAGAAATTTTGCAGATGCAATTTAGGTCTTGAATCAGATAAAGAGATTGTCCGGGTAGTCTCGACCTAATCACACAGTCCTTTAAATTTGGATCTAGAGGTCAAAAACAGAAAAGTCCAAGAGACTTGAAGTGTGAGAAGGATTCAACAAAAGGGAGATTCTCCACTGCTGGCTTTAAAGATGGAAGGGCCAGGTGGCAAGAAATGCAGCCATCTCTAGAACTGAGAGCAGGCCAGGTTCACAGCCTGCAAGGAAACAGAGACCTGAGTCCTCCAGCTGCAAGAAACTGAATTCTGTGACAACCTGAATGAGCTTGTACAAGAGCCCTGAGCTCCAGATAAGAACTCAGCCCAGCTGACACCTTGATTCAGACTTCTGAGAACCTGAGCAAAGAGTCATGCCATTCTAGATGCCTGGCCCCTATAAACTGTGAGGTATCAAGTGGGTATGGTTTTAAGGTGCTAAATTTGTGGTAATTTGTTACTCAGCATAGAAAATGAATTCACATCATATAAATGGTTTAAAATCTTCTTATCCAAGAACAAAATCCAACCTCCTTTAGAGAGAAACCTATCAACTATCATAAACCAAACCTATCAGGAAGCCCCTTGCTGCTCAAAGTATGATCCATGGACCCACGGAGTATACATAGCCTGAGAACTGGTTAGAAATGCAGGATCTCAGGCCCCATCCAGCTCTTCTGAATCAAAATTTTTACTTTACCAATTCCCTAGGTGCTTATATGCACATAAAAGGAGCACCGGTTAGCATTCTAATTCAGAGCTGGAGACCTGGAATAAGCAAAACCTGGATTCCAAACCTGGTTCAACAGTTTTACTAGCTGTGTGGTCTTGGACAAGTTGCTTAACTTCTCTGAGCCTCCATTAATCTATAAAATGGAGCAAACAATAGTACCGATTTCATAGGATTGTGGTGAGGCTTAAATGTGACAGTATTTAAAATGGATTATCCCAGTGCCTGGCACGCAGTGAGGGCTTAATGAATGCTGGTTGTTATTAGATTGGGCACTAAGAGCTGGGTGAGTCAAATATAAAGGAAGCAACCAAATCAGTTGGAAACATGCAGGATCACTGTGGTCAATGTCATTGTCTGATGACATACATTGTCATGGACTCCTCGGAAACTGCAAAAGTTCATGAACTTGGTTTTCTACCCCAGTAAGCATGCTTAGACACCAGGCTGGGTTGGTCATGCCTTCTTATCATAAGCACCATCTCTTATAACCACCTGTGTCTCCCTTCCCCCTTCCCAGCACCCCATCCCCAGCATTAACCTGTTAACCTGACCAGGTTCCACCTCACTTAGCTAATTAGATCTGGCCAGAAACCATAGAGACTGTGTCAGAAACCCCAAGCAGATGGTGTCCTTGGATATTAATGACAGCTTACCCCACAGAAAAGATGAAAGGATAGGCCAGGGACGAAGCAGTGTGGCTACTTTAATAGAAATCTAAGGTCCTTTCTATCTTTGTTGGAAGAAGTGATGACAATGGTGATAGCAGCACCAAAAAGAAGAACAAATGAGTATACTGACAATTACAAATGGCCAAATGGAAGTGAGAGAAGCCATTTGTGATCACTTCTGGGGAGGCCCAGCTCCCCCTCCTGGCTTCTCTGTTCTTGGCCAACACTCCCCTCACTTGCTGTATCTTCTCAGCCTGAGCCGAAGAAATCTCTGTGGTTCGATATAATGAGAATGATGTTAATAATAATAGCTCTCATTTGTTGAGTGCTCCAAGTGCCAAGCACTTTTCATGAATTATTTATACTCCTTATAACAACTCTGCGAGGTAGACATTAATTATTATGTTCCCCTTCAGTCAAGGAAATGAGGCTCAGAGAGGTTAAGCGGCTTGCCCAAGTTTACACAGCAGATAAATAGTTGCCCTGGGATTCAAACCTGGGTCTGCTTGACTCTGAAGCCTGTGCCATCTTCACTGTCTCTGCCACATAGCAGTGGCCCTGACTCCTGGTCTAGGCTCTTGACCCTCTGCCTGAATCCTATACTTGGGCCTTTAACGTTACTCTCCAGTCTCCTAAACTGCCTTTCTCCTTTCCTCCCAGGTCCTGTCTTCTCTGCTCGGATGCTCACCTGTCTGGCCCTTGGACAGATACAGCACTCACCTATCTCTTGTTGGTCCACATGGTTCTGATCCAGGGGTTTCTTCATCTCAGTGCTCGTAAGTGTGGTGGCTGGGCCTGACCAGTGAGAGACTGGCTTGATATTCCTAGACTCTCGATAACTGTCCCTGCCTCTAGACCCCGCCTCACAAGTAGAGTCTCCTATGTCTTCTAGTCTGGCTCACGATTACAGAAGAGTGTTTCCTGGATATTCCAGGTGTTAGAGTAATGAAACAAAGAGGCCATTAGTTTGCGGTGGCTCTAACGCCTTAGCAGCCTATGTAGGCAAATCAAAACCTAAGCCAGAGTCGAGGTATTCAAATCTGAGAAAATGAAACTTAAGAACAACTAATCACGAACAGCCAACTAGGCTTTCCCGAATAAAACAACTGCTTAAGATATAGTCAACCAAATAATTTCCTAGCAAGTAGGAGATATTCAGTTAAGCATTTTTAAAATAAATAATTGAAAATATCAATAATGCCAGTATTGACAGAAGGAATTTACTGGAGAGAACAATGTAATGTAGATGTTCTCACCGCTATGAGGCTGCCCAAGCAGTTTCCACATTAACCTCGGAATAATACTGGGCAACGTCAGGAGTCACTTGTCATTAGAGGCTTCTGGTCTGACAACTTGAAATGACATGCAACAGTGTGTGGGTTTGGGTTCTAAAGTCAACACATAGGGCAAAAATCATATATATAAAAAAGTTACTATTAAAAATCTCTTAAATCACCCATTTGGTACAGATTACATGGTTTCATGCATTCTGTGCCATCTCTCAGTAAGTTCAACACAGCCAGTTTTTCCTCAGAGTTGGAACAGATGGCCATGGCTGTTTCTTTTGGTGGAGCACCAGATGAAGTAGTTGGCTTGAATTTAAGGGCCATATTGTTGGGGGGGAAATTACATATATATGTATATATTCATCTGTATTATTTTCTTTTGTTGAACATATAGATGACTTCAAGCAACTTAAATGCTCATGCATGTAACTTCATTGTACTATTTGATTCTCGGTGTTGTCAAGTGCTTTCTATTGTTTATCACAGAGACAGGAGTAAAAGAGGTGAAAAATAACCCTTTGGGAACATTACAATAGTTGGCATGACCAACTAGGAGAATATAAACCATAATGAATTTCCAAATTAAAAAAGAAAAGCCTTTTCTCTAAACTGTATACAGACTCTAAATCTCTATAAAAAAAAAATAATAATCAGGAGCATGTATGGAGTGTCCACTACATGCTGGGTACTGGGTTCTTTATGTATATCATCTCACTGACCTGCCTCATAGCAACTCTTTGAAAAAGGTATAATAATACCTAGGACCCTACTGTGATTCTTCACAACAGCCAGGCACGCACACAGGCTTGGCCTACTGCCTGAATGAACATACTTACGATAGCCAATGATGGAGACACTCTGAGCCCGGACATGATGCACACATTTCTGTCCTTTTCTCTTGGGTTGTCTTTTAGTCCACACCAAGCTAGCCTTGCATGGGTGCATGGAAGCCTCTTCTCCATGCCACAAAGGTAACTGTGGTATTACCTGTCAAAAAAAGGAATAAGAGTAAATTAACTTGTCTGAAGAGGTAGGCATTATGGTGTTCACTTTATTGGTAAGGTTGGAAAGTAAAAAATTCCATTTTGGGAGAACTTAAGAGTTATAAACCAACTCGTTTAAGAGGTAGAAGGAATCATGGTCACTTCTTACATTTCTTTTGAACATGTTCTTTACTGAATATCCCATTTTCTACATTGAATAAATTCTTTGCTTCAGCCTGCTCTCATTGAAAAGACTACTAATAAAGCACCATCACTTCAGACCAGCCGCACTGGATCATTCCATCCCGTTCCTGTTTTACACCTCTTTGTGTTTCTCCCTTAGCTTCTTTAGGTATCACAGCTTTTTCCACATCTCCCTATAACATATTTAATATTGATCATAAGCCCGATTCATGTGCCAATATATCTAAACCTTCTATCATTTTCCCTTCCTTTCTTTTCTATCCTGTCTTCCTCAGGAACCTGGCTTTTTCCTACCACCAGACATTGTATTCAAATTGTGGACAAAGAACTCTACCTGGCCACACTGGACACTGGTGAAGATAGGGAAGGAGCAAAGCGGGAAGAGGCAGAGAGATTCAGCTTCTCACACTTATACATGATGACTGTGGTTCTTGGGAACTTTAAGTAGCTTTTTCCATGTTACACAACTAGTAAGTAGAAGAGCTGGGTGCAGAACTTGCATCAGTAAGGCTCCCAAACACTGTTCCTATTATCCCACACTGCTTGTCGCAAGCAGCAAAATCCCATTAAATGCAGGTATTGGGCAACAATGATGGGCAGACTTTGTGTAAACAGATAGAATCATGAATGACTCACTATATGGGGCTGCTATTGTGACCTTGGAAAGAGGGACCAGAATAAGTGAAGGATTTTCCTGAGATCATAAACAGCATTAATGACCAATGTTTACTCTGTGCATTGGACCAAGCTAGATGTTTTGAAGGAGACACAGGGCATCCTATAAGACTGCACCCAAGAGACAATCTAGCCGAAGAGAAAAATTATGCCTTGTAATAGTCAGGGCACCTCCTGGAAACAGAGAGCACATTCAAACTGCATAATTAAAGAGAGTTTAAGGGACTAATCTATTTACAAAAGTGTGGGTGAGGTTTAGGGAATTGGAAAAGGAAAATGGAGTGCCCTGGGATTCTGGTAACCAACTCCCACACATGCAGAGGCAAGGGGAAGCAGCAGAGCATAGCTGCATAAAGAGGAAGGGACACTCCTCTCGTCCAGGAGCTGTTACTTTTGGAAGAGAGAAGCAGCCAACCTGTGCTGACCTATTAGGGTGGGAACCACAGTAATAAATATCTCAACCTCACTCTTTCTATTCTTCAACATCCCGGAGATGCTTCCCATTAGCTAACCCCGACCAGGAACTGGAGGGCAAGCATTGATTCCACCTATAAAGCCCAGTCACCCAAGCATAGCAAGGAGTGAAAAAGGGGAGTTAGTGAAAGGGCAAATGAAAGAATTTTATTAATTTTCACACCAGTTAAGTGTAGAGTTTGCTAATTACAAGAGTATTACTATAAATTATTTTGTGAAATAATGTCCTTTAGGCTCCTTCAATTTACAGTGTCATTTTCATATATCCTGATATTCTTTTATTAGGTTAGCTTCAAGTAAGAATGGTCCAAATTAAATATTGAAATAGACTGTCTTCCTGACTCACCCAAAGTGAAAGGCAAGGTGAGCTTAAGCCTTCTGAACAAAACACATTTCAAATTAATTGCATACACAATGTTTTCCTTTGATTCTTTTTCCATTGTGTAACTATGTCACTCGCTCAGTTTTTTCTTTGTCGTTTTTTATATCTTCCTTACTTCCATTTTTGCTTTCTTCTTTCCTCCAGTAAAAAGGGCTGCTTGGCTCACACCTCCAGCGACAGACTCTTGGAAATAATGCACCATGGCAGATTTTCAAGGATTTTTCTCTTTCCTCCCTCCAGGGAGAAAAACAAAAGAATAAGGATGGCTTGAGAGATTGGATCAGAACATTGTTTTACTGGAATTTGCAGCTGTTTCTGGATAGCAGAAGTCACTGGAGGGAAACAATATGCTCAGAGAATGAAGGAAATGGTTTGGCTCCAATATGTCCCAAATCTTCTGGGAAGGAATTTTCTCATTGTTACAGAGGTGCTACTCAACAACGATTCTGCATCTCTCTACATAGAGTGTGTCAGGGGAAGCATGGGAAATTCACATATGACAGGAGCAAAGAAGGCAAAGGTGAAAAAAATAACTGACCTTTGGCCGGCGCGCAAACCATTCTGCGGGCTCTGGCCTAGATGTGTGGCCCATGAAAGGTTCATCATTTATTTCTAAGAGCCTAAGGACTGGGGTGAGTCAATGCGATTTCCATTTCTACCCAAGAGGCAAAATAAAGATGGGGTTTATCTAGGTAGGTGGATCTAGTTAATGAATGAATGAGTGAAAAAAGTCCAGTGGAAGATTTTCAAAATATATTCATGTAGGAGACTGGTTTGGTTTCTCATCAAGAGTGAAAGGCTTGATTCATGTGCTTGAGTATTGCTGGTTCTACAGATAGACAAACGAGTCCATATATACCTTTGCATTCGTGTGTATGTATTATTGGTACTATCGAGGAAGCTTCTGAAACAGTTTTCCTCCCTGGGTACCATCCCTGCCATGGATCCTGTAATCTCTATGGGAGGAATCCGTAGAATATTCTATAGCTAGACAAAGATCATGCTAGGAGGGCAGCTGTGGTCACCTACTCAATATTCATTCCAGCTTCTCTTGGTAGAGATTTCAGTTTACTTTTAGGTTCACATATATTCTCCCTTATTGATTTTTTACAAAGTTAGTGCTATAGATTGAATTGTGTCCCCCTAAAAAGATACTGAAGTCCTAGTAGCTATGAATGTGACCTTACTGAAAATAGGGTCTTTGCTGATGATCATGTTAAGATGAGGTCATTAGGATGGATACTAGTCCAATATGACTGTGTCCTTATAAAAAGGGCAAATTTGGACACAGAGAGACGCATGCATAAAGGGAAGACAATGTGAAGACCACAGGGAGAAGATAGCCACCTACAAGCCAAGGAGTGCCTGAGGCTACCAGAAGCTAGAAGAGAGACAAGGAACAAGATTCTCCCTCACAGCCCCAACTCTGCCAAAACCTTGATTTCAGACTTCCAGGCTCCAGAACTGTGAGACAATAAGTTCTGCTGTTTAAGCCACCCAGTTCTTGGTGCATTGTTATAGCAGGAAACTAATACAGTTGGGTTTGATGAAATCTTCCCATGCAATCCTTTAATTTCTTCAATGAAGAAACTGAAGCTTAAAAAGTAAAATGGCTTAGGCAGTAACAGATCCAGTCAGGGGTAGAGCTCTAAATTCCCAGGGTATTCCTCTATCCAATGCTATAACTGGTTTGATTTAGATAAATCACAAAAGGCTTCTATCATTGGCTCAAGAGAATAGAGAAATAATGTTCTTGTCTTCCAGTATATATGTTGCTAACTTTAACGCCATGATTGATTAAATCATTGGCCACAAGATTCACCTCTCTCCAGTCCTCCCACATCTTTCCTGGAAGGTCAGACCAATATCACAAGGCTCAAAGCCCCAATCTTCTAATCACATGATTGGTCTTTTTGGTGTAAACATTCCCTTCCTGAGTCACCTCATTAGCATCAACTCAGGTGTACACTGAAGGCATGTTTTCTTCCTCAGGGAATCAGGGACAGATACCACATTCTTTATCATATATCACCATCTACCAGATTTGCTGTGAGATTAATGCCTTTTAAACAGTGTGGTACATAGCAGGCACTCAACAAATGATAATCACCAGTTATTATATGTGATAGCTTATATTATAAACTATTAAGAAAAGGTCTTTGTATAATGCTTATGTAATACCACATGTAAAAAAGACACTTAATAAAGTGTTTTGATGATGGGATTACTCCATCATTTTATAAAATTTCTTTTTACTAAGGCTGTTAGATATACATGGAAATGGTACCGGGCTCTCTGCAAAATAAGGACCTGCTAGCAGATCTCTTAGTTGTGGGAGAGAAGAGATTAAGTAAAAAGAACCCTCCATCCCTCCAAAAAAAAAAAAAAAAGGACATTACTAATGGTTATGTTGACATTCAAATACATTTTAAATAAACAATTTTTATTTGTAGGATTTAAAAAGGGTTGAAATATACATATATATAAAATATATAATATATGTATATATGTCCTTTCTTACCAATAGCCTTTTGTACCATTGAAGATGCCTCAAAAAACTGTTGCCTCATTTGCTTATAAAAGTTCCTACCTGAGCATATGATTATGTCAGTGAATTTAAAATCTCCATGTAAGGGGGGTCAAATATGTGGTGACAGAAAGAAATCTAACTAAGTGGTGAACACCCAGTGTAAATATATATATGCCTTACTGTTAAAATGTGCATCTGAAACTTATTGGATTTCATTAACCAATGTCACCATAAAAACAAATTAAAAAAAAAAACCTCCCAGGTTGGACTCTTAATTGAAGAGGCCTATAATCACATTGTTAGAATTTTGAGTGTTAGCTATATCACTAGTGATAGTTAATGATGTGGAAACTATTATCTCCCATATAATACTATACACTGAGATGATGTAATTTTACCAGAGTGGTTCCAGTACAGAAGAAAAATGATTACAAGGAAGTTCTCCATCTGTGTTAGGATGGTGGAATTAAGGATCATTTATTATCTTTTCCTGAGCTCCTGGCTTGAGGAAAGCCCTAATTCTAAGAGGAGTTGGGATATGAGGTGGGGGATGAGGATAAACCTCAGCCTAGGACAATGGAGGAGAGCCAAAGGAATATAGAGGTGGATGGGTGGGCCCATGGACAGGAGCCAACCAGGAAGATTCTCCCAAAAGACAGAACTGGAGTTTGTGTATAATTATGACATTCACTAGACAAAAAGAAAGAAAGAGGGAATAAGGAGAAAGGTGGAAGAGAATGAGAGAATGTCAACAAGCTGTTTGTCAGGACACAGAGTGAACAAGTTTAGATCAAGAAATGGTCTGCTGAATGTAGAAGTTATTTTCATTTTACTTAATGGGTTTGTTAGACAAGCTGACTCTAACGTTTGCTATTTTCTTAATCTTTTCTATCTGCATTTCCATTGCTTTTCAGCCTCTGATGGAAAATTAGCATCAGTTACATTCTGTTAAATGAACTAACTTCAGTGAGCTCTATTAAGTCAGCCTTATAAATCAGTTTTTCTGTTCCTTAATCATTTATTCTGCTTTCTCCTGGATTCTATCCCACTTATCTCTTTCTGGCATGGAGTTATCTGTGGCTGAACACAGTGTCCTTGATAACAGCACCAACTGTTATTATATGTCCTTACTCCTGTCTTCCCTCAATCCTTTCTCTTCCTTTTTCCTTTCCAAGGTCTTCATTTTAGTAGAAGGTGTTTTTGACACTATTTTGTTCACAACTCTGCCCCCAGACTAGACTTCCGGTCAAATCTTATCTAGGTACTTCTTATGTCTTTGCCTACACACTTGGCAAACTTCTTTAGGCAAGAGTGACATATGGTGCATTCCTGAAACAAGAAACTCCCATAGAAATCATCATCGGATTGAGGCTCTCAAAAAACCTGGGGGCTGGAATTAGGTGTTAATGTCAAGAAAACTGTTAGCGGGGCCTCAAGGCCAAACTTAAGACTAAAGTGTGAAGCTGGCAGAATTTATCTTCAGACGTACCACTCTCCTTTAAGCCCTCATCACCCTCTTCCAAGTTTTCAATGCCCACGTACTCTTCCTGGGTGTTCTGGTCTACCTCCTCAGGCCTACCCAACCTGGACAGCCAGTAAGATTCTGGATCTAATTTTCTATGCTTACAGCTATTCAAATTTACATTTTAGTTAGCTCTTAATCAATAGTAAAAGGGAAAAATATTTGAACAGATAGTTCATTGAAGAAGATATAAGGATGGCAAATAAGTACACTGAAAGATGACTAACATCATTAGCCATTAGTGAGATGCAAACTAAACCCACAATGAGATACCACTACAATTTCACCAGAATGGTGATTTAAATTGCCATCAAAAAATTGCATTTTTTTAAAATTAAATCTTTTAAATTAAAAACATCAGCCATACTAAGTATTGGCAAGAATGTAAAGCAATTGGAAGTCCTATACACTGCTGGTGGGGATGCAAAATGGTACAGCTACTTTGGAAAACAGTGTTGACAGCTTCTTTAAAAGGTAATGTACAGGTGTCATGTGACCCGGCCATTCTACTTCTAGATATTTACCCCAGAGAAACAAAAGCATTTATCTGCACAAAGATTTGTGTACAAAGGTTCATAGAAGCTTCATTTTCCATAGCCTCAAAGTGTAAACAACCTGTACTAGTCTACTCAGGCTGCCATAACAAAATACCATAGACTGGGCGCTTAAGCAACAGAAGCTCATTTTCTCACAGTTTGGGGGGTTAGAGGGAAGGGACTTAAGCCAGTGCAAGAGCTCACTAGTGTTACTTTCCTAATCCTATCTGATCAGGGCTCTACCCTATGACTTCATTTTACCTTAATCACCTCCTAAAGACCTTATTTCCAGACACAGTCACCTTGGGAGTAAGGGCTTCAACATATGAATTTTGGTGGGACAAACTCCAGTACATAGCATGACCCAAATGTCTATCAACAGGAGAACAGATAAACTAATTATGGTATATCTATATAATGGTATACTACTCAACAATTAAAAGGAATAAACTATTGATGTAGTCAATACTTTGGGTAAAACTCAAAATAATAGTGCAGAGTGAAAGAAAAAAGGAGCACATACCAGGTGATCCCATTTATACAAAGTCTTAGAAATGCAAAATCTTA
The DNA here is from genome assembly GCF_000325575.1 of Pteropus alecto. Taxonomy (NCBI): domain Eukaryota; kingdom Metazoa; phylum Chordata; class Mammalia; order Chiroptera; family Pteropodidae; genus Pteropus; species Pteropus alecto. The sequence goes on along the minus strand of NW_006494609.1, from coordinate 224,760 downwards.
AACAGCAACAGAAAGTAGATTAGTGATGGCCTGGAGATGGCGGAAGGGAAGAGACAGGAGGGAGGGATTATAAAATGGCACAAGAAAATTTATGGGGTTGGTGAATATATTCATTATCTTGATTGTATCCATAGGTAATACCTTCATTATCATATTGTCTACTATAAATATGCACAGCTTATTGTATCAATTATACCTTAATAAAGTTGTAAAATAATTTGCATTTAATTAGCCCTCACCTAGACAGGTTCAAATCATTTTTAGTAATGTCATCCTCTCTTAGGTATCCCATACATTTCCACCTCTTTCCTCACTGGTTGGTGTCCTTGTCTGAGCCAGGATTTTCTTGTGTTCCACCAAATATTGAGAGCTCTATCTATAAAGACAAATAACAATCAATACTAGCAAAGTATTTTCTTCTAAAACATATTTTGAAATCTGAAGAAAGTTACCAAATTCATTTGTATAATTTTTACTTATTATTCAAAAGTAACCTGTCTTGGAGAAATTATGTGCATGCCTGGGGATGCCAGGATATCATCTAAGAAATCACATACCCATGAACATACGATGTCTGATTTTTGCACCTGTGCATGGATGCATAGGCAGCAATTACTACTACTGTGTCTATACAATGATTGATAGTCTGCAGTCTGCAATGGCATTTATAATTTTAGCATGCATTTGGGATAATATCTCAGGCATTTGGGTATTACCCAGGGGCTAAGGCTCCTAAGCTCCCAAGCTCCAATGTCGAAAATGTTTCTTGCTACCATCCCCAGAGGCAGCAGGAGCTGGTAGATGCTGGCTAGTTTCTAGACATGACAATAATAGCCACTTGTGTGGACTGGTAAAAATGAGCTATTTAACACCGTGAAAAGCATGGCCACAATACTTTGCAGCTCCTGCCATCTAAAAGTAGAGTCTATTTTCCTACTCCTTGAATTTGGGCTGGCACCGTGATTTGCTTTGACCAATGGGAATGTGGAAGAAGTGATATTGTGCAAGTTCTAGAACCTAGGCCTAAGAGCTCCAGCATTTCCATGGTGGCCCTCTTGGCACACTCTTGCAGCCATGTGAGCCTGCCCTAGACTACTGAATGACATCAGCTGGAGAAGAGAAGCTGACAGTCAGCATCAACACCCCAGTTCTGTAAGTGAGATCATTAATATTAGATCATCTTGTTCCAGTCAACCCATCAGCATATTGCAAGCTCATGAGTGACCCCAGGCAAGATCCAAAGAACTTCCCAGGTAAGCCCAGTCCCAGGTAAGCTCAATCATGTGTAAGCAGATGGTTATTGTTATCAGTGGCTATGTTTTGAAACATCAGTGGCTATGTTTCAGTTATGGATATATGAAATACTCACCTAAGAGCCAGCCAGCTATTTGTGAAATTTAAGGCAATTCCCGATAAGCTCCTGAGAATCAGTTTCTAGTAGTTTCACTGCCTTGTGTTATAATAGTGGGCAAGTCATTCACCATCTCCACCTGAATTATTTTGCTCTTCAAATGGAAACATCATCATGTATTTCAGAGAGTGTTGAAGAAATCATTCCTGTAGGATGTTTCTATATGTAGTTGTGGGGGAGTGAAAAGTTTAGCTACATATTTAGAAAGTGGGTTAGCTTTTGCTAATAAGGTTTTTCTGTTGAGGCTGTCCTTAAATAGACTTAATGTCAGGCTATTTTGGTTTTACTAGCAAACTCTTCAGACTACTGATTACTGCCTCTTTTTTCTTGTTTACCCCGCCGCCCCCTCTCCTTCCCTCTCCATACCCTTCCCGTCATCTTTGGGGCTGGAGACCTGGGATGAATGTTGCAGCCTTGTATACCTTTTATCTTTTTCATTTAGAAAAGCCTGTATCTTATTTCTATCTCTTGCTCTTGGCACAGTGCCCTACACGTAATAGGTACTCAACATATGTTAAATGATGATACTATTAAAACTCTCAGTGCTCGGGTAGAAGGGTGCAAGAAAGGTAAAAATTTAATTATTTCATAGAGAGAGAAGCTGATTTCTAAAAGAGGCACCTGCTGAAGCCAGATGTCTAGGATGGGTACAACAAAGGACCTGTTTTGCAAGAATTGTTTGAGTTGGCTCTTTGGTTAGGCAAAATATAAAGCCAGTGATGATCCATTGTCCTGGAGGAAGGAAGCAAATGGGGCATGTTTTATGGCTAAGTCTTAGTCTAATCCCAGGTATGTGGTTGGCTGTGGAGAAGAGGTTGGAGAAATATGTTTTGGGGGCCAAGGACCCTACTTGAATGAAAAGAATTTAACATTCAGACTACTTCTCTCTTGGGGTTTAACATTATTTGACACTTTTGATGCCTGAGATGGTCAGCAGGCAGGAAGGGACACCGAGGCTTCCCAACAGGCAGCTTAACCTGACAGTGAGGGAAGCCTAGAATGGCCATTTGGACTCCACACTAGTACTGAAATCATCATATTGGAAAGGCTGGTCTGGGCTGACTGTGTCCAAGGTGGGAAACTCTTCCTGACCTAGTCACCTAGCACTTTGAGTGAGCTTTGGGAACAATAACTGTGTGTATATGAGAAACACAGAGGTGAAACTTTAGGAGTCAAGGCCTTTAGAGGTGTGGTAAGACCACTATAACACCCAGGAGGCAAGAAACAGTGGAAAGAACTCTAATCTAGTGGTAAGAAAACCTGAGTTTTTGTCCTAGATCTGCTATTGCTTATGAGTATTATTACTGAGTTATTGAGTGTTAGTGAGTATGCCATTTCCTTTTCTCTGCACCTTAGTTTCCTGTTTCTAAAATAAGGGGGTTGGATTAATGGTCCATTGCTTGGGATTCTATGAGTGTTACTTTGGGAGGCAACTTTTATGAAATTAGGAGTGCATTTTCATGAGGAAGGTGTGTTGACTAAAAGAATACATAATGTCCATCAGGTATATTTACGACAAAAATTACAGACCTGTTTTTTTAAGTACCACTGGCATCTTGTTTTGGAATCTGGGTCCTGATCCTTTTTTCTTTGGAAATAAGCAGTAGGTGGCTTGGCAGAAGAGAGAACAGGTGTGGAAAGAGCTAACAGGGGCTTTGGAAAAATGACAGACTTGCTTTCTTGAAATACACTTCACCCTTCAATCAAATGACTTGTGTAGATTTCCATAAAAAAAAAAAAAACCTTATGGTAAATATAGATTCATTAAAGGGTCTTAAAAATAGGCTTGGGCTGCAGGCTTGGGTGGGGTATACAATGCAACTTTCCTCTTTCTCCTACCCTTTCATTTTCTTTACTTCACTTGTCCTAGAGCT
>NW_006494609.1:213395-219150 GCF_000325575.1 Pteropus alecto | reverse complement strand
CCCCAAAGCAGCAGCTGGCCTTGGCGTGCCTGGTACCTTTTGCTGAACAGCCCCAAGATTGGCACTAGGGGCAGCCAGCCTCGATTCCTGGCTTGGCCTCAAGGCACATCTAAGCCCAGCACTGGTGGGTAGCATCTGTGGCATGCTTAATTTACCATACCAGGTGGCCCTAAAAGTGCACAGGCTGCTGCTAAACTTGGCCTGCAGCTGGGCTCCTCCCAGGAGGCCCTTGGGCCGGCATAGCTGGTGCTTTGACTCAACAAGAGCTATAGTATCACGCAGGGCTGCATCTAAGGAAGACACACCTGAAGGACAGACTGAGCAGACACTAGAGCCATCCTGAAGTGAACTTGCTTAACTAATCAGTCTAAGGGTCCATCCCTCCCACTGACATGCAAACAGCAATCAAGGCTCAACTACAACAGGAGGGCACACACAACTCACGGGGGACACATCTTTTGCACCTGGCCCACGTGATCAGGGAAGACTATGCCACTGGGCCCCACAGAACATCTACTACATAAAGCCACTCTACTAAGATCAGGACACTTAGAAGCCCTACTTAATACATAGAAACAAACACAGGAATAAAGCCAAAATGAGGAGACAAAGAAATATGTCCCACCATGAAAGAACAGAACAAAGCTCCAGAAAAAGAACTATACAAAATGGAGACAAGCAATCTACCAAATATAGAGTTAAAAACACTGGTTATAAGGATGCTCAATAACCTTAGGGGAAGAGTAGATGAACTCAATGAGAACTTTAACCAAAAGATAGAGAACATAAAAATGAAGTTAGAAAACATTAAAAAGTACCAGTCAGAATGAAGAATACAATAACTAAAATGAAGAATGTATTAGAGGAACTCAAAAGTAGATTAGATGATGCAGAGATCGAATCAGCAATTTAGAAGATAATGTAGCATCAGAACAGTAATAAAGAAAAAAATTCAAAAAAATGAGGATAGTTTAAGGGGCCTCTGAGACAACATCGAGTGTATATTCGCACCATAGGGGTACCAGAAGAAGAAGAAGAGAGAGCAAGGAATTGAAAACCCGTTTGAAGAAATAATGATGGAAAACTTCCCTAACCTGGTGAAGGAAATAGACATATAACCCCAGGAAGCTCAGAGTCCCAAACAAGATGAACCCAAAGAGGCCCACACCAAGACACATCATAATTAAAATGCCAAAGGTTAAAGACAAAGAGAGAATCTTAAAAGCAGCAAAAGAAAAGCAGTTATTTACCTACAAGGGAACTCCTACAAGACGGTCAGTTGATTTCTCAACAGAAACTTTGCAGGCCAGAAGGAACTGACACAAAATATTAAAAGTGATGAAAAGCAAGGGCCTACGACTAAGATTACTCTACCCAGCAGTTATCATTTAGAATCAAAGGACAGATAAAGAGCTTCTCAGAAAGAAAAAGCTAACGGAGTTCATCACCACAAAACCAGTATTACAGGAAGTGTTAGAGGGACTTTTTTAAGAAGAAGAAAAAATATATATCAAAAATATGAATAACAAAATGGTGATAACTACATATCTATCAATAAGTACTTCAAATGAAAAAGAATTAAATGCTTCAGATAAAAAGACACACACAGGATGAAAGTGATGAAAAAAGATGTTTCGTGAAAATGGAAATGAAAAAAATCTGGAGTAGCAATACTTACACTAGACAGAATGGACATTAAAAAGCTATAACAAGAGACAAAGAATGGTCCAGTAATTTCACTTCTGGGTATTTATCCGAAGAAACCCAAAATAGTAATTTGAAGGGGCATGCGCATCCATATGTTCGCTGCAGCATTATTTACAATAGCCAAGATATGGAGGCAACCTGGTGTCCGTCAATGGAAGAATGGATAAAGAAGAGGTGGTGCATATATAGGATGAAGTATTACTCAGGCATTATATTAAATAAAATAATGAAATCTTGTAATCTGCAACAACATGGATGGACCTAGAGGGTATTGTGCTGAGTGGAGTAAGTCTGATAGAGACAGATACCACATGATTTCACTTACATGCGGACTCTAAAGAACAAAATAAGCAAATAAAACAGAAAAAACTCAGAGATACAGAGAATATTTTGAGGATTATCAGATTAGAGGGTGGTTGGGGGGTGTGGGTAAAAGAGGGGAAGGATTAAGAAGCACAAATTGATAGTTACAAAATAGTCATGGGGATATAAAGTATAGCGTAAGGAATGTAGTCAATAATATTGTAATAACCAAGTACAGTTAAGTCAGATGGGTACTAGATTTATAGGGGTGATCACTTTGTAAGTTATATAAATGTCTAATTACTATGTGGTATACCTGAAACTAATATAATATTGTATGTCAACTATAATTGAAAAATTAAAAATATTAAAATTTAAAAAAGAACATTTGATATTTATGACCTCATTTGAGATCAGCAAATCAGGTATTAATAGTCTTTCTTCCATATCTACTTCATTTCACTCTTCCATGAGGTCTATTTTTTAATTTCTGTCTCTCCTGACTGTACATTTATTGAGAGCAGAGATCATGTCTACTTATCTTTGCATCTATATCTGTAGTATCTAGCTCTGGGCTCTGTACGTGGTGGCATCTAATGGATATGTATAAAACTGAATTTCTATTTTACAGATGAAAAAATTGAGGTCCAGAATATTGAATGGATTGCTTCAGAACACAATATTAGAAGCCCAAAGTCTAGTGGCCTCCAGAACAGTCTCAGCCCTCCAAGTGTCTTTGCCAGAGGATGTAGATGAGTAAGCAAGAAAGACAGATTATTAAAACTTTCATTTCCTTGGGAGTTGACTCAGTTATCTCAGCTGCCTTACATTTAAACTTGATGGGAGAGAAAGGAAAAAGAGGTCGAGGGAGGTACTGCCTTTTAAAAGACCTTTCTGCTATATAGCAGGAAGCAGTCAGAGACACCTGCAAGCTGGGGCTTTTGGTTCTACCACTTATCAAATGACCTGGGCAAGTCACTTTGCCTCTGCGTGCCCATCCTCCCAGAGCCATACGAGGGCTAAATGAGAAAAGGTAGGAGAGAGCCCTTTATAGATGGTAGATCTCTAGATGGTGTGGGTCATTCCTGCGTGACTTGGGGATAAAGCCTCCTGTGTATCTTTAGGATAGTCTGGAAAGGGTTCCCAGAGTGCAGAACTGTCCCAGAGAGCTAGGTCTTGCAGGATAGGTAGGAATTCACTAGGCAGAGGAAGTTATATTTGCATGAAGTGATGGAATTATAACAGGGTGATTATGAAGAGACAGATATTTGTCAGAGCCTTCATATTTATGCTGTATAGGCCGTACTTGGCTGTCTGATTTCAGGGGTACCAACCAAGAAGGCTCCTTGAAATCACAACCTCTTCAGATTCCTTTTCCTTGATTTGCTGGTAGTGTTCATTCCTCTGTTAGCTCCATTACTTCAGAGCTAGAAGAGAACTTGACAAACAATCTGGTGCCACCCTCTGCCCCAAGGTAGATATGGATTGGCTGTTAGTAGACTCAGCATCTGTAGCAATCCTACCCCGTGGAAAGGCGCCTTATCCAAACCACAGACCTTGGGAGCTTTGAGAATCAGGACCACTACTTTCAAAGCCAATCACTGGAAGGAACCCAGGTGTATAATGTTAAAGGTTTGAGGGTTTACCTGAATAAACTGCTATTATTTTATTTTCATCTGTCCTTCCCTTTTCACCTACCCATACTAATGACCTGTCACAGCCTTAAAAGAAAGTTAACAGCCAGGATAGAAGAGCAGGTAAGTGAGGGGGTAGAGGAAGGGTAAGGAAGGCTGTAGAGGAAGGGTGAGAAACTGTAATGCATTAGCTGACCCAGGTGTAGTTCATGAGGCCCACAGATGGTGTGCCCTGTGCATGTGGAGCTGTGGGAGGAGGGCAGGGGAGAGAGGGGTCATTGTTGGAGTGATTGGAGTGACAGGACAAGTGTGGGTTATTATTAGGAACACAGGACATGTATTTCCAACCAGTGGCTTAAATTAGGGGTGGAACAGTCAATACCTAGCCAAAGATACCTGAAACATGTTCAGTGATTATTCTGAACCCAGCTCACTCAGTATGGGCTCGTGAGCAGGCTGCCTCAGGCGGCAGCAGCATCTTTGGTGCTTGCTCAAGCGTATGCTGCAATTCTGTTTTTGAGGTGCACATCATTCTAGGAAAGAAGGAAGGAAGGAAGGAAGGAAGGAAGGAAGGAAGGAAGGGAGGAAGGAAGGAAGGAAAGAAGGGAGGGAAGGAGGGAGGGAGGGAATTGGGAGAGAGACAGTGCAGGCAAACGGGAGTGAACGGGATGCTGATATCAAAACCTAAGCTCAGACAAAGCTCCTCAGAGGTTTTCTAATCTCGCACTTCCAGCTTCATGTCTGAATGAGGAAATGGTTCCATTTAAGTATGAGAAAAATTCTGCTTATGACATGCCAGAGGTCCAGATGTGGAGCACGGGAATCTAAACGTTAAGAGGCAAGGAATCAACACAGACTCCCAACACTGATTCAGGGGGCAGTGGAAAGGGGTGCAAGTTACCAGTCAGGAATGGTGACATGGATGTGGGATTGAGTCCAAACCTCAGCCTCTCTCTGCACTTTCCTCTGGCCCAGACAGCCGCCCTCAGTATATGCTCCGCACTTGAAGAGAACCTCCGGACTAGATATTACCTGAGCTGGAGGCTACTCTGCTTCTGAAGTGGGCTGGAGGGGGTTGGCCAGGTTCTGGGTTTGCAGGGCTGCCAGGCTACTCAGCCTCTCTGAATTTAGGGCAAAGAAAAAAAAGGGTGGGGTCGAAGGCTGGACAGGACTGCCCCAGGTGTTACTCTTTGGCCCATCACCACTGGGCCCCTGGTGGGGTTATCATCATCAAAGGGTAGAAGGCAGTCTGCCTCTCCCAATCCAGTGAAGTTCCGAAAGGGAGCTGCTACAGTGCAGTGAATTTTGCAGATCTAAATGGCTCCTGCTCCCTCTGCCCACAGCACCGAGCCTGTTCCCTCCTAAAAGTAGAGAGACCTTGGCCCGCAGCTTAGCTGTCCCCTCCTGGCAGGAACTAGAGCGGAGGCCTTGGCCCATGGCACCAAGCCTGTCCTCTCCAAACAGGAAGTAGAGTGGAGACCTTGGCTTATGGAACCAAACCCATCCTCTTTTAACAGAAAGTAGAGTGAAGACCTTGGCCGACAGCACCAAGCCATGCCCCTCCTAACAAAAAATAAGTGGAAACCTTGACCCAAGCACTAAGCCTGTTTCTTTCTAAAAAAAAACTAGACTGAACACCTTGGACCACAGATGCCAGGCCGTGTCTGTCGTCATGGAACTCGCTTTGCTTCAATGGCAGCAGCTTCTGCACTTTTGCTGCATTGCGGGTGTCAGGGCACATTTGTCAAGAGAAAATGGCTTTACTGTGGCCGGCAGCACTCGTCACACTTTTGGCACATTGAGGATGTCAGGCTATGTCTGTGGTTGGGAACACGCTTTACAGTAGCGGCTGTTGAACTTTCGTCACACTGCGAATGACAGGCTGTATCTGTCATTAGGGAACTTGCTTTTCGGCAGTGGCAGCAACTGCTGCCCTTTTGAAGTCCTGTGAATGTCAGGCAGTGTCTGTTGTTCAGAAACATGCTTTTCGGCAGTGGCTGCCACACTTCTGCTTCATTGTGTTCCGTGGGCCAAGGCCTCCACTCTGCTTCTTGTTAGGAGGGGCAGCTGGTACTGTGGTCCAAGGTCTCCACTTTCTTGAGGAGGGGGCA
>NW_006494609.1:203340-212854 GCF_000325575.1 Pteropus alecto | reverse complement strand
AAGAATACCTACCCAAGACTGGGCAAAATGGTATAAATGATAGGGGCTTTGTTTATCCCCTCTTGAGACCAAATCAAAGTTGTGATGGAAACATGGAGCAAACAGCAAGCAGAATTGCCTGGGGTCTGGATGAACGAAAACCTTAAAACTAGGGAGAGAAATAAGAAATCACCCTGCAACGGTAGGAGGAAGGAGGGGGTAAACATGTGAGGTGGCCCTGTCTTGAGCAGCTGAGTAGGACAGAGGCTACAGAAGCTGCAGCCAGCAGCTATAGACATTCCTCTTAAAGGGGCTGTGTCCAAGACTGGACTTTCGCAGTGAGGGACTTGCTTGCTCTGAGCATCAGTGCTGGGTGGGCTGCTTGGGGAGCACCAGGGACCTATAGGGGGACACTGAGTTGTTGGGGCAAGGGCTGGAGGCAAAACTTTCTCCCGAGCAGAAGTGCTAGTGGTATCCGTTATTCCTCTGTTGAATCCTCCTCATTCCCAGTGTGCAAGTGCAGTTTCACCAGAGCTGAGACGTTATCAAACTGGATAACAGAAGTAACTCTACCCAGAGGATTCCCTGAAACTTCACCTCCCTCAACTCGCATCCCTACCCAAGCCACATCCAATTGTGTCCTCAGTGAGTCCTGTACCATTTGCTGAGCAGCTCCGAGACCCACTCTAGTGGCAGCTGACCTCAGTTTCTGGTGTGGCTTCTTGAGGCAACTATAAGCACAGCATCTGTGGATTTCTTGCTGAATCTTAACAGGTGGCCCCGGAAGGGCACTGGCTGGGGCTAAACTTGGCCTTCAGCTGAACTCCTCTCAGGATTGTGCCACTGGACATCTACCACACAAAGCCACGCTAATAAGACTGGGAGACTTAAGAGCTTTGCTTAGTACATAGAAATAGACACAGTAAAGTCAAAGTGAGAAGACAAAGAAGCAGAAACCATATGAAAGAACAGAACAGAGATCCAGGAAAATCGAGTCAAGCAATCTAACAGATGCCGAGTTCAAAACACTGGTTATAAAGATGCTCAGGGAAATTAAGGGAAGTGTAGATGAACTCAGTGAGAGCTTTAACAAAGAGATAAAAAGCAGAAAAATGGAAATGGAAATTATAAAAGGGAATCAGTCAGAAATGAAGACTACATTAACTTAGGTGAAGAGCATATTAGAGGGAATCAACAGGATAGAGGAAGAATAGGATTGAACCATTGATACAGAGGATAGGGAAGCCAAAGACACCCAATCAGAAGGGCAAGAAAAAAGAAGCCAAGAATGTAACAATTTGTAGAGCTTATGGGACAAAATTAAATGTAAAAACATCCATGTCATAGGGGTACCTGAAGGAGAAGAGGCAGAACAAGAAGTTGAAACCTATTTGAAGAAATAACGACGGAAAACTTCCCTAACCTGGTGAAGGAAATAGACATACAACCCCATGAAGTTCAGAGTACCAACAAAAATGAACCCAAATAGTCCCACACCAAGACATATCATAATTAAAATGCCAAACGTTAAATACAAAGTGAGAATCTTAAAAGCAACAAGAGAAAGACAGTTAGTTACTTATAAGGGAGCACCCCTAAGATTTCTCAAAAGAAACTTTGCAGGACAGAAGGGCTTGGCACAAAATATTCAAAGTGATAAAAACCCAGGATCTACAACCAAGACTATTTTATCCAGCAAAACTCCATTTAGAGCCGAAAGATAAAATGCTTCTCAGACAAAAATAAGTTAAAGCAATTCATCAAACACCAAGCCGGTATTTTAAGAAATGTTGGATGGATTTCTTTAAGAAGAAAAAACATGTATCAAAATAATGAATAAAGAATGGTAATAACTACATATCTATCAAGTACCTCAAACGGAAAAGAATTAAGTGCTCCAACCAAAAGATAGAGTGGCTGAATGGATAAGAAAACAAGACCCCTACATATGCTGCCTGCAAGAGACTCACTTCAGATTAAAAGCCACAAAGACTGAAAGGAAGGGGATGGAAAAAGATATTGCCTTGATGGACCTAGAGGGTATTGCACTGAATGAGGTAAGTCAGATAGAGAAGGACAAATACCACATAATTTCATGTACATGTGAAATCTGAAGAACAAAATAGCAACAACAAAAACGGGAACTCATAGATACAGAGAATATTTTGAGGGCTACTAGACCGGAGGTGTTGTGAGGATGGTGAAAAGGAGCAAAGGGATTAAGAAGTAGAAATGGATAGTTACAAAATAGTCATGGAACTATGAAGTGTAACATAAGGAAAATAGTCAACCATGTTGTAATAAATATGTAAGGGGAAGTGAGGTACTAGATTTAGTGGGGTGACCACTGTGAGTTATAGAGATCTCTAATCACTATGCTGTACAACTGAAACTGATATATTATTGTATGCCAGCTATAATTGAAAAAAAAAACTCATTGAATTGTACGATGTAAATGCGCAACTAATTGTCTATTATATTTCAGTAAAGCTGGGAAAAAAAAAAAGAATGCCTACCTTACAGAATTTTTTGAGGGCCCAGAGAAGCAATATAATCACTTCTGCCCTTATTGAGGGCTCATTATGCTGCAGGCACTGCTGCCCATGTATTACCTCACTTAATCATTAAAACCACTTTAGATCACGGGCATTTACATATGTCCAAACTAATCGAATTGCACACACTAAGTATGTGCAGTTCTTTGTAGTTCTCAGTTATACCCCAACAAAGCTATTACAAATACTTTAGGAAGTAGGTATGATTTTTTTTTAATCCCCATATGGCAGTTGAGGAAACTGAGGCTTAGCAGAGAGGTTAAGTAAATTATCCTAGGCCACAGAGAAAGTCATAGCAGAACTGGAATTCAAACCCAGGCAGTCTGAGTACAGAGTCTATATTCTTAAGCAGTGCACCAGTGCCTCTATGCAAAACTGTTTCGGGAACACTGTTTAAAGTTTGGTTGTTAGTATAATCTGTGGCATAGTTGACAGGTCAGTGGCATTGTCTCTGTACTCTAAATAAGAGCATGTGGATTAGCTCCTAACCTACTGCCTGGTACTTAATAAGCTCTGTCATGTTGCCATCCTGGCCCTTGTCCCCAAGAGAGGACATGATACAAAAGAAAGAATATCATATGCAGCTATTCATGGAGGGGGATGGGCTGGGATCTGGGAGTTAAAGGTAGGTAATAAAATAATAGAGACCTATCACACAGCTGCAAGCAATTGCACCTGACCTGGGCATCAATAAGATACAAGGCAAGCACTCAAATTGAGATTTCCTTCACCTTTAGTAAAACAGGAAACAATATAGTTTCCCTGATGTCCCACTGGCCTGACAGACCACTCTCTGGGGCTCCCACTGACCTTAAATAGGGCTTCATTGATAATTCGAAGGGCATGCAAATGTCCTAAAGGTCTAATTTGTGTCAGGAGAGTCATGTCTCATGTCTGTGAGCAAAAGTTTTACAAGCTTCACAACTTCAACTACACAAGGCAGAGCCATTTAAAAAGGTTTCTATGGCCAGAAATCTAGAAAGCCAAGTGCTAAAAACAGGGATTATTTTATCATTTGGACTTAAATGTTTTCTGATCATTATGATGACCTTAGTCACTTTATGGAGTTAATGCTTTCAGTGACTCGACTGTTACTACTTAACAGTTCTTGCCTGAACTCCAGAGCTACATAATCAACGGCCTACCTGACATTTCCACTTGGGTGTGGAATAGTGACCTCGAACTTAGCGTGCCTAACAGCTGCTGAGATGCTCCCCCATTCTCCATCAATGACAATGCTATGCTTCTCGTTGCTCAGCCCTCAAAACATGGTGTCATTCTTGTCTCCTCTCTTTCTTTCATACCCCTTCTGATCCATCTGTGAAGCTAGTTGCTCTACCCTCAAAATATTTCTAAAATTTCGACCACCTTTCACCACATCCATTGTTGCCTCCCTGGTCTAACCTGCTGTTTGTTGTCTCTTGCCAGGATTATTGAAGAGCTTCCTCATCTCACACCCCTGCCCTTATTTTCTGCAGTCCATGGTGAATCTAGCAGCCTGAATGGTCCTGTTTCAAAGTCAGCCAAATCACAACACTCTTCTGCTGAAAACCCTTAAATGGCTCCCATCTCATTCAAAGTAGAAGTCAAAGTTCTCCTCTGACTCGAAAGCCCCACATGATCTGGCCCCCTCTTCCTCTCCAACATCTTAGTACCTCGTAACTCTCATTCCTACTAGGTCGGCTTCCTTGCTCTTTTATTGACTGCACAGGCACATTCCTACCTCAGGGCCTTTGCACTGTTGTCTCCTCTGCCTGCATGCTCTTGCCCCATATCTGTATGGCTGGTTTCCTCAGTTCCTTCAGATATTTCAAAAATCACCTTGTTAAGCAGGACTTCTCCGGCCACTCTGAAATGTATTCCCTTCCAACATTTCATCCACCCCTGGCCTGCTTTTTCTTTTTAGCATATATCATGTATTTTAATATTATATCATGTATTTTACTTGCTTATCTCTAATTTACTTGCTTATCTATTGATTCTCCCCTATTAGAAGATGAGATTTATGAAGAGATTTTTGTCTATTTTATTCACTACTGTATCTCTAGTGCCTTGAACAGCACTGGAAACATAGTAGACACATGTATAAATATTTAGGGATTTAATGAATGAATGGAATAAAAACCAAGAGACTCAGAATTAGCTGTGGACCTTTAGCAAATCATCTACCTTCCCTAGGCTTTGATTTCTTTGCATGTTAAATTGAGTATTTGCTCTAGATAGTTCTAAGGTTCCCTGAAGCTGAGATGCAGATATCCCTGAATTAACTTTTAGAATTAGAAGCAGTTGTGCGGCCAGAAAAGGTATAAAGAAGATTCTGGTTAAGATTTGTGTTTAAATTCTAGTGATATCACTTGTCTGGGTCTAGGTTTTCACAACAAACTGAAAGAGCTCCACCCAGCGACGACTAAGTTTACTTTCAGCACTTAAAGTGTAAAACTAGAAAATAAGTCATTAAAGAAAAAGAAAAAAAAAGGCCACCATACCCCTCAATACCACATAGTGGCGCAGTTGTCTACCATTGTCTAAGAGGACTTTGCTCTGCCAAGTCCATAAGTAAACAGCTCCTGCTACTGTAAAATATTTTTCACTGTGAGTTGCTCATTCATCCCATATTACTGGTCTGTTTCAATAACAAATAACGAAAATCTTTAAATTGATTTTTCCGCCCCCAGGATAAGAAGGCATAAATCTCAAAAGCAAAACTGAGCTGAAGTTTCGGCTAAATCTTTGTCACCAACATCACTTAAAAACCAAACCTCGAAAAGCTGAAAAATAGAAGTCTATGCCGGTGTTAGGTGAGTGAGGCTGCAGCTACACTAAATTACCTCTGAAAGTATGTGGCCACATAACCATAAGACTGCTCCCTCCAAAAGGCAGGAGGGATAGCGAAAGAATGGACTATTTATATTCCGGAAAGTTTTATTTGCTTGGAAGAGACATTAAAGACTCTAATAAATAAAAAAGACTGTGAAGAGTGCATGGCATCCAGTGAGCCCTCAATTCATAGTAGCTATTGTTATTGTTGTTATTAATATTATTATTATTATTATCACCCTCCAGTTCTAGTTTTTCCCTCCTTTACTACCTCACAAACTAACAATAAGGCTTTACACTTATTTCATCATTACAAAAACTAAAAATGATTTTTGGGTTATTCAATTACAAAACTATTACATGGTTATTTTAGCTATATAGAAAATTTCAAAAAGTAAAATAAAGGAAATCCAAATTACTCATACTCTACTACTCAGCTCATAAATAACGAATAAAATAAAAAGATTTAGAGACTATACAAACACACACACACACACACATACATATTTGTGGTCATATTGTATGAAGCAGTTTTTTACTTTTTCATTTATGCACATTTCCATAGTATTAAAAATTTTCATGATCATTATTAACAATACTTTCTTATTAAGAGAATCAGTACATGTTAATGGTAGAAAGTACTTAGTATGACAGAAAAAAAAAACCACTTCTAATCTCATCATCCTTCCTCTCTCTTTCCTCCTCCCTCCCTTCTCTTTTCTTTCCTTTCACCTCTATTTTTATTTTTTAGGCAAAGCAACCCTTAGTTGACTTCAAAGACTGCAAGGACCTTGTCAGTTTACGATCCCTTATTTTTTTTAGTTTTTATTACCTATAGCGCCTGGTATTCCTAGGTGGTCTCCCATCCAAGTCCTAACCAGGCCCGATCTTGCTTAGCTTCCAAGACTTAGACGAGATCAGGCTTGTTCAGGATAGCATGGCTGTAGACTCCCTTCTTCCTATTTTACACCTATTTAAAGATGAGAAAACTGAGGTTCAAACAGGTAACTTGACCAAAGTCACATGGTTTTTAATGGATAGAGCCAAGATAAATCATGATCTTCAGACATAAGTCTAGTGCCAAGCTACATCACTGACTGCTATAAAATTCTCCCTGATTTATGCTATACTTTTCACTGGGGTAGAGACAATGGTCCTTTTTGGAGTGACATTTATTGACCCCCCACTCAAGAACTTAATAGTAGTGAAATCTTGGTAATTCTACCTGGCTTTCAAAATCTTTTGCAATCTGCCTTGCTTTTATTTAGTTAATTTTATTTCCCATCATTCCCTTTTTGCACTCTCTCCTCAGGCTGATATTTTTATAATTGCTAACCATTACATTAATTTCCATTTCCACACTTTCTATTCTCTATTGATCAAGTCGTATACATCCTTCAATGTCCAACTTACGCACTTCTTTATGCATTTCTCATCTATTCTAGTCCTCAATGACAGTAACATTTGATCACCCTAGAGCCCTGCTCAAAAGCTGTCAGCAATAACCTTTTATCTGTTAGACAAAACCCGGACTTCTTAACCAGGTATTCAAGTTAGCCATTTAGTCACAAATATGTACCGAAAGCCACTTACATGCTAGGCACTCTCAAAGTGCTGAGGGAACTGTAGAGGACCAGACAGACGGGTCCCTGCCCTTATGATAAACAAATTGGACATTTTAAATAATTACAAATAATCAAGTAAATAATTATTAGTATGAATCAAGTGATTACAAGGCCCTTTACAATCCAGTTTCAAACTATCTTTTCTGTTCTTCTCATTATTTTACTCCATCCAGATGGGTTTACTCAAGCTTTCCCACCTCTATGACTGTGGCCATACCCTCAGTCCTCTCCTGGACACAGATTCTTCCCTGCTCCACTCTGTACCCCTCCAGGACCAGCTTTGGTTCTGCTTCTTCCATGAAATCCTGCTAGACAACATTAGCCTAAAGAATCTTCCCTCATTTGAATTCCCAGTACTTATTCATTCAATAAATATTTACTGAATGACTTCTTGAAATGTTTGGTGAATTACTCTTCATGAGATCCTAAACACATGCTATGGTATTAAAGATTTAAATTATATGGGGAGTTAGATTTTTTCCTACTGAAAGAGATCAAGGATTTTTTCCCCTTCTCCTCTGGGTGGGGGAGGAGTGGAGAGCCACAAAACTATGCACTAACACATCCAAAATTACCCATAAGCAAAATGACAATAAAAATTGCCCAAAGTTTTTATTAAGAAAATCTTTTCTTGTGGTCTTTTTAAAAGCACAAAGTGCCTCTATTCTCACCATTCTGTTCTCTTCTGCTTGGGGGTGGAATAGTTTTGCCTTAAACAAAATCTAGAGAATTGACTCAAAGACTCATTCATATCTTTTCCAGTTCACAGATCCCATGTACAAGAAGAATTTGAACATTGTTTTAGAATGTTCAGAAGTCCTTTCTCGAGATCTACACTGGATCCTCTTCAGAGCAGCACTCTCATCGCTCTTCCACAAGCTCTCAAATGTGTGGGTATATACAGTGTATGACCAGCCTACATTAACATACGAGATCTTCCAATCTCCCCCCTCACTTCGGATGAGCAAGCTGCACTATGGTCGTAAGTACTTCCCCAAGATCTTGCAGCGGCTGGCAGGACAGCCAAAGATGCCTGCCCTTTTCTTTCCAAATTGCCCAACCGTCTCCAGTTTGTCCAACAATTAACCCCGAACTAAAACAAACAAACAAAAAATACTCAGTGAAGCACAAACTCTTGCTAAATAAATCATATCGATTCCTATTACTAAAGGGGAAAAGGTAAGGAAGGCAGTTTGGTAGAGATCGGGCTAAATCTTTCAGCATTGGCTTGTTTGGAAACGAACGTCAGGAAACTTTCTCATTGGAAAGCTACA
This sequence comes from Pteropus alecto, assembly GCF_000325575.1. Taxonomy (NCBI): domain Eukaryota; kingdom Metazoa; phylum Chordata; class Mammalia; order Chiroptera; family Pteropodidae; genus Pteropus; species Pteropus alecto. Next base: position 204,604 of record NW_006494609.1, on the reverse strand, counting down.
TTCCTATGACAGGATCAAAGCACATAAGAAATCTTAGGGGCCACCTAGCTCATTTTTTCTTAATGTTTGAGAAACGGAGAATAACAAGGTATATAAAAAGATCAGCCCTTTGTCATGAACTGCAGCATCGCCTTGTATGTATATTCTACTTTGGTTCTTAATCTGACGTCTATAGAGGTCACCATGACCTGAGATGCAATTCATCCAGGAGAAATAAAATCACAATTGTGGAAAATCTGTTTCTTCAGAGACAATAAACCCACTTCACCGACAGCGTTCCCAACCTGTTTGAAACCCCTGTGAGATGGTCTCTCGTCTTTCTGAATTTAAAAACCAGTGCTGGAATCTCTTCTTACAGGAACCCAGGAAAGGGCGGGCTGTGTTGCAGTCTTCATGAAGGCGAGAACTGTTGTTTGAAAGAGTTTTTCTAAAGAACTTTCCAATGGGCCTAAAGACCTTAAATAGTAAATGAAAGGTTACGAAGGTGGGATATGGGGGTGCAATTCAGCTGGGTAGGAGTGGAAGCTGATCCACCTGGACTGGGGCAAAGGCAGATCCAATAGAGGGGAGAATCCAACTCTTAGAGGGAGCTGGAAAAGAGAGTTCTCCGGGGATGCAACCTTGCTCCCTTCTCTTTCGCTCACTTTCAAAGGCTCACTTTAGAATGAAAAACACCGGTGCTGCCCAACGGAGACCCTACTCACCCATGGAAAACAAAGGGAATGGCTTCCTCCAGCCTTTTAGGTCTGAATGAAATCTCCGGTTTACCTTTTAGGATCCACCTATCCCTCTTCCTGCACCCAATGAGGCCACAGCCTCCTCGTGACGGGAGGTGCTAAACTCTCCCAGGAAATGGACAGGTACCTCGGGCCAATGGTTGAAGCTGCGGAGAGCCAATGGGAAAGAGAACTGCGTGACCTGGGGTTAGAGAATGAGAGAGCCCGCAAAAGAGGGCGAAAACCGGCAGGGCGGACGACGTAGGCGCAGGAGGTGGAGAGGGGCGGGCCAGATAGCCGGCGGGGCAGCCCCAACCACGGCGTGGGGAACCTGAGGACTGGTCGGCGGCGGCCAATGGGTAGGCGGGTTGGCGCGGGGGTGGGCCGGGCACCCGCGCCCCGTGCACTGGTCTCCGCGCCGCGCCAGCCGCAGGCAGCCGGCTCTCCCCGCCAGCCCGGGCCCTACCTGCGGCCGCCGTCGGGGGAGGGGATCCCCCCAGCTCTGCGGAGCCGCATGAACAATAGGCGGCGGCGGCTCCTGCGGGCGG
>NW_006494609.1:159807-203287 GCF_000325575.1 Pteropus alecto | reverse complement strand
CTGGCGAGCGCCGCCGCTGCCGCCCCGCCGGGGGAGGACGGAGCGGGGGCCGGAGCCGGGGAGGAGGAGGAAGAGGAAGAGGAGGAGGCGGCGGCGGCCCCCGGGGAGCTGGGCTCCGGCTCGCCTCTACCCTACTGGACCGCGGTGTTCGAGTACGAGGCGGCGGGCGAGGACGAGCTGACCCTGCGGCTGGGCGACGTGGTGGAGGTGCTGTCCAAGGACTCGCAGGTGTCCGGCGACGAGGGATGGTGGACCGGGCAGCTGAACCAGCGGGTGGGCATTTTCCCCAGCAACTACGTGACCCCGCGCAGCGCCTTCTCCAGCCGCTGCCAGCCGGGCGGCGAGGACCCCAGTTGCTACCTGCCCATTCAGTGTAAGGCGAAAGCGGGGCCCGGGAGCCCGGCGGGGATGGCAGGGAGTGGGGTTCGAGTAGTGGAGCCTGGGGGTGGTCGCAGAGAGACGGGAGCTTTCCCCTAGAGTTAGGTTGGAGGTGGGGAATGAGTGACCTGGGGTAGGTGTGTGCGCGCGCGCTCGGACTGCAGGGGCTTTGGAGGGTGCAATGGGTAAGATAGAGACGTCGCAGGCCTTGCCTAGAACCTCAGGCGCTTGGGCTTCTTAACCTTCATCACACCACCTCAGCAGCAACTCCTGATGCCCCACCATGAAGCCCCAGCATGAGAATCTCCCCACTTCCCACTCCTCCGCCTCCCCAAACATGGATAGATTTCAGGCAAGCTGGCGGTTTGTCACAATTTTAGTCTGCAAATCAGAGACCTTGCCAGTCCCTTCTATCGCCTGTCCTCGCCCCTTAAAGGCATTTGCTTTGAAGGAGATGGGGGTGTCTCCCGCAGGGTCACAAGTCCCGAAAGCCTGTGTGAACTCGGGGTTGAGGTGTCTTTGAAATGTGTTGATTTCTTGGATCCTTGTATCTCAGAAGTTGTACCTTCAGGAGTCTTATTGAATGATATGCTAAGAAGGGTGTGTGTTGTGTGGTGGGGCAGGTGATGGGTGGAGAAATAATTAGAGAGGGAAAAGTATGTCATTCTATGAGAGATCAGGAGCACAAGGTTCAGTAGCTAAATCCTAGTCCCTTGACACCCAGGATGTTCAGACAATACACTTTCTCCTTTCTTCTCACTCTAGATCCTTACCTATATTTGGTATTTGCTAAATCTCAGGGGGACAATGCCCAGGGGTCACTCCTAGGGCCTTTCTTCCAGTGTCCTGGTTTTCACCAATTCCCAGGAGCCCCCTGTTTCACACCCTGTAATGAAATTTCCTTTGTTTTTTTCCAAAGGAGTTAAATTGCCATTAAAATTCCTTAATTAATGATGCTAGGTGGTTTCAGAAGATGTGAATAACTCCTGGTACAGTTTAACTATTTTGTGTTTGAGGGCTTCTATAATTTTGTTAAAGAAGTATTAATACATATTTATCCTTGCTTATTCCTTATTTTGTATACTTTGCATCTTAGCCGATTTTAAAAAATCATCACCGAGGGCCAACTTTAAACATTTAGTTTTGAAATTTCATTCATAAGTTATCTTCTGGTCCTGTAACTTACTTTCACCAGAACAATTGTTTTATTTTCTTAAGATATTTATTAAATGCCATCACCTAATATCAAAATCATAATCTCTTTCCTTGTTTTTCTACTTTTTTTTTAATTGGCATTTTGGCTGTCAAATTGATGTTCACATCTTTAGTTCCCTTTGTTTCACTCTCTCATTCAATTTAAAACTTTTTGTTTCTACATTTGATAGTACCTGCAGGTGACAAATTACTTTAAGTTGTTTCTAGGTGTTTCTATTTTTTTGGCACTAGTACTGGGAAGGTGAAGGTCAAAGGTCCCAGCACAGTGTCTGAAATAGTGTTGAAGATGAATTTGGTCACATATTAAAAGCAATATTGGAAGAATGGCCTGCCATGTTAGAAAACAGTGTAGTTTTAAACATATGTTAGATTTCAAGGTTCTTTGGGGGTGAAGTTTTGTGATTTTTCTTTTTCAGGGACAATTAATGACAGAGCAGAAGATCTGTGTGATGTTAATGTGCAGGGACTCAGTTTCTTTACTATCTTGTACTCCCAGCTATCAGAGCAGTCAGGAGTTATTATGACTTAGGCTGGAAGAACCCATTCACAGAAAGCCAGACATGTCCTCAATGTGCTGCATGAGAAGCTCCTTCTTCATTAGGTGCCCAGGACTTTATTGTAATAGAAATTACCTTGCAAAGAGTAGATTCCTATGTCTAGAATTCATGTGATGAGAAAGTGGGAAGTACCTTGTGCTTATTGAAAAAATTGACTTGAACATGACATTTGAAGGTCCCGGTAAGTTATTTTATTTAGCATTCCCAGGAGTTACGATCTTGACAGAAATGAAATCTTGGTAATTCAGAAAATTTAATTCCAGTCAAAAACCAATTGGAGAGCCTAGTGAAAAATACTGTATTAAATACCCAGGGATAAAGAAATAATAAGATAGGGAGGTACTTATAAGTCTCACATGAGGGAGATTGGTGATGTAAATATATAACTTCAGCACAGCGCTTTGATAAAGATGAATGCAGGAAGTTGCTGATAGGTATGCTTCTTATCTGTATGCTAATGCCCACCAGTCCAGTTAGTGTCACTCAGAAAATAAAGGTGATTGACAATCTTGTCTCCAAAGGTTTGGAATGAAGTTGAGCTACTGACAACTTTTCCTTAGTTATCCTTTTGAACTTCCCTTCTGGGGCATGATCTGTGACATTAGATTGTGAACAGAAGACACTAAGTCAAGTAATAATGTTTTGCTTTAGTTTTAAATATGGCTTTTCAAAGTGAAAAATTTGTTTCAAACGTTATTCAAAATAGAAGACGGAAGAATTACTAAATCTGGTGACAATGAAAAAATATAATGGTGATATTATAAATCACCTAACATTTATATAGTGCTTTTATCTCCTCCAATGTAGACATTAGAGCACAGCTCTCTGTGGGGCTGACAAATATAAATAACCTAGGAGCTCTCTCATCTTCCTTATTTTAGTGAAAGATGAAAAATACACTGTTCCAAATTTATCATTTTGGGAGATAGATTATCCTAGGTATTTTTTAAAAGTTTCTCTTACAGGATTGTGGTGTCTGTCTTCAAGCAGGGCACAAATTAAGGTTATTGCTAATTTACATTTATTTTTCTTGTACCCATTAGAAACATGAGGATGTATTCTCGTGTACTTCACATTTTTAAATGAGAAGTGTACCATTTATTGACTTGCCCAAAAGCCACTAGAGTGTGCCTATACATTTAATTTCTAAGGATAAAATTGAGAGGGAATAACATCTTGACTCTGAATATGAAAGAAAAACGGTTTTTGTTCCTGAGATTCCTGAAAATGTCCTTCCACAGAAACTGAAAAATGTGATGAATGTGACTTGACCTGATTACTTAAAACCAGGTCTTTACTGAAGCAGGGAGGGAAGGAGAGCCCCACATCCTCTCAGCTGCCACTGAAGGTCTAGTTCCTACCCCAAGAGAATTCTTAGCAGAGAAGGGAAAAGAAAGTAGCTTCCTCCCTTGTCCCCACCCCCCACTGTTCTATCTTCTATCTGCTTGTAAGCTGGGTTCTACACTTTTCCTGAAGGCTGGTCATAATATTTTCTTAACTAAATGTCTAGAACCTGAGAGAGATTATTGCTTTGTCTTCACTGCAGAGGTTTTCTGTCTAGGTTTTCTGACTGCAAAATGCCATCAGAGGAGCTGTCCTTTCAGCACCTTAGTTCAGAAACACATCTTTTAAATCTTCATACACTTAAATAAATATTTAACACCTTTTAACACCTCCTGTGTGTTCACAACTATGCTTCAGACCAGAGGAAAGAAGGCAGGGTACAAAAGAAAATACAACAGTTAATTCTCTTGAGGAGAATTTAGACATTCAGTTAAGGGAATAAGATGTGTGAATGCAAATTTATTAAATAAGTACACATTTTTTCATCACTGTAAAAGCTGGAAGAAAAAAATGAATGTTCCTTCCCCCCATGATCAAGGGGACTCCTAACATAACTTATATTTTTCTCCAAGAGGATTTCTGATCTCTCTTTAATATAGGTATATTTTTCTTATTCATGTAGATAAGATAAGGCAATAATTAGTAATCAGTCGGGTTTTATTTTAGGACCTAGAAACACTCGAATTGTTTTAATCAGAAAGTGCTCTATCACAGGAAATTAGGTGTTTACAGAATTATTGGAAGCACAGAGAGAAGGGGCTCTCAGCTGGACCTAGGGGAAAACTTCTAGAACATTGTGGACCTGGCCCACCAGGCAAGCTGCTGCTTCTCTGTTTGGGAAGGTACAGAATCAGGAGTTGTCACTGAAGCTGCTGACTTCAAGAACACCCAGTTGTAGTTACAGTCCAGAGATTAGGCAACCACTTGGCCTTGCAACATTCTTCTCCACATCCACAGAATGGTTGGATACTGATGTGCTATTGCAGAAAACCTCACTTCTCCACAGCAGTGCTTGCCAGGAGAGCAAAAAAATGGTCTCCATTTCACTTCTGCCTTCCAAATCTTGTGCATCTCATCAGCAGAATCTAATCTGCATCCAGAACTCCAACTGTCAGGGAGTCTGGGAAATGTAGTTTTTAGCTTTCCGGTCTCTGCAGTACTGAAAGACATGCTAGAAGGATTTTAGAATGGATGCAGATTGCTAGTCTGCAGGACCTGCCACACCATTCGTTCAGGAAGAGTGCAGGATGAGGTGATAAGCTTGAACAATTAGAACTTTTGGGGTCAAGATAGGCTATACTTTTTGTATACATAAGGACAGTCCAGCTAACTTTTCCTAAGAGTTTCCTTTGTGCACACTGCCAGTGGCATTGCAAAACGTAAATGAATATTAGCCCTAAATAGGATAGAAGCACTGTCACTAAGCAAGACCAGAGTTTGGAGCACAACTAGCTTCTGAGTGGAGAGTGGAGGCATCGTGGGGCTGGCCATGTAAGGAAGGGAACAGCAGTAGGCAGTTCCTCTTTTGGTGTTGTCAAAAGCTCAGAAATATATTTTTGTTTTCTTAATTTTTTAACAAAGTTTTTTTTTTTAAGCAGAAATACTATTTTCTGTATTTGTTTTAGAAGGTACAATTTAATTTTTTTTCACATCTAAGTTTGGTTTATTTCCTATTGAGATAGAGTTTTTCCCTGTTTTACTTCACCTGTTGAATATTTGGCATGGCGAGTATGGCAGGTAAAAAAGACAGATAGAATCCACCCTTGTGGGTCTTATAATCTAGCAGCGTGACAGGCATTGAACAAGTAATTATAACCTTGTTGAGTCTTGCCAAATAGAGACTGCTACGCAAGTGTTTGGTGGTGGCCTGACCTCATTTAGTCAGGGGTTAGAAAAAGTTCCTCTAGGAAATTAATGTTTAACCTGAGACCTGAGAGATGAGCATGAGTAAGCCAGGCAAAGACAGTGAGACTGAGAAAACAGAGAACGGGATTTTCATGAGAGAAACATAAAATAGCACTTTGCTCATATAGCAATACCGTGTCTAGCCTAAGATTTATTGTCACTGGTAGCTGTTATTATCTATCATGGAAGCCTTTCCAAAAAGAGCTAAAGATAGAGGCAAGTACCTTAGATTCAAACTCTGGATTTGGGAAAGACCATGAGTGGTTGGGTGTGATACTGGGAGCATCAGGAATGAAGCTGTGGCCCAGGAATGGAGCGAGGCTCCTTTCCTGCACATCTTAGTCATCAAGTCCTGGTAGAACAAAGTTTTGAAGGTCTCCCAATTTACTCTGTCCTCCCTGTCTTCACTGCTGCAGACTCTTGTGCTCGTGTGCCTGGGTTACTGGAGTGATCTCCTTAGTGGTTCCTTTTGCTACAAAGCTCTCTGTCCTCCAGGTTATACTCTACATGGCTGCCAGAGTTGGTTTCCTTTCTAAATCACAGGTCTAATAACACTCTCCTTAAAAATACGTGACTCCTATTATTTATAGTGTGATGTTCCAGCCCCTCAGAATGGCTTTAAAAGCATTTCACGATCTGGCTGCCCCCAACAAGGCTTTGAGCCTCATCTCCTACCTTAACGCATATAGTTCAGCTGCCCTAGACTCCCTGAGATTCCTAATATGCCAGATACTCTCATGCCTCGTGTTCTTGCTCGTGAACTCTTCCCTCTGTCTGGATTGTTCTTCTCCACCCTGATCTTCATTGCCTGATAAGATCCCTCCCATTCATTCTTTAAGACCCATTTCAAATGTTGCCTTCCTTGAGAATCCTTTCCCCACTCACCCTCTTAATCCCTGTCCCATGGTGGGAGTTAGTGATTTTCCTAATCTTCTGATCACACTGCTACAAAAGCTCTTTTCACACTATGGTTTGCTTGTAGCAGGTCTGCCCTGGTATCTGATTGTATGCTTCTTATCACCTAGTACACAGTAAAATCTGAATAAGTCTCATGAAAATGATCCCTATAGTTAAAATGGTTGGTCTTCGTATAAGATTCTGCATGATGCTCCAAGTAGAACTTATTTTATGAATATTTATTGAATACCTAGTATGCGCTAGTCACTAAGGATAATGCAACAGAAAGTAAGTTACTCACATTTCCTGCCCTTATGGAGTTTACCTTATAGTGGGGAGACAGAAAAGCCAGGTGAACAACTTGTTGTCTTTACCCATTCAGGTAAAGGGGTGATTACATGGTGTTTTCAGAATGTTTTTGACTTGCTTCTTTTTTTCTTCTATTTCTTAGTGTTAGAGATTGATTTTGCGGAGCTAACCCTGGAAGAGATTATTGGCATCGGGGGCTTTGGGAAGGTCTATCGTGCTTTCTGGATAGGGGATGAGGTCGCTGTGAAAGCAGCTCGCCACGACCCCGATGAGGACATCAGCCAGACCATAGAGAATGTTCGCCAGGAGGCCAAGCTCTTCGCCATGCTGAAGCACCCCAACATCATTGCCCTTAGGGGGGTGTGTCTGAAGGAACCCAACCTCTGCTTGGTCATGGAGTTTGCTCGTGGAGGGCCTTTGAATAGAGTGTTATCTGGGAAAAGGATTCCCCCAGACATCCTGGTGAACTGGGCCGTGCAGATTGCCAGAGGGATGAACTACTTACATGATGAGGCAATTGTCCCCATCATCCACCGTGACCTTAAGTCCAGCAACAGTGAGTATAAAGGAATGGGGCTGGAGGGCTTAAGAGCAGTTTCAGACTCAGTCCATGGCTTCAGTTGGAGTGGATTCCTAATGGAATCTTAAGGGCAGTGCAGCTCTTTGCTTAAAACCATTCCGTCCTTGAGTTAGGGGTGGAATGAGTGCCAGGAAAAATTGGTTTAGGAAGAAAAGAATGAGGCACCTGAGGGGTTTGGGATAATTCTGAGCTCAAATTAGACAGGTTTGCCTATGTGTAATTGTGATATACTGTGCAAAAAAAAAAAAAAAATTCTGCTTGAGGGAAGTGTGTCCATAATCACAAAAGGGGTTTTCCTTTTTGGTGGAACATCAGGTAAAATAAACCTAAACCACCTGTTTGCATTTCTGTGTAAACACCCCAACTGAAATACCCACCAGAGAAGGGGCCGTAAGGCATAGTGTTTAAGCTGAGTGGCCCATTCAGGTGACAGTGTCAGCTGGAGAGCATGACCTGGCTGGTAGTGCGACAGACGTCCTGATAGCCCAGGGGTGATGTTAATTAATTGTCATAACTACCTAGTGTTTAATAGCAGGGAACTGAGAAATAACTGTTTATTAAACAACTAGAATCCATAAACTGGATCGTAAAGCAAGTGTTAGACATAATTAAATAGGCAATTGGTAGACACTTTAGTCTCATTCCTTGGCTGAATCAGCAGGCGCTGAGAATATGCTTCTTTGGTGTGGTCATTTGTGCCTCTTGCCTAAATTGTAGTAGAGAGGCTACAGTTTGCTAAATGGCATATCCTTAACATCACCATGAGCATCTTGTCCAGGGAGGAAGGCGTAAGGACTTTGGGAATGGTGTGGGCCCCGGGCACCTCACTCTCTCTGCATCCTTCAGCTTTGAGACCAGAAATCCTTCAGGCTTTGTGTTGTTCGGAGCTGTTCCAGATGTGGCTTATTTCTCTGTTGATACTATTGTGAATCCGTTTATTTTTTTAAAAAAATACATTTTAAAATTATGTGTTTTTATTGTACAAAAATCAGAAAGTGTAAACAAAAAGAAGAGGAAGATAACTCATACTATTTTCTTTTAGGGTGTATAACTATTACATTTAGCATATCCTTCCAGACATTTTTAAAGCATATGTAGTTTATATATATACAAATATACTTTCCAGTTTTTAGCCTTTATTACTCTTATCTCTTCCCCCTTAATAATAGAAAAACTCATCCTTGTGATAGTATGGAACATTAGATATGTATTTTAGATATAGTGCATGTGAAGGACTTAAGTTCCAAAAAATAAAATCTGGTTTCTCTTTCTTTCTGCCATTATCATATCTCTTTGCCATATGATTATTCTTATCCCTCTTCTAAACTCTGTTCTTTAAATGTATTAAAACTTTTGGTGATTACCCTTTTCAAAGTAATTTCTACTTAGAGATTGCTTTGGATTATGGGCTAAGAATTAGCGGATGTGTTAGTAGAAAATGTGATATAGAAGCTTAATTTTCTTTATTTTACTTTTTCCTATATCCTTATCATGTTGGAAGAAGTAGGCAAAGTGCTCTAACCTTACATAATTGCGCCCATTTAAAAAATTGGGCTTAGATGATAGAATTGTAAATTTTCTCTATGAAATTTTAAATTTAGATGTAATTTCAAGCAGTAAATACAAGGCTTTACCTTTTATGAGGTTTATGTTTTGAAATCTAGGTTCTTGTGAAAGAAACGCTGACTTGTCAAGGTTCTGCTATTTCTTGGAGATGGCAAAAGACCTGAATGTCATTCCATCATCCAGGAAACAAAGCCCTGTTTTTTCCTTTGTCCTTAAGTGGGTTTTGGTATTTCCAAGGGGGAGCCTTCATGTGCAGTGTGTCGTGGCAGGAGTTGGACTTACACTTAGGGCTGTATTTTAAAGGACCTCATCAAGGTAATTGATGCCCAGAAGTGTGCAAAGTCCATTGGTCTGCCTGATTGGTGCTGATGGTGATGCTTGCTGTAAATCTCACATGTGTGTTTGGGACACCTCCTTGGTATTTGTGGGTGGCCGTTTGCCTGGGATTGTATACAATATATCCCATGTGAACCTTGGTGACACTGTCATTCTTATTCCATTGCTGTGTGTGCATGACTTGAAAATCAATTTAGAAATGTTATGTCACTTCTTTGACTCCAGTTGGAGAGTCCTAACTTCTTTGTGTTTTGCAGACCTGGAGACACTGGCCTGCCTCTCTTGGTTTTTATTAGGGATTCCAGAGAGTCAAATTTTGGTCATTGTCATGTGAGAGCAGAAGTCTATGAATTAGTCGACTTTGAATCTCTAGAGAAAAGAATATGTATATATGAAGGTCGTCTTTGTGGAAACAAAGAACGTAGTTGGTGATAAACATCTAGTGATTACAAAGGTTCAGTAAAAAAAGTGATTTTATTAAAATGTTCTATTGGTCACCTACTTAAAAAAGTCACATGCTGTTTACTGGCAGCGAAATATGTATAACAAATATCATCCTATGTTAATATATAATCTGCAATAAGTTTAGATTTGACTGTACTAAAAATCAAAACAAAATAACAGTGGCTAAAACAAGTTGTACATTCATTTGTCTCTGAAAAGAAGTCTGGAGGGTTGTAGGGCATCTCCACAGAGTCATCAGAGACCCAGGCTCCTATTTTTCATTCCATCATTTCAGTACATGGCTTTTATCCCAGAGGTTGCCTTGTGGCCCAAGATGGCTGCTGAAATGCCGGTTATTTGGTCTACGTAACACGCAGAAGCACCGAAGGTGTTCCATGTAGCCTAGTTGTTTCTCATTACCCTCCCAGAATTCTAGCACAACACATCTGCTTGCATTAATTGGTCAGAAGGTTGCAGAGCCATGGTTAGCTCAGGGGAGGCTGGGAGATGGAGGATTTTGTTCTGAGTGGCAGTGAGCCCAGCTCATGATCTAGGTTTGTTACTAAGGGAGAGAGAGAATGACTGCTGGCAGTCTGACCATGGAATCTTAATATGGGACATGCATCGGGGAGAACTGTTATCTCAGATAATCGGCATCGTACAGCCAAACAAGGTTAGCCAGGCCCTAGGACGTGTGGCTCAGACCCTTGATTTAAGTAATTGTTTATGCTACTGTGCCACATTGCATCATTAACTTACAACATCATTTCTTGAAACTATTTGTAAAAACCCTGGCTATAAAAATGGATTCTTGTGTTTCTGCTCCGTCAGATTGGGGAAAACCAGCTGCTAGTGTGTTAGCAATGGTATTAGTAAAAACGGTCTTTTAGGGGAAAGATTGTCCTTTTGGGGGTAGGTAGATGGATTTCAGGATTTTGACTTACAGGCACTTGGCAGAATAGCAGTTTAATAGAGACCATTAAAAGTTAAATTAATGTAAAAATGAGATCATATTAAAAAGCTTTGGAAAATGGAAAGCCTTACCCAAAGCGAAGGTTGTTACTTTTATTATTAAATAACTATTTCCTCTTCTTGGGAAACATAGAAAAACATAGAGGTAAAAGCAGTGTATGTTTTTTCAATTTTTGCATTATGCATATTTGTTTTTACTCGTAAATCATGCATAGGAAATTCTAATAAACATTTTGCTTGTTTGTCCCTTGTTTGTCAATATAGTGTGGCCACTTTCTTACTTTTCTTTTCTTTTTAAAAACTATTCTTTTACCACAAGATATTTAAAGGTTGCACAGTAATCCACCATTTAGATATACTGTGCTGTATTAACAAAGTCAACCCCTATGTAATAATAATAACAACAACTTCGTGGAGCACTCTCTTTAAGTCAAGCACTGTTTAAGCATTTTATGTGGATTCTCATTTAATTTTCACAGCAACTCTACAGAGTAAAAACTATGAATGTCTTTATTTTGCAAATGAGGAAACTGAGGCTCAGAAGGGGTGAGCCATTTCTCTAGGATCTCATAGCCACTCCTAAGACCAGACTGTGAGCCCAGGGCTGACTCCTTAGCTTGTGTTCCCAGTCACTACGCCATTGCTGGCACACTGCTGTTGGGCAGCTGGGGTGTTTCACTGCATTATTTCTCATGGTCCTATAATACTTTAATTTTAGATAATTAGAAGTAATATCACTCTGCTCAGAGAGCCATGGCACCCACATTTTGTTGATGTATGATCAACTCATTCTTGATTTCATAGTTGAAAGAACAGAGGTGAGTGGGGAACTGTATTTGGTTTGGGACCAGCCACACCTGACTTCCTCTTTTCAGATATCACCTTAAATTTCTCACGAAGTCTTTACTGCCTTATCTCCCTCGTCTTCCTCTAAGGGTCCTTTTCCCTAAGCCAAGCTGGTTTCCTCTTTACCCTGGAACACATCCTGTACTTCCCAGCCACTAGGCCCTCATCATATTCACCTTTGCCATGGGAATAACCTTGTTTTCAGGGGTGCCCTTGCCTCGTCTCTCTGCCTGTCCAAACCTTACCCATATTTCTATGCTTAGCTCAGTCAATGCTGAGTAGGTGTTTGGTGCTAAACACATCTTACCTGATAATGTGTAGAAAAATACCAGGGTGACAAGGGACTAGAGCTGCTGGTCCGGTGGTTGCAAGCTCAGATGCCTTCCAGTCAGGGTCAGTAAATTTGTGAAGTAGCTAGTGTGAAGTCATCGGGCTAGGTGGGAATGATGGTGAAGTGAGTATCCCAACGTAGACTATTGAAAAACAAAAGAAAACACTGTGCTGGCCTGCAGCTGGCTGCCAAATCGCATCCCTGTCCGCCTCTCTTTGTTAGCTATGATTTCAGAAGCATCCCCTATGTCTCCAAATAGATTTTGTGTCTTTAGCTTCCAGGCACTTGAATGAATGAGTAAAGAAGAGAATAAAGTATCACTTGAACTGATCTACTTGCAGGATCTCAATACATCAAAATTCCTTTTCTCTTGTCAGAGGAGGTCCCTCATGCCTCATTTGCATGGAGGTTGCTTTTTCATCCTCATTGTAATCTTCAGGGCCTTGATCTTTGCTAACTTCTGAGTCCATCAACCTGTTCTGGGTGCAGAGTGTGGCACTGTCAGAGCGTATTTGCTGCTGACCTCCAGTGTCTGCATTCTGTGTTCTCTGTACCCTTCCCAGATGCTGGCCCCGAAGTAACTCTCACTGGCCGAAGTTGCCTGTTCCTGCTGGAACAGGCCACTATCTTGTGCCACCTGGATCCACTGCCAGCTTATTTCATCTGACCTCAGCATTCCTTTTGTTCCCAATTTGTGAATCCCTGCCATGCTCACAGTGCCCGATCCAGTTTTTTTGACTTCTTTGATTGGCTGCTCCTCTTGCAACTGGAGGCCCAAGTAGCACACCCGCCACTGCTCCTCCCCGCAATTCTGTGTTCACTCAGAGTTCACAAGGTAAGGAAGCAGAAGAAATGAGGAGGACGGAGCTTACATCTTGCCCTTGGCCTCATGCGGGCTATAATGTTCTAAGCCCTAGTGTGCACCTGGGCTGGATACTGGTCACAGCCCCCATTCCTAGAGTAGGATTTCTCTGTGCTGAGAATTTGCTGGCCATAAGGCTTATGGAACCCTGTGACCCACTAGATTCCACTCTCTAGTCTCCTTGTTCCTGCACAAATCCTCCTGGAATAGAACACATGCCCACCTTAAGGATGAAGCCGCTAAGTCACAGGCATCCTGGTCAGGAGCAATGTGGCAGAAAAGACTTGCCTAGAAAAGGATAAGGAGTAGCCATAAAAGCAGCTTTTCCTATAGAAGAATAAAACAAACTATAGAACATTCCTAGGGTAGATCTGGGAGCCAGGGAAGTATTGGCTAGAGAACCCAATTCCCATTCTTTTTGAGAGGTACAAAAATGACTTTTTCTCTGCCTTATGAATGCATCCCCACATGAGAGAGTTCCAACAGTACCTGACTTAGGTACTTCTGAATCTCCCTCCCTGTTATTTTCTCCATTTCTGGTCTTTGGGGTTCTTTGCTACAAGTTCCTTCTTATAGAGAGTTAGAGGATGACAGATTTCGTTTTGAGGATTTTTCCTGGCAAAAGCGTTCAAACACTTAGTGAATTGGATTTCTCCTTTGGTTGCAGGAGGCCATACCTACCGTCACCTAGCTTCTACCAGGCACATCCCAGAGGATTATGTTCAGTTGATGGGTAGCATTTTTTGTTATCAATACAGAGACATGTTCTGCAAGTCAAAATAAATATGGTAGTGAATAAAGCTGAAATGAAGCCAGCAACCAGCCAGGCGACATGACTCAGCAAAAGAACCTGGCAAGGCCAGGAGGTCTGACCTACAGGTCACATTGTGTCTTCAGTTCTTTAATTTTGTCTGGGAACCTTGCTTTTCCCTTGGGCATGGCCATCTCCTGCACAAAGGTGTGTCACTTTGAGCGCTTGGTGTTAGAAATATAACAGTAAACAAAAATAGACTTAGGCCTTGCCCTCAAGGAGCTTCCTGTGGGGCCAGAGAGGAGGACCTAGAGTGTAAAGTCATGATTCTGGGGAGTGCTATGGAAGGAAGATGTTGGTGCCATGAAAATGACTCAAAAAGGGACATGGCTGAGAATTCCCTGAGGACATGAAGGAGTGAAGAAGAGTTAATGAGACTAAGTGGTGAGAGTAAGTGGGGCACGGATGTCGCAGGCAGAGAGACCAGCAGACACAGATGCCCAGTGAAAGCATGCTCCCCAACCCGGCCTCCTGCCACCCCAGGAGGCAAATGGTGCCCTTGACGTTCCCTGTGGATTCCCTTGCCTCAGTCCTCTCCAGTCATTAGAGGGGCTTCATGAGGGAACTTGATCTCTTACTGGAACATTTGCTTTCATTGCCCCGAGGCTTGCTCTGGAGCACATCCTGCCTTCCCTTCTTCACTGGCTTCTCTGCAGCTTTCTCAGTAGGGCTGGAGTAGCTCAGGGCCCTGGGCAACATTTAGGCATCTATAAAGCCTGCGTTGGAGTTGGAGCAGAAGGCTGTGTTGTATGATGGATCCTGGTAGGAATTTCTGAACTGAGAATGAGCCAATAACTTGGGGTGAACAGCTTTGGTGAGGGGCGGGTCAGGCTTAAGGCAAGAAGGACTTTAAAAGTGATGGACTCTGATTTCCAGATGGTTCTTTAGCCTCTTCCATTTTACCTCTGTTTCGTCTAATTTGAGCCACTATTACCTTGAAAGTCAAATAAATGATTATGTCTTCTCTTCCCTGCATCTCTCCTCAAACAAAACTGGTAACAGCTGAGTCGTGACCTCTACCTTTCACAGGTAGCCTATGACATTGTCGTTGCTCAGGGTCAAGATTTGTGCTTCCAGATCTCCATGTCTCTTGTGCTTCCTTTCCTCCATGTCTCTTGGAAGATTTTCCATCCCTGACTTGGTGCTTTTACCTCCTTCCTGTGAGGTAGCTCAGGGTCACTTATAGACAGGGAAATTGACATATAAAGTGGTGACATCAGTGGTCTGGTTAAGAGAAAAATGTAGCTTTCTCCCCAGGTTGTCCATCCATTTACCCTGGAATCCCCTTTAATAATTCCCTATCAGCTTCTTGTAGAACCACACTTGGGCTGTTAACCTTAACCCCTTGGAATCTAAGCAAAATGTGTATAGGTTCAATTTGTGGGGAAAAGATGATAGCTTTTACCAGTCCAAGACTCAGATAAGGGTATGAATCAACACCGTTATAGAGAACTTCTTAAATTGGACATTGGGGTAAGAGAAGGTGGTGCAGTGGAGGGGACCCTGGCCCAGGTACTGCCCTTGGCACCGACTGGCTGATGGCCTTGGGCACATCTAGCGATCTCTTAGGGCCTCAGATTCCTCGTCTGTGAAAAGAGAGGTTGGATGAGGCAGTCTCTGAGGCCCCTCCCAGGACTGACATTATGTGGCTTAAGTGTGAACGTGTGTGTTTTGGGAGCAGGTGATGACTGTGGTCTGTCGGAATCCGTGTGTCAGGCTGTAGCATGCCCAGGTTCCCCATTTTTTGGCTTCTTGTTGCAGGGGCCAACACTCCTGATGGGGAATCTTTGCCAAGCAATTTAGCAAGAAAACAGTTGACAGGAGCCCACAGGTGCTCCCTTCCCTCCTTGCTGCCCGGGGCGTGACAGATGGCCTTGTCGAGAGAGGATGCTCTGGTCACATGAATCATGACAGGGATTCACAGTGAACCAAGGGCAGCCTGCATCCACAAGCAGGACACTGTTAGTCAAATGCCACGTCCGTCCTTGAAGCTGAGCAACGGGCATCCTGGTGTCTCAGGGCTTTGCTACTGGCTTCCCACCCACTTTTCTGAATCAATATAGACTTTTTCAAATGGGGCTCAAGACCACTTAAATGGTTTTAGTTGTGTGCCTCTGTCCTCACTCACCAGCAGAATTGCAGGAAGACTGCTCTGCAGTCTATTAGGCTGTGACAATAAGATATAGAAACGAAATATATTAAAGCCGTGGATTTCATATCCCTTTATCTCCTAACTTCTCTGGGAGTTTGCGCTCTGTAAGAAACCTGGAGGTTTTGCTTTGAGAGGAAAGCATTTCCCCCTTAAGCTTGGTTTTGGGAACCACTGCACTGTAATGGCAGGTACACTGGCTCAGGAATTAGAGAGCCTTGGATCCAAGCTACTTCCTGAGCCCCTGACATTGGGCATGTGGCTAGCTTTTTGGAGCTCCAGGATTCCCATCTGTAAAATGTAGACAGTACAGAAAAGAGGAGTGTTTTAAGATGGTGTGAAATAATACGTGCCAGTTTCACACAGGAACCACAGTAATGGGGCTGTACTTTTTTTCCTCTTTCCAAGAAGCAAGAGAAACTTCTTCCTATTCTTTGTTGTTTTGGGTATACACAGAATATAGTTGGGTTTCCCTTTTTGAAATGGTATGAGGAGTCAGCCAGGTTTAGTTTTACCACTTTCACCAAAATGGGCAGATTTATTTCAGCTAAAGCTTCAAAAGGGGATTGATCCCCACATTCCCTTCCAGCTGTGCCTGCACCTGGGCCTCTTGTGGAAAAGGCCTGTGCCTCCTGCGCCCTCTGGACCAGGCTTAACTCGCAGTGCTTGGCCCCTTGAGAAATGCTGTCTTGTCTCGTTATGGCCTTTGGCCTGATTAAATGGGACAGCTGGCCAGTTTTATGGCTCTGCTGGCCTCTCAGCTGATAATTAAAATGCTTTTGCCCCAGGAGGAAGGCCATATATTTCTCTCTCTCTCTTTTCTGCTGCCCACTCTGCTGCTGAGGTCAAAGAGAATGTCTTTTTTCAACTCCCCCCACCCCAGCCTCTGCTTCCCCGAATCAATTTAGGATTCTTGTTGCACAGTCTCTTTTAAGACTGGAATATTTGAGAAGGGCCAACGAGATTTTATTTT
This sequence comes from Pteropus alecto, assembly GCF_000325575.1. Lineage (NCBI taxonomy): Eukaryota > Metazoa > Chordata > Mammalia > Chiroptera > Pteropodidae > Pteropus > Pteropus alecto. The sequence goes on along the minus strand of NW_006494609.1, from coordinate 186,812 downwards.
GAGTATTTGGTCTTCTTTTGGAAGGAGAATGGAGCATGATTGCCCCGTTTCATCTTTGTATTGCATCTTTACTTCCTACAGCTATTCCAAATCTGGTTGTGCCCTGCACTTCGTAGGTCCTCAAGAAATATTTGTGGTTTTGATTATCATAGATTCAAGCGCTTCTCTGTTCATTAACCCCTCCCACCTGAGACATTCTCCAAACAATGCCAGAACTCTTCTCCTTTAGAGCCCACATTTAGGATGTGGACCCCCTTTACAATAGAGATGAGCCCACGTAAGCTCTTAGTGAGACTGAGTCTGAACCCTGGCTCTGTTTCTTGCTAGCTGAGACCTTGAGCAAATGATAAACTCTCTGTGCCTTAGTTTCTGTGCCTGTGAAACGGGAATAATTATAATCCCACCTATCTCATTTTATAGTGTAGAAGTGAGGATTAAATAAAATAATCTAGACGAAGCTCTTAGCAGTGCCTGGCACATAGTAAGAGCTCCATTTATTGGTTATTATTATTGTACTTCCAGTATTTAGATTCACAATTTGTGGTCTTGTACTTTTGAGTATAATGTGCCTTATACCTGTATTTTCAGTATTTTAGTCATATTCTCTCCAGTTGCACTGTGGATTTTTAAATTCAAAAGGTAATACATACACATGGTCAAAAAAGTGCAAAATTAAGATACCAAGAAATATCGATCTCCTTCCTACGCTAAACCCTAGGTTTACTTCTTAGAAGTAACTGAAATAATGTTTTTTGGATCTTCTTTGGTAATCTTCTTCTGTGAAAACAAAGGACTCCCAATAGGATTTTTGACAGCAGAGGTGTCGTGTTTCCTCTCATTTTCCCCTGCTTCCTACGTGCCTCCTCCGACGAATCATGCCTTATATAGGACTTTGTATAAGGCGGCCCAGATGTTTAGCGGCAATTCCAGTGTCGCTATGAAATCTTGTTTTCTCTCTCTCTAGTTCCTTTCTGAGTTGCATTTGCTGTTGCCAAGCCTTTACTTTTATATATTCATTTCATAAATTTTCAGGAACTTGGAACTCCAAAGGAAGGTGTTCCTTGAAGTTTCTCAGAGAGTCAGCAGCCCAATGTTCGCCTCTGGAGTTGCCCACCTTGAAGGCTCTGTCTGCCCATCCCTGGGAGCAGGGTTAGGGATGGGATAGGGTGGGGCCTGTCCCTGGGAGCAGGGTTGGGGGGGGTAGGGGTGGAGCTACAGGGCCCTAGCAGTGACTGATCTTGCAACTAAGACCTTTCCCTGCATTTTCTTGTAGCTGTTTGCTACCTGATGTGCCCAATAAGGCAACGTAACAAGAAGAATTATCATTGAAAAAAGAAAAAAGTTACCCCAGATTTCACTGTGTATATGTGACTATTTTTATTGTAATATATGACTTATCTATTTTTGTCTATATACCTCATCTGCCATTTTAGTCGTAGTGTACATGCTACCTGGACACTTCTTCTTCTTATTATTTTTTTGTTTCTGCATTCTGTTAACTTTCAGAATCCAAGAGGAAGGAGAAAAGATCTGTGGTTGGGGAAGATAGTGATAATCTTCAGTTTTCAGTCATTTTTAACTTTATTTTGTATTTATGGATAAGGTCAGAGCTTAAAGGAACCTTCGAGTTGTGGCCCTAAAGTTGAGTGACCTGCCTACGGAGTCCCAGGACAGCATCCTGTCTTCAGGCTGCCCCCAGCCTTCGGCAGTGGGGACTGTTTCCCTGTCGAGCTTTCCAGCCAGGTCCAAAGTATTGTGAACAATGGTGGAATAGGATCTATACCACATCTGAGGAATCGGGATGACTTGCTTATATGGCCCCAAGGTCAAAGCTGGGGAGTGAAAACTCCATCTTGCCCGTTTACTAACATGAGCTCGAGCTCAATCATTTTCTTCACTGTGTTAGGTAGAAGTGTAAGAATATTGACTGCTCTTCTAGGTGGTTTAATTTTCAGGAAGAAAAAAAACAGTAAAAGCATTTCAATTTCTTTTTCCCCAGCTTTATTGAGATATAAGGTATGCAAAGTGATGATTTGATTTCATATGTATTACAGAATGATCACCACAATAAGATAAACCCCTCCATCACCTCAAAATTACTTTTTTTTCTTTTGCAGTGAGAACATTTAAGGTCTACTCTCAGGAACTTTTAATTATACACTACAGTATGGTTAACTATAGTCACCATGCTGTGCATTGAATCCCCAGAACTTATTCATCTTGTAACTGGAAGTTCGTACCCTTTGACCAACATTTCCCCACCTCTCAGCCCCTGGCAACCACCATTCTGCTCTCTATTTCTATGAGTTCAGCTTTTTTAGATTCTACATGTGTTATCGTATTGTATCTGTCTTTCTCTGACTTATCTCAGCATAATGCCTTCAAGATTCATCCATGTTGTCACAAATGGTAGGCTTTCCTTCTCATGGATGACTAATGTTCCATTGTGTGTGTGTGTATGTGTGTGTGTGAGTATCACTTTATACGTTCATCTGTAGATGACACTTAGAGTGTTTATCTTAACTATGTGAATAATATTGCAATGAACGTGGAAGTGCAGATATCGTTTTTAGATAGTGATTTTATTTCCTTTGGATATATACCTAGAACTGGGATTGCTGGGTCATATGTAGTTCTATTTTTAATTTTTTGAGGAACCTTCATACTGTTTTCCATAGTGACTACACCAATTCTATTCCCACCAACACTATTCAAGGATTTCCTTTTTCTAGTCTTGTTGACAGTACCGTTCTGACAGGTATGAAGTAGTATCTCATTATGGTTTTGATTTGCATTTCCTTGATAATTAGTGATGTTGAGCATCGTCTCATGTATATTGGCCATTTGGTTGTCTTCTTTGGAAAAATGTTTATTCAGGTCCTCTGCCCATATTTTAATTAAATTGGAAAACATTTTTATTTCTTAGGCAGTTGACTCCTGGCCACCTGTGCTTTGGGATGGGAATCCTGGGGCAGATCAGTAACAATGTCTCTGCCATTGGCAGTTCCCCCTTCTCTCCCATAGGAGACTTACACATTATAACTATTTGGATTAACAAGAAAAGATACCCCATCAGGTTTCATGGATGACAATGGAAAAGCAACTTAAATTTTTCCTATGTAAGCTTCTTTTAGATGATTTAGGATTATTAGTATAACATGACATTAAATCTGATTTTTTTTTCCTTAGCTTATTATTCATGGTGACAGCAGTAAATGAACCTTCATTTCTCATCCCTCTCCCTAATATTCCTAGATATGGGAAAGAATAATCATATTTTATATTTGGTGCTATAGAATTCTCTTTTAAGCAGTTATCTATCTGATGTATTCCAGGCAGAGGTGGTGGTAGCCCCCATTTTACAGTAGAGGAAACGGAGGCTCAGGGAGGTTTAATGCCTTGCCCAAGAACACATAGCTAGAGAATGGTAGAACTTGAACTCAGATCCCAGGCTCTTTAGCACAAATGTGTTATTCTTTCTGCTCTTTTCGTTGGGAACAGATTGCAGTAGGAGACTCTATTCTGGCAGCTCTTTCTGCAGGATGGACCCTCTGACTCGGCAGAGCCTGTGTGTGCTGGGGCTGGTTCCCGACTCTAAACTTGGTCTTGGGGCCTTTGTGGGGCAGATCATCCCCGCATCTGGAACTGCAGGGAGGAGATCCTTCACTGCTCCAACTCAGAGGCCTCTGTCACCTCTGGACCTGATAGTCCTAAAATGGATGGGAGCTGTGAGCTAGTTTATTTCCCCCTCCCCCAGGGCCCCTCAGCTTTCATTCTGCAGCCTCAGCTTTGCTTCTTGTTAGTGTTGGTCCTGAACCAAAGTTAAGCTGTCCAAGAGTTGGGCCATAACAGAAGTTTCCACTGTATTGGACTCTTGTTTTTGTTTACGTTCGCGTTGTGGTTTTGTTTTTGTTTAAACAAGGGAAGTATATATAGATTTCAGATAAGTTCACAGATGCTCCTTTATGGAATTAAAACATTTTAACCAGAAAAGTAAACATTCAAAAATGTTTGGACACATCTGTTAATGGCAGAGCTCTGTGTGGTTATTCAGATGCCACGGCCTTTAGCCCCATGTCGTCGTAGAGGTGAGCAGGCCCTCCTGGGTGTTGCCTTTGCAGCTCAGTTTGTAACCAGATGGACCACGTCGGACCCGAATGGCAATTGCATTTTCCGTGGCATGCTTCGTTGCACCTACTAGTTTTAGATTAATATCATGCAAGAGAAAGTTGACTACACCATTCATTCTTTAATGCTTCAAGTTGGATTGATTGCTGGTGGAACAGCCCCCAAACCGTTATGAGTGAAGCTTCCCTGCTGCTCCCTTCTCTCGCCTCATGAAGAGAATTTTGACTTTGTTGCTACTAGTACTTTTGAGCTTTTGTGGTGAGAGGGAAGGGGAGGCGACAAGGACTAGAATGCTGCAAATTCAACCTGACAGAAACACTTTTAAAAAGGAATCTTAAGCAAAAATTTGTGAGCTGCTTTGTGTAAGAGCAATCAGTGGGAGAAATAAAGCCCTCTTTTGAAGAAGTGTTGCTGTGGACCTGATGAGCCCTCCAATGCCCGACAAAATAAGGAGACAGTCTAGCTGATTTTGATTTACTTTAGGATGCTGTCTGCCCCACGCCCACTGGACACATCTCTGCTCTGTGATTATGACCTGAGTCTGGCTTTATATGCCTGGCTCTACGCTGCATGAACCATGAATCTGGCCAATTTTAGGCTCCTCTAAAGCTTTTTGGTGTTTGATTTGATGTGTAGTATATTGGAAGAGAGGCAGGAAATGGGAAGTTCACTAATAATGACCTTCCAAAAAGAGTAAGAATGTCCCTGTTCAAGAAAAAGGAGATATTCTAAGACCTTTCCTCACAGGGAGGTTCCTGGGGGGCAGGAACATTTCCGCAGCACTTCCTGGGTGTGCCCATTGTGCCTGCCTCCCAGCGAGCAGGGGAGGAAGGAGCTCACCGGCTTTTCCCTGAAAACCGAGGTGCACCACCCTGAGACTCGGTGTGATTTTGAGGTTGCCCAACCGTAGTTAGATCCTCAACTCCATCACATGGGGAGTAGGATTTGTAGAGTCATTTTTGGAGGTAGGCTGGGAAGGTACAGGCACAAATCTCGTCTAACCCATCCCAGTGAGCACAGAGGTAGAAGGAAGGTCCTGGGAAAGCATCCATAGCACAGACAGAAAGAGTCAGAACAAAGCTAGTCTTAGCCAGTGGAGGTTCTTGAGGTTGGTCCCTCCCTCTCTTACGTGGAGGGGTTGAGGAGTGACTCATAGAACACTTTAATCCGTGTTTCTTAGCTTTCCAGGACTTTAAGGGCTTGTGGTTCAAAATGGCAACTCACATTGTTTTGAGCCTTTGTGGTCAGGGCTTCCTTGCCTGCCAGGTGATAGTGATGGGTATCTGTGGTGGGTCAAGCTGCTTGCTCCTCCACCCTCACATCCTTTCTCCTCTGTGATACCCTGGGTGAAGTGCAGGTCACAGAGCCTGGAATGTTTGTGTTGTACGTGGGTGATGATTTTCAACCCAACGGGTCTTTGCAAGAAACTAACGTGCCTGCTATTGTATAGATGCTACAGGTTAGTCACTTTATCATATACTTAGATGCCACTACCACCACATTCTTTCCATCCTCAGGAGCCATATACTATGTAACACACCCAAACAACCAGAATAGTATGAGGCGGGATGGGATCGTGTGCCCCAGGTACATGAGATAGTGTCCAGAGAAGGCGAAATTCTTTGGAAGGCCTTGATGGAGGAGTTAGGTCTTAAAGAGGAGGTGGGGTTCATGATAATAGGGTGGTGGGCCATAGCAGTGACTTTCCAGGGAAGGGGGTCTGCCCCAGCTCCGACAAGGCCAAGTGTTTGTCGATGCTATGCCCCTGTTACCCAGGTTTGTTAGGAAATGCCCAGACCTGGACTAATGAACAGGAAAGCCATGCTCCTGAGGAGCTGAGTCTTCCATATAGAAACAGCTCTTGTCTCCAAGTGGCCGAAAAACAGAGCATGATACAGTGTTATGGGCTCTGAGTCAGGGAGATCTGGCTTTGGACAAGGTCCTGAACCTCTGAGTCCATTTCCTCTTCTGTAAAATGGGGAAGGTCCTAGTACTTACTCATAGCATTGTAATGAGAATTAAATACAATTATGCATGTAAGCCCTTAACATAATGCCTGACACAAAGTGAATGCTCAATAAAAGGGAGATTTTTCCTTTTTGAAAAATATTATTTCCAAGAGCAGCTGTTTCTCTGGTAGCAGGAGAGATAAGAATGGATTGAGAAGTGTGTCACTAGCTGTTTCCATTACTGTTCCCTCGGAATAAGCCACCCAAACAAGAACCACTCCATTATGCTCACGGAGACTTTGGGTCAGGAATTTGGAGTGGGCTCAATAGGAACGACTCGTTTCTGCTTTTCAGCATCTGGGGCCTCAGCTGCGAAGATATGGAGGCTCAGAGTGAGGCCAGAGATGGAGGCAGGAATCATCAGAAAGGCTTGTTCACACACGTCCGGTGCCTAGGCTGGGAGGACTTGAAGGCTACGACTGTTGATGGGGGTGCCCACCTCTAACCCCTCCGCGAGTGTGGTTGCCTCAGGGCTCTTGTCCTTGTCACATGGTGGCTCAAGACTTCAAGCATGTGTTCCAGTGAACAAGGCAGAAGCTGCATTATCTTTTCTCATCTGGCTTAGAAGTCATATGGTGTTACTTCTGCATTCTAGTAGTCGAAGTGGGTCTCGGGCCCACTCAGATTCAAGCAGAGGGGACAGAGACCAACCTCTTGGTGAAAGGAGTGTCAGGTCACATTGGAGGAAAGCATATAAAATAGGAGATGTGCTGTTTTGAAAATGCAACCTGCCAAGGGAACTCTGGTGGCAGAGCTTGGAGATCCAGGTCCTGAGAGCCTGTGCCTCAGCAGCACCCTGTGCCCACCTGCCAAGAACAAAGGGCTTTTTGTTGACAAAATCATCATCGGTCTGATGTGCCACCTCTTTTTTGATTATTTTTATCCAGTTTGTAGCTGGGCGCTTCTGAGACATCACGGAGACTGGGCCTGGCAGCTCTTCTCAATTCGAGCTGGTGTGGTGGGCATATTCAGGGCAGGCGGGTATTTGAGGAGGTGTTTTTTTGTAAGGAAAGTGGCTGCTAAAAAGCTCTGCCTTTCTGTTTCCTGCTGGTGACATCTGTGTCTGGACAAGCACAGGGTTAGAGTCCCAGCTGTGTTATCTGGGCTTAATTTGCACAAGGTGGCAGTGACCGTAGGTACTTAAGTTAACATCTTTCGAAATGTCATGGTTTAGGATGTTGGAGAGAGCAAGGTGTCCTGCAGACACATGCTGGGAAGTTTGGCCAGGGAGATGGCACTGATGTTTTAGATTTAATCACAAGAAGCTTGGTTGTAAGAAAACCTTGACTCAGCAGCATGAGAGAGATCGGCAGGAGATACAGCATCCAAAGAAGAGATGAAAGTGAAGTTTCCGTGGAAAGCTGGGGCTGGTTAAAAGGGTCATTGAAAAATAGCTTGAAAAAGGCTGGCGAATTGGGCTATGCATGCTTGAGACCAGCTGTCTTAGTCTATAAATACTGTGCTTCCCTATCATGCCCCCTTCTGTGCTCCAGCCCAACATGGCAGCAGAAATCCACTTCTCATGCTATTGAATCATGTGACAAGCACAGATGTGGATACATTATGAAGGCTGGTCTGTACATATACATCCTATTTCCCTTTGTTCTCCATGGCACATATTCACAAGATGACTGGCCGAAGTTGGGAGTAGCCCGGAACCCTGGGCAGTCTCTGGGTTTGAACCGAGGCCCCAGTTGCACGGTCCTGTTGCCTAACAAGCCAGTCTGAACACTGCTTCAGGCCGAAGTGCTTATCTGAGGACTGGCTCATCTATCAGTTCTGTCTCCTCTGGCCTCATTCTTAGTATTGCCCTTCCCTGAGCTCTCTGCTGCACGCCCTTGGCTGACATTGTGAAGCACAGCCCATTGTTCCAGATGAACGCAGGACTGAGCTGTTTTGGCACATAGTGTCTGGTCTCAGCCCACGAGGACTATGGAACTGCACGTGGTCCAGGTAGTGGCAGTTAGTAATGCATGAGGCGGTGGCTACAACTGGCAATGGAGGAACCATATTCCTAGGGTTGCTGAGCTTGTGGAGAGGAATGGGAAACTTCAGTCCCTGTTAGGAGAGTAGGTAGGTAGATGTTGGCACAGAGGTGGAGGAATTGGGACCTCTAAAAGCCCCCGTACTCACTGAACGCTCGTACCTTCCCGTAAGATTGATGACATACAGGTACACAGCCAGAGAAAATGAGTGCTGTGAAGCCAGAATACTTCCTAGGACTCACTGGCCACTCCTGCTCCCTGTACCTGTAATTAAGTACTCCATCTCTTGGTCTCATCATCCCATCTCCAGTACCTTAGTTTATTCTTTTCCACCTTTACCTGGACAATTATAATAGGTTACCGTGTCCTTGCTGCCAGTCTGTTGTTTTTTCAGTTCAGTCTGTCTCACTGCAACCATGCTGCTTTGGTGACACACAAATCTGATCATACTATTTCCTGGCTTCGAAACTGCCTGTGACTCCAGGGTAGACTTTAAGCTCCTTTGCGTGGCCTGTGGTCTTCCAGTTCTGCTCCAGCCCTTTGTTCTAGTTCCATCTTCTCCCTTTTCCCTTCACGAAGGTTTGGCTCTAGTGACAAGGGACTATTTCCTAGACTTTCAGGGTTTTTTTCCCCCGCCTTTGGCCTGGAACCACATTATTCCCCCTACTGAGAGTGCCCTTCTGATTCTGTCTCTGGACCAAGCCACGTCCCTTCTTTACAATTCCAAGAACAGCTGCATATGTAACTTTAGGGAATATCCTCACTTCGTTCAGCCACAGTGTCTTCATCTGTAAATAGAGATTAAAACGATACTTGTCTCATGAGGTTTTTAAATGAGATAGTGCATGTAAAATGCTTAGCACAGTGCCTGGCATGTAGTAAGGGCTCCGTAGATACTCACAGTGATGATGATAATGGTGATAGGTATGGACTTACGGCCAGAAGGAATAGGAGTAGAGATGTGAGAATGAGGGAAGTTCTATTCTGTTTTTCTTTATAGAATCATCTCTTCATCCCTCTCTCATCCTCTCCCTTTTGCCTATGTAGGTGACTGCTGACCTTGTTCAATAACTAAAGCAATTGCTATCTTTTATTGGCCAAGGTCAGTAGATTCCTGGGCAGGAATGTTAGCAGGGAGATGTCTTGATCTCTTGGAGTAACAACCTAGATTCTTTCCTGGTGCTATTTCTGATGCTGGATTTTGGTTGTATTTTAGAGGCTTAGGTTACCCCAAGTCCCTTTCCACCCATGGTGGTCGTGCCTCCTTCCCAAAAGGAGATGGATGCTGCAGTCAGTCAGGGTGGAACCTCATGATCCAAGGACAAAGCCCAGCATCTCAAGGGTTGACTTGCTGGGGCATAAGACCCTCTGGTGAGGGGCTGGTCCTTGTGCTTTAGAACTCTACCCAGTATACCCTGACCACTTGTAATAGCATCAGTCTGGCTGGTCTTATAGGGGAGACTTACCCCAGGGCTGTGATGGAGCGAGGATAATCCTCCTCTCTAAAGTAACCTTGTCTTCTATTTTTGAATGTTCAGGATGGTCCTCCCTGGGGTAAATGAGCAGTGGGTAATGTTTCTCCTATTATCGACTGTGGCTGTTGGTGCACAGTGGAGCTGAGGTCCAGAGGTTTTGGAGCTGACACTTATCCTTTGCCTTTCTCAGATATGAGCCTTAGCCATTCTTACCACTCTCTGGAGGTCCTTTCTCCTGGTCTGGGGATGAATCACTGGGTAGGGCACACATTATAGAAAAGGACAAAGAGATGTAGATGGTGACTTGGTATGAGTGGAACGGGAATGAAGAGTCCCCCGTGAAAGGGATAGTGAGAAAGGCACTGAGCCAAGCCACAGGGTCCTAGAGATGGGTGGAGAGTTAGAGATTGGTCACTCAAGTGTGTTTTCATAGTTTTTACAGCCTAGTGACTGAAGGGCCGATGGGAGAAGATTCTGTAAATCAAAGTAGAGATCCTGAATTGAGAACATTTCATTTTGGGCTTCACTGAACAGCTGTATTATGCCTACCTGCTGCTGCTCAGCACCAAATACGTACCTGTCACGAGGATGAAGGTCCAATAGTGATAGTGGAACTTCAGGATCCTAGGATTCCTCTGTTTTGTTAGTTCTTATCCTCACACTTTTGAACATTTAAGTTTTGTCTTCTCAGCTCTCCCGCCAACCGTACTGATGGTTTGCCTAGATATACCATCTAGAGGGGTGTGGCTTAAAGATGATCAGTGGTATTGAGTTTACAGGGTCTAGTCTGTATGACTCAAAGCAAAGCTCACAACTTCTAAAATGGCATCAGACCTGGTATAGGAGGGTTACATGTCCTGCCCATCAGTACATGTCCTTCCCCACAACCTCCAAACTAATGTACTGTTTCAGCCATGGTGCTTTTAGCATACATTTGTCCTAAATTATGCCTGGTGAGATGCTGCCCACCAGCAAGCTTTTGCCACTACACCTTGCCAGCGCTGTTCTAGTTTGAGCGTCTGAGCTTCCCAAATATTTACTTCTAAAGCACTTCCATTTAATATAGAAGGCTGGTTCTCTTCCCTAGAAAGATATAGAGTAGTACTCAGGTGGTTTGGTTTTAGGCAGAGACCCTATGAGTTCTAGTGGAAAGGATAGTGGACTCGGGTAGAATTAGGTTTGACTCCTAGTTTCGATGGCTTCTCTGCCAGTTCTCTTCTGTTCTGAACAGTTATCCCTCCTTGTCCTGGCCAGTGAGAAGTAGCCATCATCAACTTGACAGTGCTATGAGAAAACCATTCTTAATGGTGGCTCTGTCCATACAGGACATAGGATTAGGTGGGGTGCCTGCCCAATTTGTGATATGAGCCCACCCCAAGACAACAAATAAAATGAAGATGCGGGGTACACTGTGGCATAGGAGAGACGAGTATTGTAGAGATGTACAATGTCTTGTAGAGATGTAATTGCTAAACATTTGAACCCCAACTGGAGAGGACAGCATGGTATAGTGGAAGAAATATGGGCATAGAAGTCAGAGCAGTATTCAAATCCTGGTTTCCTCTCTTAGATATGGAAAAGTTACTTAATCTTTGAGCCCCAGCTTTCTCATCTATAAAATGAGGATGCTACCCACCTTGCAGGGTTGCTATGAGGACTGAACGAAGTAACGTATGTGAAGTTCCAAGTATTGTGCCTGGGACATAGTAGGGATGCAAGAAATTGTAAAGGCTGCTATTATTATTATTATTATTAGTAGTAGTAGTAGTAGTAGTAATAGTAATAGTATTGTTATTACCAAATGACTTAATTTTTATATTAACAAAAACTCATTTATTTTAGATAATTTCGATAATATAGATAAGTATAAAGAAAAACTATCACCTCAAATCCCAGTGCCCAGAGATAACTGTTAGCATTTAGGTATATATCTTTCAGGTATTTTTCTATGTGATGGGTAGATAGACATAATATTCTTAACAAAAAGAAACAAGATCAAACTATGTATTTTTGTATACTGTTTTATTTTAATATAGTCACGTATGTTATTAAATTAACTACTATATATTTTTGATGTGTATTTTTAAAGGAACATTTATATATAGTATCTAGTCTAAAAGCCAAATTATATCACAAAGCTCATAATAAAAAACAAAGGTCTCCTGCCCTATTCTTTCTTACATCCAGAGTCATCTTCCTAGTTAGTGAGCTGCTTAAGGGGAGGTACTGACTTGATTTATATTTGTACACCCTGTACTTAGCGAGATACATGTAGGCCCTATATACATGTGGCCTTTTTTTTTTTTTTTGTGAAAGATTTAAGTCAACACTTATTATAGAGCATGACATACTATTTAAAAAAAAGATGCAGCTGAAGTATGTTTCAAGTTGATTCATTTGATAGCAGCTTGGAGAGGCCATCCAAGTCTTTAGCTATATTGTGTGGAGATTTTACTGATTGGAATGTTGCTTTTGGTTTAGATTTTCAATTTTAGTATGTTTATTTCTGTTTTTGCTATAATGAGAGTTTGTAGTAGTGGAATTGAACTTTGTATTAGTTAGATTTGGTTAGCTATGAGAAACAGATACTCAAAGTAACAGTGGCTGAAATAGGAAGTCTGTTTCTCTAGCCAGAGGTAGTCCATGGTTGGCATGGCACCTCTGTTCCATGAGCCCTAGACTCCTTCCCATTCACCTCTCTGCTCGTATCCTCATGGTCTAAGATGGCAGGGAGCTAGACCTCCAGCCATCACGTTCGTGTTCCAGGCAGCACCGTGTAGGAAGGGATGAAGAAGACGGGCCAAAGGCCCTGAGCCGGTGTCTTTTAAGACAGGTTACGAAAGCAGCCACAGGATGCTTCTTAGTCACCTAGGTGCACCTTTGGGACAAGGAGACTTGGAAATGTAGTTAATGTTGAATGTGGCTAGGTGCCCATCTTAAAATTTAGGGGTTTATTACTACAGGAGGAGGGGAGAATAACCATTGAAGGGCGACTAGCAGTCTGGGTCACAGATTCCAGGCTCTTTTCCTATCATTAATCCCTGTTAGCCTTTCCACAATATGTTGCCAGGATTGCTAATGTAGCAATTCTTTTCAGCTGTGTTTTCAATTTGTTTTTTCTTTCTCATGAATGCTGCTGACTCTGTCCTTCTGTTTTAACCCTTCCTTGGAGAGTCTCTCCGATCCACTTCTCTGGAGTCGGAGGCTTTGAGACACTTGCTTGGATGTGAAATGAGGGCAGACAGGAAGATCCTTTCCCTGGAGTTAGGGGGGGCAGTCACTTGTTGCTTTCTGCATAAGGGGCTTCTGGTCACTGAGTTCAGTGGTTCCCAGGGGTGGGCTACAGACCCCTGGGGAGGGGGCTACTGCACGGTGTCTTTGAATCTGAACATGTTTATAGAAAGTGCAGATATTCGTATTTCTGGTTTTTTTTTCAAAAGTATAGAGGTGCTGTTGTGTTGATAAAATACAATTTCATTTAAAAAACGTTTTCTTATTGGCATGGTGGTCTGAGGCCCTGACTGTGACTTCATTCAGACCTGGGTTATATCTTGGCTCTGCTTCTTACTACCTGTGGACCCGCCTTTCTGAATTTCAGTTTCCAGATCTGAAAGTGTCTTCCAGAATTGTTGAGAGAATGAAATAAGATTACGGACCAATCGCTTCATCCAGTGCACAGCGCACATTAAAGCCCTCGTAAACATTAGCTCTGGTCGTTGTTTTCTTCTTAGCCAACACACGCTAAAAGTACATCTGCCATCATAATAGCATTTTTTTTTTAAAGCTGAAAGGACATATTTTAAAAGGTTAGGAATCGTTGCTGTAGCATCTTTGGCGATTCTGTTGAGGCTAGCTCTCAAGCAGGTATTTGGGGACCACTGCCTTAACTGATTCAATCAGAGACCTTTTGAAGTGATTTGTGTTCATTTGTTCATTCAAGACAGATATTTATTGAGTACCTCTTATGCCTCTTTAGGTTATAGGTGTAGAAAGGGAGGCCATTGTAGTTCAACTTTGCTCTAGCTCTGGGTCACAGGAAGAGGTCACTGTGCTGAGTGATCTCTGGCTTCGCAAGGAGTACATTGCATGCGTCCAGTGGTTTCCTCTTCCGTACCAGGAAGGGGTGGATCCTAAGTCCCCAAGGACCCAGTTTTCTCCACTTGTCTGTCCCCGAGTGTTTGTTGGGAAGCACAGCCTTACAGGTTGTGCCAGTGGGACTTGGAGCAGCTCTGCTGACATTGCTGAACCCAGCTGGGGCCTTAGCTGCTGCTGGCATCTCCGTGCGTCTTCAGGCAGCACCACACCTCTGCTGAGGCAGACAGTCGGGGAGTCTAGGTGGTGAATCATTTGCCTGGGTAAGCAAGTCTGGCCTCTCTTGGCCTTGCCTGGAGGGACAGAGTGGGCCAAGGGCCTGGGGTCAGGAGGGGCTGGGGGATTTATGCTGGCAATGCTCTCACTGTATGGTAGTGGTCCATGAGTCAGGCTCTTCCATGTGACTTGCTGAGTCAGCACAATGAGGAGACTGCTGTGTGTGAGCTGCTGGTCTGTTGGCACTCTGGGCTACTGGGTAGAGCTGGAGCCTGAGATTGTCTTCCTTCCTCCACTGGAGACAACGTGCTGCCGGAAGCAAATATTTCCAGTGCTGACTCAGGTGCCCAAGATCTGGCTGTGTCTATAGAGCTTTTCTCTGGGGTAGACTCCTCTTGTTTAACTTCTCTTTGCCCTTGGGTTTAGCTATTCTTCAGCGCAGATGGGTGGTGGAACTTGGCTGGGCCCAGAAAAGACTGACACTGCTTTCAGAAAATTACGGACTCGGAGAATGTCAGAGGTGGGGGAATGGGGTCCTGGTGAAGATCACACAGTGGTGGAGCCAGACTCAGACATCCTGGGCCTTCATCTGTTGTTCTTTTCTTTCTGCCTTGCTGCATCTCAGAGGGTGTTCTTGTCAAGGCAGGAGAGGACACTATGACACAGATCCGGTGGCTGTGGTCTAAGCTTTGGCAGGAACAAGCAGGAGTACAGATTTTGCATATTGGGAGGGATGGAAGAACTAAGCCAAGGAAAGCGGGAAGCCCTCAGACTGTACCAGTTTCCTTTTTCCTACTCAAGAAAACAAACAAAATGGAAGGCAGGCTTTCAGGCTAAGATGGCAGATTGAACACATACAAATACTACATCTGCTTGTGTTCTCTCTTGAAACCCAGCTAAAACTACAGGAACTCACAGGGCCAACAGGAGAGGAGACAACAGCAGTAAAGTTTTGGAAGCTAGAAAACAGGTGGGTGAGTGGTAATTGATGTAGGACATTGGAGAAAGATCATTTTAGGCTGATGGTGAGAAAAGCAAAGAACCAATTTGTTTATATCACATACTCCTAAAAAGTCTAGGAACTGGCAGCACGAGACACCTCTGGAACTGGGGTGAAGGGGCTGCTAAAATAAAAAAGATTGGGTAGCAGCCATATGAAATGCATTTGGGCCCCATGGACCACTTCCTTCACCACTCCATGCAGCCACCTGACTGCCTTTCCTTTTGGAAGGGGTGAAACAGTTTGTGGACTGGGGGACACTAAGCACATGGAGGGTATGGGGACTTTATTTTTAAAATGGGGAGATGAGTCACTGTTTATATACCGAAGCCTGCGTTCTGAGACTTCGCCCTCTTCATGACTTGATTCCCAGCGCATTGGCAGCCAGGCTCTTCATTTTCCCAGCAGTTTGGAAGAGTACTGCCCTCTGGGAGCTGACCAGCTCAAGAGAAGTGACCTCAGATATTCTCGTGTAGGCTCACCTGGATCTTCCTACAGCGAAGCTCAAGAGCTGACAGATTGCTCCTATGTGCTTGGAGGTTCTACTCGGCTTTGGATCCCTCGTCTCCCCACCCCACTTACTATTGTGGAAAACATACACACAAGTGATGGGAATGGCATAGTGAACTCTCATGTACTCAAATAAGTTTCAACAGTGACCAGCTCATGGGTAATTTTGTTTGTTCTGTCACCCCACTCATTCCTTACTCTTGATTATTTTGAAGGAAACCTGCAACATGATATAATTTTTTTTGGTCAATATTGCAGTATGTACCTTTAAAACATTAGGACTTCCTTTTTAAAACCTAAGCACAATTTGGTTCTTAATCATGAACAGACAGTCAAGGATTACAATAACTGAGCAAAAATGTATTAGAGACTAAAGCACAAATAGAAAAAAAGCAGCTGAAACAAACTACATTGGGAGAAAACCAAGAAATAAAAAGAATCATCAGTAGTACACTCAGGTAAAAGAAAAGATATTGTACCTATATTACAAAAGAGCTGTTACACAGCTACGTTTGTGCTTACCACTCAGTTTTTAAAAATTCAATGAAGAAAAAGCTCTCTTAGAAATTAAAACCATGATAGGAAAATGACAAACCCAATAGAAGGATTAGAGGATAAAGTGATGACATCTCAGAAAAAGAGCAAAAAGAAAAAGTGGGAAAGGTAGAAGAGAAAAGTTAAGAAAATTGAGGGACCAATTTAGAAAGCCCCATATCTGAATAGGGGTCCTAGAGAAATAGAAAACAAATATAGGGGAAGAAATTAACAGTAAAACACCTCAAGAAAATTCCCTGTAACTGAAGGACATGAGTGTTCAGATTTGAAAGTACTAGGTTTCCACCCCAAAGCGCATCCCTCTGAGATTTCAAAACACTGGAGATTAAGAAGAAACTAGAAATTCCTGAAAGAAAAAGACACATCACATATAGAGCATCAGGAAGCAAAAAGGCTCAGGGCTTCTTAACAGAAATGTTGGAGGCAAGGAAATGATACATGATGCCTTTCAAATTTATGAAGGAGAATCTCTAGTCATTTTTATACCAAGCAGGGGGATGGAAAATAGGCATCAACAACAATTTAGCTTCAATGCATTTTTTTTTGGTAAGGAGCTTCTGGAGAACGCACACCATCAAAACAAGAAAAGAAATCAGCAAAGGGAGAATTGGATATTGGACACAGAATTAACACAGGAGAGACACAGGTCAACCCCTGAGGACCGCGAAAGGAGATGCCAGGAGAACAGCTGTGCACCAGACATGGAGGATGGGCAGTTTAGATCTGTCAGTGTGTCTTGGGGCTGTCACCACCTACTCACCTACTACTGGTGGTCTGTGGATTCAGTCTGAGGCTGACTACCTGGAGGAGCCTAGTCCGGATTCTTATCTTCATATGGCTGTCTTACTCATGTGCTGATAAAGCTTCTGCTCACCCCTCTCTGTTCGGACCAGATAGAGTATTTTCTTTGCCCAACCCTAAGAACCAGAGGCAAGCCAAAGTGAATTTTGAAATAGAAAATCAGAGGAGCTCACTCCCCCAACCATATTTCTGATGGATGTCCAGTACCTGTACCTCCCCCCATGTCTCCCCTGCCAGATGTTCACACTGTGATTACCTACCCAATTTTTTAGGACTCATTTATGATCTCGCTTACTGATTTTCCCAGAAAGGGCTCTTGGCAATTCTCTGGGACAATGACCAGGCACTCTGTTTATCTTTTTCCCTTCTGGGAGGCTTCATCTAGCAAAGGCAATATTTTTACTGTTATACAGTATTGTGGGTAGACTTGGTGTTCCCCTAAAAAAGATGTGTTGATGTCCTAACTTGTGAATGTGGCTGTAATGAGAAATAGGGTCTTTGTAGATATAATCAAGTGAAGATGAGGTCATGCTGGATGAGAATTGGCCCTAATTCAGTGACTGGTGTCTTTATAAGTAGAGGGAAATTTGGATACAGACAGAGATGAGAATGCCCTGAGAAGACACAGAGACAGACATATAGAGGGCAGAGGGCCAAGTAAAGAGATTAGAGTTATGCTGCCCTAAGCCAAGGAATGCCAAGAATTGCTGGCAGCCACTGGAAGCTGGAAGAGGCAAAGAAGGAGTCTTCCCTGAGCCTTTGGAGGGAGTGTGGCCCTGCCCACACCTTGATTTTGGACTGAATTCTAGCCTCCAGAACTGAGAGAGAATAAATTTGTTTTAAGCCACAAAATTTGTGTTAAATTCCTATGGCAGCCCTAGGAAACTAGTGCACACCACTATATTTGTGCTTGTCTCACTCTTTCAAACTGAACAATATATTATTTAGGGATGTACACCTAAGTGGTACAATTACGAAGAGAAGTAAAGGAACGAATAACAGAAGTCAAGATTGGGTGATATCTAAGCAAAGGGAAAGGATGTGACAGAGAGAGACACATGGAGCTTCTAAGGAACTGGATGGGGTCACATGAAGTTTCATCTTATTTTCTTTAAACTATACATGCGCGTTTTATAAACTCTTCTATCTGTATATACATTTGACAATAAAACTTTTCTTAAAAAGACTAAACCAAGCAAAACACAACTCTCGAAACAGACCAATTGCTTAATCTGGAAGAGATAATGCTGAATCATTTGGATTAAATGAAGGCCTGGGGATGGGAGCCTTGGTGCCAAGGCGAGCATTTAGCAGATCAGAGCCCCTTGTGCTAACGGAGATGAATAATAAATAAGAAATCTCAAAATGATAAATCATCATTTACCATTAGTACATATGGGAGAGTCTCTACAGTTATGCCAAGTTTTGAGAGTCACCTCCAGCTAAATGACATGAAGTCAGACTCAAGAAGCCTTTGTGGCCACCCTGCCTGAATCATTTCTCCCTCTGATATCCTAGCAGGAGATGGCCTTGAGGCCCTTTTTGGTGGTTTGTATTAAATACCATTGAATCCCATAGAAAGTCATTCAGCTGCTCTATATTCATGGAGGATCAGATCCATTTTTGTGCTAGTTTGCCTTTATTACTAACACTTCTAATCTTTTCCTTTTAACCGAGAGAACAGACCTTAGGCTTAGAACTTTGACCAATCACAGGATCTACTGAAACTTACTAAGTTATTTTCATTTTATTTACTTGTACAAGTTACCTAACATTAGGAGAATAATTGTTTTTTTCCATTTAAAATAATGATATAAAATTTTTCTTTAAGCAATTCTTTAAAAGTCAATTTAAAGAGAAATATTAAGTAAATGCTATAGGGGTGGTGTCCTGATCTGAAATAATAAAAAAGAATGTCCTTGGATTACTGAGGGTTGGAAGACTGTGACTGTCTTACTGATTATAGCAAAACCTGGGCCTTTATTGATGCACACTTTGACTGTGACCAGGTAAATTTTGTTGTGTATCTTTTTGTATAGCTCGTGGAAGGCCTTTGAGGGCAGAGTCACCAGTTTATTTTTCCTTATGTTCCCTCACCTCACCTGGCACCAGCAGGATGTGTTAGTCACTAGGGTACCCTGGCTGAGGTATTGCTCCTTCTCCAGTGTGATCATCCTGCCTGGTACATGCTTACCCCCCGTTCCTCAGGGAACGGTAGCACTGAGAAGATGGCCCCCGACTTCTGGCAACAATAGAATGGGGAAGTGAGTAGTCTGAGAATGATGCACAGATACTCCTTCAGTCAAATAAGTGACCCCGAGGGGTCAGTCCTTTCAGAGAGCTGGCCTTGTGCTTGGTTCCTGGAGTGGAGACGGCGTGGGTTCCAAATGAAAGAGAATGAGGTTTTCTGCCCCCTAGAGTCATATTCCATTACGTGCTAGTGGAAATGATGAGACACAAACACGCAGCATTGGGAATGATTAAAAGAAGTATATAGTGTTAAATCACATGGTGTTGTTTTTGGGTGCTGAAGGAATAATTCCGGAAAAGGGGGAGCAGTGAAGACTCGTTAATCAATGACAGTTTTAGGGATCAAGCAGAAATGGAGATAAGGCTAAAGACGCATGGGTCCCTTCTGCCCTATGATGGCACAGCACTCAAAGAAAGATCTGACTTTGGATCCCGTCTCCATCCCTCACTAATGTAACCTAACCTTTCAATGTCTTTCAGAATGGGGAAAATGGGGGAAAATGATTACGCCTACTTCATAGGGTTGCTTTAAGGATTAAGGTGATGTATGTCAACCTCTTTACGTACATCATGTAAAAAGCATCATGTCACTACATAGTAAGTGATCAGTAATGGATAGCTGTCACTATTTAATCAACCATTCCATTTATTGATAGAGCAAAAATTTGTTGCCTGGTTAATATGTATCAGGGACTGCCAGGCTTCCCACCTCAGTATCTTGAGTGCTGAGTCCCATGCTTTCCACTTACATACAAGACACTCATAACAGTAATAATAATAGCTGCAGTGTCCTAAGTGCTTATTTATGTGTCAGGCACTCTGCTAGCTGAGTCATTGTTAAATCGCCTCTAATCTTTATTCCCATTTTATGGAAGTAGGAATAGAGGGGCAGAGTATGCGAAATTTGTCTAGGATCACATGGAGAGTGTCAAGCCTGGAATATAAATTGTCTTCTTTTTCCTTTTCCATACTCTTATTACTGGTAGCCTAAACCCATTATGTCCCAAACTAATCTCGGCTTCCTCAAATAGGCTTTGTCTCAACCTCCCAATCAAGGTCACCACCATTCTAACTGTCACCCATGTCTTAAAGGCTGGAGACCTGTTCTTTATCCATCAAGTCCCTATATCTGGTTAATCACTAGGTTTTTAGTTCAAATGCATGTTTTCCTCTCATTTTCTCTTATCTTGGCCAAGCCCCCACTGACTTAGGCCTGGACTTGTTAGTTGTTCTCAGAATTTGTTCCATTGCCCGCTACATGAGAGGTGACATTTACTTAATACACTATCATGGAATTCACCAGAAATTTGATAAAACATTGTTGAGTTTTCCAAGAAGTAAAGCACAATAATGTGTTATTGCTGCAGTCAGTGGTAGAAGCTCGGGATGGGTTCACTGTAGTGATACATATAAGTAAGCTGCTGTGAGTACAGCCTTTCTCTCTCAGGAAAGTATATGGGGAGAAAATTGTGCTCTGCTCCATTTTAAAAGGTAAAGCTTTCCTCTTTAACAGATGGTATTAGGACGGTTGGATAGCCACATGCAAAAAAAATGAAGTTGGGCCCCTTTTTTATATAATATACAAAAATTAACTAAGGATAGATGAATGACTTATATATAGCAGCTAAAACCGTACAACTCTTAGAAGAAAACATAGAAGTAAATCTTCATGAACTTGGATTTGGCACTGGATTCTTTGATAGTATGCCAAAAGCATGAGCAACGAAAGAAAAAAATATAATGGACTTCATCTAAATTAAAAACTTTCGTGCCTCAAAAGACATTATCATTAAGTGAAAAAACAGCCTGTAGAAATGGAAGAAATATTTGCAAATCATCTATTTGTTAAGGGTCTAGTATCCAAAATATATAAAAAACTCTTATAACTCAAAACCAAAAGACAACAAATAGGCATTTCTCCAGAGAAGACATACAAGTGGCCAACAAGCCACTTGTCCGTCATCATTAATCATTAGGGAAATGGAATTCAAAATTACAATGAGATACCATTTCACATCCACTATTAAAAAGTAAAATGAAAAGTAAAATAAGTATGGTGAGGATGTAGAAAAATGGAGACCCTTATACATTGCTGGTGGGAATAAAAAATGATTCAACTACTGTGGAAAACAGTTTGGTGATTCTTCAAAAAGTTAAACATAGAATTACCATATAGCCTCATAATTCCACTCCTAGGTATTACCCTAAAGAAATGAAAATGGGTACTCAAATATGTGTTCATAGCAACACTATTCACAATAATCAAAAGATGGAAACAACCGAAATGTCTTATCAGTGGACATATGGATAAACAAATAGTGGCATATATATACAATAGAACATTATTCAGCCATAAAAAGGAATGAAATACTGATACAAACTACAATGTGGATGAACCTTGAAAACATGCTAAGTGCACTAACAGATGTGTCACATATGTGATTCCATTTATATGAAATATCCAGAATTGGTAAATCCACAGAGATAGAAAGCAGGGCCCAGGAGGAGGGGAGAATGGGGAATAGTTGCGTATTGGGTATGGGGTTTCCTTGTAAGGGTGATGAAAATATTTTGGGACTAGATAGAGGTGGCAGTTGTACAACATTGTGAATATACCAAATGCTGCTGAATTTTTCACTTTAAAATGGTGAATTTTATGTTACGTGAATTTCATCTCAATTAAAAAAACTCCAAAAAAAGTAAAGCTTTCACAAACTTTGTTACCATAATTATTAATAGTAATAATTGCTTGGTGGATACCAGTATTTCAGGTCACCATCATTGAGAATCATTGGCTGTAACCATCTGCCAGGATTAACAGCTGGCTTCACATTCCAGCCTCTCTTGGCTGATGGCAGAAGCCCGAGGCCAGGATTTCAAACTCAGGTGCCTACAGGAGCCCAACCTGTTGGGATAAATGTTTGAGGTTAGCTGGGTGCAAGGCAGCAGGGAGTAGTGGGGATTATGTGGGGCTGAACTGGACCTGCGCTATCTAAAGGCATTCAGATGCAGCCAAACTGACCTTGGGCTAATTTTTGCCTCATCTCACATCTTTTTGCCATCCCTCTTAAGCCATCTGACAGACTAGTCTATTTAAAAAATCATCTTCAGTGTGTCATTCAGTAGCTAAAAATCTATTTCCTGGAACAGAATCTAAACTTCTCTTGCGTCCCTTTCCAGCATAAAACTTGAGGAAGCGCAGCTGGTTCCATATATATCATGAAACTTTTATCCTCCTGCTCACTGTGTTCTGTCCCAGCCACATGAACGTTTGGGGTAGCAGGACTGAGCCCCACTGGCTATGTAAGGGGAAGAGTTCACTCTGAATCTTTGATTTAAGGGGGCACCTTAGAGAGAAATGGTCTGCAGCTGGTGGCCCACTGTTCCCTCGGGAGGGCACAGTGCGCTTTTTTAGTGTTACTTTCTTTTAGTGTCAGCGACCAGAGTGCGTATTTGTCCATCATCTCTGCCTGCAGAGAGGGGGATAGAGGCACAGAAGAATCTGGAAAGATTTTTGTTGTTAAATGAGATAGAGAAAGGTTCTTGTTTTTGTCTTATCTGCCCAGTCATTCAGAAGCCTGAACCCATTCTGAATGCTGGAAGCTGGGAGGGGAGGGGTGTGTCCGGGGACTTAGGGCCAGTGTGTGGAGGAAGGAGACTTAGTCCATTAAATCTAAGGAGTGGCTGGCACTGTTTTCTTTTCTGCCTCCAGCTCTGTAGCTACTTATAATCCCTTTTTACTGATGAATTTCTGAGAAGCACGTAGGACATAGAAATCTTTGGCCCATGTCCTTTTGATGTGATAACAATTCAGCAGATATTTGCTGTAGGGCAGGGCAGGAAAAGTACAGTTGTGCGACTTAAGGGACCAGCCTAAGAAGGCCCTTGCCCTAAAACCACCAACCCTCCCCTACTCCCCCTTTCCCTTTCCGAATGGCAGAGAGAATCTTTCTTCCTTCCATGAAATCCTGTCTGCAGAGCTCTGAATTCCAGGTTGTGGTTCGGTGTCTGGCCCACAAGAGGCTGTGCTTGCACAGGGCCTTCATAACCATCCTGCTTGGCTTCCACAGATCCAGGGAACTCACTAGTGCCCGCTCAGGAAGAGTTCCTTGGATTAGCTTACAGCCCTAGAGTCAGTGAGCATTTTTGCTCTTTTGGGAGAGAATGGCCCCCACAAGGGCACACTTATCACTGGAATCGTCTTGTACATGAGGTTGTGACCTCGGGTGCTGTCCTAGGAAAGCCGAGATGGCTCCCGCACTGTGGTGCTTTGGTGTTAGAACTTGGGGGACAGGGCCCAGAGCACAGCTAGTTCACTGCACTAGTTCCTCCTTCCTGGGCCATGTTCACAGAGAACATTGTGGGTGTGAACCTGTGTGTGACCTCTGACCCTGTCATCCACTTCTCAATGGGCAGGGGTGAGTTCCTGGATTAAGAGGAAATCTCTGTGCCCAGAATTGTGGGTTTTTTTTAAGAGCTTAAGTAAAGTAACTTGGATTGGTTCCGTGTTCAGACACACAAACCTTGAAACTCCAGCGTACACCTCCATTCTTTGTGGTCTGAGAGTGTTTATAGCCCAGGGGTGCCCTGGCCTACAGGAAGCACAAGTAGCCACTCTTCAGAAGGGTCAGCTGTGACCTCACACGCAGCTCCTTTCATAGGGCGTGAATGAGCCGTGTGGTATAAAGGGTAAGAGAGAAGGCTCTTGAGTCAGGCTGCCTGGGTTTAAGTCCTGGCTTATGAGTTGAATGGCCTTGGAAAATTTCTTTAATGGTGCTGTATCTCAGTTTCCTCATCTGTAAAACAGAGATGGCAATAGTACCTACCTTATAAGGCTGTTATGAGGGTTAGAGATAACGCCTGTAAAAGACTTAGCACAAAAACGGATGCATCGTAGGTGTTTAAGAATGAAGGCTTCTACCATCAGTCCATGGGAGCTGCGTGAGAGCCTGCAGGAGAGGACGAGCAGATAGCAGGAGGGCTCTGTATTCGGTGGTTTCCTTGTGATTAATGCAGACTCTCTGGTTTCTTTTGTATTCCTTTCCTTGCCCAGTATTGATCCTCCAGAAGGTGGAGAATGGAGACCTGAGTAACAAGGTTCTGAAGATCACTGATTTTGGCCTGGCCCGGGAATGGCACCGAACCACCAAGATGAGCGCAGCAGGGACGTATGCTTGGATGGCACCTGAAGTCATTCGTGCCTCTATGTTTTCCAAAGGCAGTGATGTATGGAGGTAAGGCTCAGAAGTGCAGGCTCAGTGTTCTTCAGATCTGTTTTGGTTGTACACACGCTTCAGGACTTGGAGAATTGAGGTTACGTCGAATCTCAGGCACCCTAAGTAGGTCTAAATGACCCCTTCAGAGCAATCTACACTAATTCCCATGTTGTCAGTCGACAGTTTCCAACGCCTTCATCTACCAGAAATTCCTCCACTGCTGTGGCAAATACGCATCTGTGGAGGTCCCTTTGTGTTGGTGATCGCTTCCTAGGAAAGATCAGTAGATTCCAGGGATAATGTGTACTCCCATCTCTGACTGTAGGGTGGTAAGGGTACTCAATTACTCCTGGAGACCTTCGCCAGGGTCACCCTGGCTTGCTTAGCAACAGTGGCTCTTACTGCTAGACTTGTCCTCACTGTAAGCTCCTGGGCTGATAAGTATTCTTTGTGCTATCTCTTTTTTCTTGGTGAGCTGGAAATTATCCTTTCCAGTTATCTGGATAACCTTTTAGTCAGTGCTCTGTCTATCTGTTGAATATTGATATAGAAACGGAAAAAGACAGTCTTCAAGCATGCACCCAGAACTGCACAGTCACAAATTAGACCCGCCATCCCCCTAGTAAATGTCAGCCCAAGAGGTCACAAGGACCTGGATCTAAAAATCTTGCCCCCACTGAAGGGAGAATGAGCATCTACAGTGTGTGCATCTTCATGGCTATGAGACAGCTGCATCACCTTGCTATACAAAGAAAGGACCATAGGTTATCGTTGTACTTCAGTCTGTGAAGTACATTGAGATATTATTCATATACCATAAAGTTTACCCTTTAAAAAGTATGTCAGTGGTTTTTAGTAAATTTACAAACTTTTATACCAATCACCATTGTTATTGGATTCCTAGGGCTGCTGAAATAAATTACCACAAACCTGGTGGCTTTAAACAATAGAAATTTATAGTCTGGAGGCCAGAAGTCTGAAATTAGCATCTGCAAGGCCACACTCTCTCCAGAGACTCTAGAAGAGATTCTATTCTAAATAAGGATTCTGGGTATTAAGACATGGACATAACTTTTTAGGGCCACTGTTCAACCCACTATAACCACTGTTTACAGAATATTTTTATTGCCCAAAAAAGAAACCTGCTACCTATGAGCAGTCGTTCCCTAATCTGCTCTGGCAGCCACTAACTTACTTTCTGTCTTTGTGAGTTTGGTTTTTCTGGATGTTTCATACAGATGGAATCATATAATATGTGGTCTTTTGTGGCTGACTTCTTTTATTTAGCATAATGTTTTCAAGATTTATCCACGTTGTAACATGCGTCAGAACTTCATTCCTTTTTATAGCTGAATAATATTCCATTTATAGATATGCCAACATTTGATTTATTGTTCATCAGTTAATGGACATCTGGGCTGTTTCTAGTTTTTGCCTATTATAAATTCAGTTACAATGAGCCATTACTTTCTCCTTATAACAGGCAACGTTATCAGTTCTCTTGGGTATGTACCTAGGAATAGAATCATGGGGTTACACGGTAATTCTATGTTTAACTTTTTGAGAAACCGTCAAACTGTTTTTCTCCTTGGCTGTACCGTTTTACATTCCCAGTAGCAGTGTATGAGGGTTTCAACTTCTCCACATCCTGTCAACACCAGTTATTGCCTGTCTTTTTGATTATAGCCATTCTAGTAGATATTAAGTGGTATTTCATTGTGGTTTTGATTTGTATTTCCCTAATGACTAATGATGATGAGCATCTTTTATGTGCTTATTGGCTGTTTTTATGTCTTCTCTGGGTAAATGTCTATTCAAATTCTGTCTCTGTTCCATTTCGAATTGATTTTTGTATGTGGTGTGAGGTAGGGGCTCTAACTTCATTCTTTTGCATATGGCTATCTAGTCATCCCAGCACCATTTGTTGAAAAGGCTGTTCTTTACTAATTGAATTGTCCTGTCACCCTGGTCAAAAGCAATTTACCACAAATGTAATGGTATACTTCTGGACTCTCAGTTCTATTCCATTGATCTTTGTGTCTACCTTATACCAGTACCACCCTGTTTTAATTCCTGTGGTTTTATAGCAACTGTTGAAATTAAGAAATGAGTTTTCCAAGTTTGTTCTTCTTTTTAAAGATTATTTTGGCTATTCTGGGTTTCTGGCATTTCCATATGAATTTTAGGATCATTTTGTCAATCCCTGCAAAATAGGCAGCTAGGATTTAGATAGAGATTATATTAAATCTGTAAATCACTTTGGAGAGTATTACTATCTTAATATTAAGTCTTTCAATCCATGAACATGGGATATCTTTTCATTTATTTAGGCCTCCTTTAATTTCTTCCAATGATGTTTTGTAGCTTCTGTACATTGAATTTTATTTCATTAAACCTTAATTACGGGGTGAAGTAGCTATTGTAAAGAAAGAGTTTTTCTTTACTTAAAATATCTGACTAGATCTCATTAGATTGACCTGTATACTGATACTCAACTGTTTTTGACCTAAAAAAGAAATCCAGCAATTTTATATGCTTCAGCCTAATATTTTCATTGCTTGACCATAGGCTAATGAGATTAGTTAATATATTAACTAAGCTAAGCTACTATTACAAAGAGCTTACAGATGTGGTGGCTTAGTGGCAGCTTAAATAACATAGAAGCATATTTCTTTTTTAACACATAATCCTGCCAGTCCAGGCTGGTGGGGCAGCTGTACCCTATGAGATTATTCAGAAACTCAGGTTCTTTCAGGGTCCCTAAATTG
>NW_006494609.1:142745-159746 GCF_000325575.1 Pteropus alecto | reverse complement strand
TGGCCAGCAGTTTGCCTTTAATTTGGAGACAGCCCAGAAGTTGTGCACGTCTCTGTGCACACCCCATTGTTTGCGGTAGGTTATGTAGGCACACCTGGCTCCGAGGGAGGCAGACAAATGTAGGCTGTAGCTGGAAAACTGTATGCCCAGCTGAAACTCTTACTATGGAAGAAGAGAATGGATTTGGGGGCCAGTCAACCACTTGTCACACTCAACTTTATCTTCGCTTTCTTCATGGGAAATCACGACTTCTCAGTAACACGATTGTTTTCTACTTTTTATATTCCTGGTAGCCTCTTCTCTCAGCCTGGCCCTGAAGTCATTCAGGTTTTATTGTCACACACTCCAAAGATTTCTGTTTACTACAGTGATTTGGGCAGAGTTGCCTGCAGTATCAAGGTACAGTCTTAGTGAGAAGGGAAAACTCAAATGCCTTGTGTACGATCATTTCATAGTGATAGAAATGGTAGGCAAGGAAGGGCAAGGCTATTGCAGGGCTTTGTCCATCATGGAAGGAACAAGGTAGGACCTTTCGACTTTTACCCAAAGTGTCTTTGTTCCAAGACTAAGCTTCAGGTCTTGCCCTTCAACCACAGATCCTGAAAGGAGGCTTGAGGAGCCTCTGGTGAGAGGCATCTGATGAGGTTATTCTACTATCTGAAGGGACTCGCTTGGAGGTAAAGTCCAAATCAATAGCATCTTGGAATTTGTCACATGGTCCGCTCTGCTGGTGGGTCTCTATTTTAAAATTGTTCCCGGGACCTAAGCCTCCTGACTCAGCTTGGTTGAGGAATGTCATTTGAAAAGATAAATCACCCTGTTTCCTTCCAAGTTTCTTAGCTTCCATCCTGTGGCATTGCTTTCTAGGACACAATCTATTGCACCCATTAAATGGGCCTTTAATTCCTCCCTCCTCAAGCCTACTCATCTAAGTGGCTCCAAATGATCTTGCACCTTTACCAGAGGAAAACATGTGTCCATTGCCATATGTACAATACACGTACAGTGGTGACAGATTTACTGCATACAAATGCTTATAGGCTAGGATCTATGCTGAATGCTGTACATCTTTTATCTCATTTGCCTATTGTGTGTGGGATGAAATGAAGGCGTTTTATTGATCATTTTAAGTTTGAAAAATTACAGTAGTAAAGCATGTTCACTATAGAAAAAAAAATTAGAAAATGTGGATAAACAAAAAAATAGAAAATCACCCACAACCTTCTAAAGATAACCTACATATTTTGGTATGTTTATCCCTATTCACATGCTTGTCCACCCATCCCTTAAAATGAGACCATTCTGTTTTCTAAGCTACTTTTTTAATATAGCATGAGAATATTACCACATTAATAAGTATTTATTATGCCAATAAATACGTTAATGTATATATTACATATATGTGTTAATAAATGTTATCATTTTGAATGAGGGTCAAGTTAACAAGATGAAGAAGAATTGTATGTTACATTACAGTTTAGAAAGTGTTTTCACACATGGTAGTTCAATTGTCTTTGAGGTCACAGCTGATTACCAAGTGCAAGAGCCCATTCAAGAGACTCCCTCTCCTTTCAAAGTGTGGACCCTTGAATTGACAGTCTTAGAGACAATGTAGGTTAGTCCTGGTCCAGCACAGGTGCGGAATTACCGTGCTTTTGGTTGGTAAGTTTTGCTATCCTTTCTGATGCTTTTCTTTACTTTGAAAAGAAAAAAACACTTATGACCCTACCAAATGGTGGAAAGGATTACCACACCTCTGAGGGTGGCTAATTATGGACACAGGGTGAGTTCCCCGAGGGTTCAGGCAAATCACTGGCGGCACTGTGGGAGCTGGTGGTTCTCAGTGGGGGAGGGTCTCCCAGGTAGCGTTTTTCGCTGAGCTGGTTTTTCCAGGCTGCTTGTAAATGGTCTTGAAAGGACCTCTTGACCTTTTCTCTCAATCCTGAAAGGGCAACAGATTGGGCTAAACCTAAAGTAAATCTGTGGGCTTCTGCCTGCCTCTCCCTGGGACTCAGACCCTATCTAATGTGTATTTCTCCGGTTCTCTTCTTGGGCTAGTGCAAAAGGAATTCCAACACTTTCTATGCGTCACTTTCTGTTAGAAAAATAAAGAGGGACATCGGCAGAGGAAAACTTTGGTTGTGTCGTCCCCGGAAAGGCTTCTTCCCTGCATGCTGGTGTCCCCTGGGAGGGCTCCCACCAGACAAGGCAGGCTCTCCATAACTCTCACCAGACACTTCATCATTTCAGGTCCTTTCCCAGGGGAAATTCAGTGTTTACTAGCCATAGATGGTAATTTCGGGGTCACAAGTAGTTATTCATTTCTCGAAACTATTCTGTGAGGTATAGGTATGGGTGTCTTTGTTGTAAAGAGGAGGAAACTGAGGTTTGGGAAGTGAACTTGCTTGCCCAAGGTCACATGGCTGGTACGTAGTAAAGCAGGCATTTGACTCAAGTCTGTCTAAATCTTTCTTGGGCAACAGTGCCCACCCACACACACCCCACCCCCCACCACCCTTGAGCAGCAGGTCTCCCATTTCACTTAGTCGTTGAGCCCTTCAGATGGAATGGAATGCCGGTGAACAAAGAAACAAGTCAGGTATGAGCAGAGCTCTTATTGAAGCTGGGAGGGGTAGAGTCCCTGGCTCCTCCCTCTTCCAGGTGGCCTGAAACATCTCCATGGGTCACCTAGGGCTCCACATGGAAACTGTCATAGAGGGGATACAAGGACAGACAGGACACATGCTTGGATCTTTAAAACACTCTACTGTCTTTCCGGATGCCTAGGGTTCAGACACCATCGTCTTGCCTGGATGAGAGAAAGGAGTTCTTTGGGACCTTGGGTTTTTGTTCCTTAGGGTGGAGGTGAGCAGTAGCGCCAAGAGCAGACAACTGAAGGTGGAAGTCGCTCCAACCTAGGAATCTAGTTAGCAGTGCTGAGAGTTCTTAGAGGCCACTTGGTAGAAGGTAGTCAGCATGACCACTGTCTAGCTGAATCACGTTAAAGGTTTGGCAGGAAGTATAATAGTGCAATTCTTGGTGGTATTCAGAGCTTACTCCAGGGTACCCCCAGTGAAGTCTGCAGGACTACCAACTCAGTCGCTATGTAAGTGTCTACTGTGTACCAGAGCCTGGGCAAGTCCCTGAGAATGCAGATTAAAAGCTATCCCTGCCCTCTAAGAGCCCTCTTTAGGGAAGGCTTCCTAAAGTGTCCAGTTGTTCCCATGAGCCTCAGTCTAAAAGCCAGCTCCTTGTCTAGACAAGAGAAGACTTAGCAACTGTCTACCAGGCTTTTTCTTGTTAAGATACATAAAGAAAACGATAGAATTTGGAGAGGTCACTGGGGTAAAAACATTGTCCACAGAAACTGGCCATGCCACTCGGAGGGGCCATCTGTAGGAGGTCCCAGGATGCCCTTGAACATTGGTTGGCACATTGCTGCTCTGTGGAGCCATACCTGGCCACTTGGGCTTCTCTGAGGGCAAGTTCATGCCCTTGTACATGCTGTTCGCTGTCTCTGGAGCACTGGCTCTTCCTTCACTCAGCAGTCAAGGTTTAGCTCAAGTTTAGCAGTTTCCTGCCCTGATCCTGGTCTAGTTTAGGTGACTCTCTTTTGTTTCCTCATAGTATCTCTGTTATGACTCATTTCTCTGTATGCTAATTGATGTTTTTCCTATTCCTCCTATATGTTTTTCCTATATAAAATTTGTGTCTTATCCTTTATCCCAGTGCTGAGCATTGAGCTTGATGCATAGTAAATATTTAGTAGATGTTTAAAATTAATGAATAAATGGTGGTGCTCGTGAATTGGAAGATGATCAGAGTTTACCAAGCAGAGAAATGGTAGAAAGGCATTCTAGAGAGAAAGAATTGAGAGTTGGTCCAGGGTCTACTATGACTTATTCCGTGTATACCTGCCCTTAATTATGCTGCTGTCTGAAACTTGCTTTCCTCATCTGCAAAATGATAAAACTTATCTTGGCGGTTTGTTGTAGGGATTCAATATGATGTTCATAAATGGGTTAGTACCCTGCACATACAACATGCCATGATAAAATAGATACTGGTTTTATTCATATACTTTAAAAACGAATATGACTTTTTGGGGGGTTGTAAACTACTGACGAGTATTAAAATTTTTGAGGTTTTGAAAATATAAGGAGAGCCTCTCTTCTAACTGTTCATGGCCTTATGGTTTCTTGTCCTTACTTATTCCTGGAAGGATTGAACACTGCATGATTTTGCCTAGTTCTGATTGTGAATTTGTAGAATAATTATTCCACTAAGCCTTGCGCTCCTCATCCTCTGACTCACAGGACATATGAAAAGAAATTCTTCATGTGGACTTGAAAGGTAGGAAGGGAACTCTGAAATCCTCACAGCTGACGCTGTGCTCTGCCCCACTGATGCGGGTCACCCTTGTGAAACTTTCCCCTTTGAATTAAACAAACATCTGTTAAGAGCTCACTCACACTAATGGAGGCAGAAATCTCTTCAAACTAGTGGCCATTAACGAAATCTTTTACAGGAGAAAAATCTGTTTGTTTTGGGTGGTCAGCTCTCTGCTTTTCTCAATCTAAAAAAAAAAATGCGTTTGTGACTAAAGCTGAAGTTTTCTTAAAACAGAAAGAATGCATTCTTGGGAGGCTGCCTCTTCTCCCAGTTCGTTATATTAACAACAATGCCAACAAAAGAGCTGTGGTCCTTGAGCACTGATTGAAACACGAGAGGAGCTCATTTAATTTCATGACAGCCTGTGAGACTGCTAGTGTTATTTACCCTTTACAGATGAGGAATTTGAGAAACAAGGCTTTGGAACCAAGTGTGCCTGACTCCAGAGTTTTTGCTTTCAGCCAGAAGGCCTGAGGGTCTCCTTTTTATATTACATTAGTATATCTATTTTGTGAGTCTCCCTACATGCTGGAAAGAATGTGGGATGCTCGGCAAGGCCGTATGAGCTATTTCAATGAAGTTGCACCTGTGGTTTATTACATGGCTTCTGTCTTCTTCCTCTCCTTAGCTATGGGGTGCTGCTTTGGGAGCTACTGACTGGGGAGGTGCCCTTCCGAGGAATCGATGGCTTAGCAGTCGCTTACGGAGTGGCCATGAACAAGCTCGCCCTTCCCATCCCTTCTACGTGCCCGGAACCTTTTGCCAAACTCATGGAAGGTAAGTGATCCCTGGTAGGAACAAAACTGCGACAGTTTACCTTCCTATCAGCATTTGATAGATTTTTGGCCCATTCTGCAGGATCAGCTACCAAAAGAGGACATGAAGGGTTAGTCACTCAAGGGGGACTCCTGTGGGCAGTTGGAAGACCTACTTCAAAATGACGTCAGCACCCTGCTGCATTAATATCACGGATGTCCCTCTGTCCATCTCTAGTGACTCTAGAATTTAGTGACTAAAGCTTGCTATCTAGTACTTCAGTATATTATTTAATACAAAAGAAGAATGTATAGCAGCTTTTATTTCAGGACATATGAGTATCTTACATATAGAAACAAAGAGTATCTGCGAAGAAAGCAACCCTTAAAGTCATCCAGTCAAATACTATACTTTCGTAAGTGAGAAATCCAAAGCTGAGAGGTTAGGCAGATACGTGGCCACACTATTAGTTGTATCTGAGCTGGGAGTGGAAGGAATTCACTTTTCCTGACTCTCACTTCTGCACTTTTTATCCTTGCCTCTCACTGCAGCGGGGAAGGATAGCTCATTTATTTATGGATAAATTGAGGCCCAAGTAGAGTTCTCCATCGTGAGGACTGGAATCATGAGTAACATGGCAAATTGTGGTAGTTGTGCTTCACACAAGGGAACTCTTTGGGCTTGATTTTCTGATGCTAGCTCAGCAGTCAGAATCAGATAGGTGCAGAATGGCTACGTTTTATTTCCGAATTCAGCCTCGATGATTGTGATGTTGTGCAGCTCGCTTTACTTCCTGAGCCCTATTTATGGTTATCTAAATCCCCATCTCGTTTCTGGAAGGAGAAATGGAAGGTAGTTTTCTGGTAAGTGAGGTCACATAATATCCTTAGTCTGACACTTGCCTCTGTTTGTTCATACTTTTTGTCTGCTCACCTATTCCATGAAGATTGCTGGAATCCTGACCCCCATTCACGACCATCCTTTACGAATATCCTGGACCAGCTAACTACCATAGAGGAGTCTGGTTTCTTTGAAATGCCTAAGGACTCCTTCCACTGCCTGCAGGATGACTGGAAACATGAGATTCAGGAGATGTTTGACCAACTCAGGGCCAAAGAAAAGGTAAGAAGGAAAAGAAAAAGCATGCAAGGAAAAGAAGGCATGCAATTTTTGAATCAGTGAACTTTCTCTGTGGACAGATCCTGACAAGACCACCTTCCGGCTTGATTTGCAATAACAGGGAAGGTATTTCTTTCGTGGCTTTACATGGAGACAATTCTCCAGGCCTCAGGTGTGACCTGAAATGGTATAGACTTTTTCTTTCTTTTGGGGATATGTCAGGATTAAGGAGGAGGAGTCTTGAATCCAAAGCTCTCCTTGAGGGTATCTACTTTATTGTTCAAACCAGAGAAAGAGCACCATTGGGCAAGTACCAGTGGGGTGACTCACCCTGATGGCTGAAAATAGAAGAGGGTTTTGCAATGGACTTCTAGGGGGGTTAACTTGATATAGGGATGCTTAAACATTGAGAACAGTTATCCGAACATCTTGCTAGTGTCTTAGTATCACAATCAGAAACAGCAGATGGACCAAAAATACCATGGGTCTGAAATTGTTTATTTTTCATGTTTTTATGAAAAGGGCTGAGGCCCAAACCAACTCAGGGATCAGAGACACTTAGCCTACTAGAGAGCCACCTTTTGTTTTGGTGGCCATTCCCTAAATGGCCCCTCTCTATACCCTGGCTGTCCAGCTAGTAGTCAGTATTCATACTGCTGATCAAAGCAGCTGTGTTGCTTATACTGGGCGAGAGGCAGGGGAAGGACTAAAGTCTAAGGGCCACAGCTATGGCAGAAGGGCTGTCCACATATAGACTCGGTTAATTTCTTTTTCCCTTCTCACTCCCCACCATTGGAATTTGGGAAGCAATATGATAATAATAGTAGCTAAAATTATATCTGTCTTTATGGCTTTCCAGCTCTTTCACTTGAAAGGTCTGATGAGACCCTTTTGTCCTTATCCAGAAGTCTCACAGCCCCTTCCGCCAGTGCATAGGGCAGGTGTTATCTTTTTCATCTCAGAGCTGAAGGTCAGTGACTTGTCTAGTAAGTGGGGAAACAGAATCTTGAAGCTAGATCTTTTGATTCCAAAACCATCTTCTTTCCAAAATCATTGTTGTTTCCCTAAACAAATGACTTAAAAATTATTTCTGGAGCTTATTTGAAGGGATTAAACTCTTTTTATGCAACATAGCAATTCTAAACTGGTACTGTTTGGCAAGTCAGTGAGCGTTCTGCAAGCAAATGGAGGGAGCTTATGATGAATCTTTAGGGATCTGGGGCAGGGGAGCTGGTGAACCCACACTGACCATTGAGCTAATTAAAAGAGACCGTTCTATTACTAATGCTGTTCCAACCAGAAGAACCCCAGAGTTGCCAGCCTTTTTTTAGATTGCTGAATCACTGACTCAGTTATTTCTTTTGATTGGTGAAATTATAAGGGTACCAGCCAGTAAGAAAAATAAAAGTCGGATTTTGTCAGCAAGTAGTTACTAGGAAAAGTCAAACCCATGCTCATAATAGCTAACATTTGTAGAGCACATACTGTGTGTCGGGCTCTGTTATAAGTAATATATATGCATTCTTACATAATTTTACATAATAAGATAGTTGTATTATATAATGCAATCCTGTGATGTTGGTGCTGTTAACTCCATATCACATATGATAACCATATTGTTTCCCAAGGCCAAAGTTTATACAGTTTGTTCTGGAGTACTTGCTCTTATCTGCCATGCTGTGATGCCTCTCCATTGTAAGGCTCGTAGGTGGGCAAGCGTGGGTAAGATGAATAATGAGCTTTCTCTCTTGAGAGATTTCCCCTTAAATCATTGTATGTGGGAGATGTGATTTGCATACTAGGAAGCTGATCTCCAAATAGGTGTTTCACAATAAGGAGATTTACCAAATTTGAGGGTCTTCCAGGTATGTGGTACCATAGGTGCGTATTCCATAAATGTTCTCATTTCTCATATGATTCAGCTCATTCTTCAGATTGGCTCAACCTACTGCTTCCAGGTATTATGATGATAAATTGGTCCCTGGGGTTCGAGTTCCCTTAAAGGAAGGGCCCTAGACCCAAACCATCCCTTAGACAACAGCATGTAGGAACGAGGATTCAAGAAGTCTGAAATTAGCTTCAACCTTTCAACTTTCCCATTTAGCAACAAAATCAACCAACCAGGAATAACTTTTCTTAATCTTCCTTGTGTTTTTGTTCTCTGTTTTATAGTGAACCAAAGATTTGGAGGGTGTACAGTTAATCTGTTTGGGGCTTATTTCATCAAAGGAGAAGCTCAAAAGTTCAAGCTCGTCTCACAGATACTTAAGATGAATCTATGTTCCCATAAAGGAGGATTGCATTTATGAAATTGTCTTCTATCTTCTTTTTCTTCTTTCTCAGTCACTCGTTCATTGATTCTGGTTATTTATCAGCAACTGAGCATCAATCATGTACTGGACAATTTTCCAGGTGTAATCTTTTTCTCAATTTCTCTCCTTTCTATCACCTTTATGGTTATTTTGATATTCTCTTGGGAATGGAGGACAACTCAAATGAAAAGCTCCTAATATCAGAATATTTTGTTCTATCTTGTCTCTGCTTTCTCTTCTGCTCTCTGCCTGCTGCTCAGCTTCCCCACTATGTCTTCATATACTTTTTTTTATAGCTCTAGGTTCCTTCTCTACTATATTTTGACTTCTAGTGGAACATTCCATTGAGAAATTTAAGTTTCAGCCACAGAAGTGTTGTCCTGGCTTCCTCATTAAAGAAGTGCCCCACTTTTTAGATGTGGTTTCCTCAGGTTATTGATATGAAACCTTCCCTTGCCCGCCCCCCATTCCCCACACACATTTTAATTCTAGGCCTGGGGTAACCAGTGTTAACAGTTTAGATTCCAGATTTTAAAATTTTATACACGTTTCTTGTTCTCTTTCCTGTTTTCTCTCCTATCTCCTGATTCTATATCCCATCCTCTTCCCAGGGACTTCATGCCAGGTTCATTTATAAATTCATGCATAAGGAAAGAGGAGACAGGGAAGAGGTTCTGCCCACATAACATGGCAGTGGTTCTAGAGCAAGTGCCTGACAAAGACTTTAGAAAATGTTTTCTCTCCTCTTTGCTGTGCTATCCTGATCCTTCCAGAGTAAATGGTTGTCCTTTAAGATAAGATGAGAGTTCAAACCACATGTCTCTGTACACTCACTCATTAAGTGAGGATGCTTTCCATACCTTTTTGAACAGCCACCCTGGAAATATATTTATTTTTCTTGGAACATTAGGTGATGCAGGAGGGTGATTCATTTACAGAGGGCACATTTTAAGCTAGATCACATTAAGTTGGCTCTGGTTTTTAAAAAAATCTTTTATGTGATGCAAAAAAATTAAAATAGAACCAAGTCTATAAAATTTAAATACATATGTTTTCTACCCAAAGCCCCATTTCTTTTTTCCTCAGTCACAGGCAACTTTAATCAATAATCAAGGAGCATCTGGGAACTATGAGCCTGTCTCCAGGGTTGGCCTGTGGCTATTCTAGCTATTTCTTCAGTATGGCTCTTCTGAGATTTCCTTTCCCCGCCATTCAGGTGGCCAGATATTCATTTACCAGCTAACTGTTGAGCGCCCCCACCTCTGCCGGACACTTGAAGTATAGGGCATTCTAGGAGCACTCTCCAGAGGGCTGTGAGCACTAGCCCTCTGGGGCTCCTGGGCCTCATGCCTCTGCACCGAGCCCCTCACTCTCCTCTCTAATGGTTCTACCCACCCCGCAGGAGCTCCGCACCTGGGAGGAGGAGCTGACGCGGGCTGCGCTCCAGCAGAAGAACCAGGAGGAGCTGCTGCGGCGCCGAGAGCAGGAGCTGGCCGAGCGGGAGATTGACATCCTGGAACGAGAGCTCAACATCATCATCCACCAGCTGTGCCAGGAGAAGCCCCGGGTGAAGAAACGCAAGGGCAAGTTCAGGAAGAACCGACTGAAGCTCAAGGATGGAAACCGCATCAGCCTCCCTTCTGGTCAGTGGCCAGGGACCTGCTGGGAAGTGGGACCGGGGCAAGGGGCTGGTGTGCCTGGGGATGAATGGGAGCTGGGGACTGGCCTTGGAAACATGAGACCCCGGGTCTAAAAATAGAGCCGGTTTGGAATGGGTCATTCTATTCAGTGTGTGAAAGACTGGCCTACCAAAAAGCTACCCCACTCCAGGGGAATTTTTGAATGTGATTAAACACAGAGTATGAAGGGAAGACAGCCTGGCAATGGACCTGACAGGCAAGCACAGTACAGGCTGCTAGAAGCATGGTCGCTCCCATGGGCACATCTCACTTTAGACATACTTGGAGAAGGAAGCATGTAATTGGAGGAAACAAATTCCAGGGTGTGTATGTGTGAGACAGAAAACTGAATTCTTGTCTCTGTAAAATAACTCATCTCAAGTTTCTTTAAATAATTAGTTCTCTGCAGTTGAGATTAGGATTAATGTATAAGAATTTGATTTACACGTACCTTTTCAGAAACACATTGGCTGAATACAAGTACATTTGTAGTATGTACAGCCTTGGGAAAATTCAAAGAAATATGAAACGATGAATTAGAATCTTGTGGTGTGCAGTGTAACTACAGAGGAAGTAAGTGCTAAAGTGTGTGTTAACATAGATTAAAAAGTTCACTGTATTCTGAGTCCATAAGACCCAGGACACAAGCTTATTGGAAGTGAAAGGAACCAAGGAAAAATGATACAATAGGAGCAGTAATGAATGATTTTAAGTACTAGGAGAGTGGCTTAAGTACAGACAAAGGAATTCATTTAGTGAAAGTCAGTGAATGTGTTCAGGGGATATGTTTACTGGCTTCTTTGTTGCACATTTTTTTTTTCTTTTCAGGCAACACAGAGTCTTTAAGTGCCTCTTGAGCATCTAGCATGTGCCAGCATACTGCTGCGTTCAGGGGAAGCAGATAGAAAAGCGATAGTTCTCACCTTCAGGGAGATGGCAGACAGTGGGGAGACCTAAATGTGAACATGCAGCTGTAATTATTATACCTCTTTGATAGATGAGGAGACTGACATTCAGAAATTCAGAGCTGTAAGTTTTACATCTATTATGCTATGCCATAACTGCCTTTGGAATACCTCAGAATTTGGACCATTAGCTCTATGCCCCTCCCTTCCCTAGGTTCCCACCAAGGATTAGTTCCTATTACCCTGCTTTGCTTGCACTCAGTGTGATAAGCATTAGTTTGCCTGCTTTGGTCCCGAGAACAGGGGGCTTGTACTAATAGGTTACATGAAATAAAACTTTAAATTAGATTTCCTACAGTAATCAAGAACTCTCATGACTCTTCTAAATATGCAATTGCTACACCTGTATACATTATATAGATAGCTTTATGAAAACTGTCTAATGACATTTCCTTGGATAAGGAATTTTCCTTCTCCTTGTGCATTCATCTTGCCATCCTGCCGTCTTTTGGGAAAATGAGGTGATTCTAAAAGAGAACGTTGCCCAAGTGAAGAAGGAGCTTCTCAGGAAACCAAGGCCTGTCCCTCAAGCCTGCCAGGAAATGTCAGTTTTCTCATAGGAATTTGATTATGGAAAAATTCTAATGCACACGCATGTGTTTGTCTTTCCCTCAAGCAGATTTCCAGCACAAGTTCACCGTACAGGCCTCTCCCACCATGGATAAAAGGAAGAGTCTCATCAACAGCCGCTCCAGTCCTCCTGCAAGCCCCACCATCATTCCTCGCCTTCGAGCCATCCAGTGTGAGACTGCTTCCCAAATTAGTTGGGGCCAGAACACACAAGGGGCACCTGTCCCCTGCTCTGTCCAGCCACCGACTGGTCCAGGCTTGCTCCATCCATAACTTCTGCCACTTCTCCTCGACAATGTGTATATACATGCACATATGTACGCAAACCTTAGCCCTCCCTCTTGTCTTCCTCCATTAGCTTTTCTGCTGCCTCCTTTGCCTTTTACTCTTAGTCAGATACCAGTGAAGGGGTTTGTGGGTATTATGGTCCAAAGCAATTTGGAAACGGGCGTGCGATGTAGATAGGTCGGTATCGTAACCTGGTACCTTGTGTGCTCTGCCGTATTTGGGGCATCTTTGTTTCTCTTTTGTTCATACTAATCAGGGAAGGGTGTTTTCAAAGTATAGGTCTTAAGAAAACTTGCCAAATATTTTATGACAGGCAACATCTGGACCAATTTTATTTTTACAGCAGTGTTTATTAAACGAGATTTATACATATGCAAACACATACATGTACATACACACATGTGTGTGTGTGTGAATGAATTAGTTTCCCTACTTTAAGATAGAGTTCATAAATAAAAAAAACCAAAACATAGATTTCTTGCTTTCCTTATAATCAAATCGGTGGGTTCCCCTCTGCGTGTAGCCACAGCTGGCCGGAACTCACGGCAGCTTCCACATGCCCTGTATTTCGCCTCAGTCCCCTCAACTCCTTATTTTTTGGTAACTGGCTCACTTCACTCATTTATGGTATAAGCCAAGTCTCTGAAGCATTTGGAGTTTCAGCTCTTGCTTAAGGTGCCAATTTCAGAAGAACATTCCCCCCCCTCTTATCTCCTACATGGTCTAGCTCTATTCTTTCCCCATCCTCCTACTCCTGAATTTTTTTCTCTAGTCTTCAGTCTTGAAATCCTCATTTTCTTTCTTTCCGGTACTTACTTACCAAATTTCGGTAATTCCACATCTTCCTTACCCCTTATCATTTTTCTCTCCCACCTACCTCATCACTCACTCATCCCAATTCAGTTCCACCCAACAAAACAAGTTTCTTAAGTCAGACCTATCTGGGACTCTGATGTCTGGCTGGCCTGAGCTCCACCTTTACATTGGACTTATGAGAAGCTGGGAAACATTTCCATGTTTGGTACTTCGAGAGTGCTAAATGGTTGGTGGCTGAGAACTCCGTTATTTTCCTGGAAGCTTCCACTTGGGCACAAAAGTGTTAAAGAAGTCTGACTTCTTCCCAGGAGCTGTGTGTGTGTGTGTGTGTGTGTGTGTGTGTGTGTGGTGTTTGGTTGGGTAGAGTCTAGTTTCGGAGGAGCCCTGTATGTCTGTTTCCAGATCCCATCCAACTTTTGTTATTCACAGTGACACCAAACGAAAGCAGCAAAACCTGGGGCCGGA
Source organism: Pteropus alecto (assembly GCF_000325575.1). Classification (NCBI taxonomy): domain Eukaryota; kingdom Metazoa; phylum Chordata; class Mammalia; order Chiroptera; family Pteropodidae; genus Pteropus; species Pteropus alecto. The sequence goes on along the minus strand of NW_006494609.1, from coordinate 146,384 downwards.
GCTCAGTCATCCCGAAGGAGGAAGGGGAGGAGGAGGAGAAGAGGGCTCCCAAGAAGAAGGGACGGACTTGGGGGCCAGGTACGCTTGGTCAGAAGGAGCTTGCCTCAGGAGACGAAGGGTAAGAGCCCGATCATGGGAAATTCTTTCTCACTTATAGACTTCTGTACCCTTTTAAAACCATGATGTGAATATCTTTTTCTTTGTTGTGTGTTTCACTTCTTTCTGAGAAATTATGAGTTTCTTGATCTTTACAACAGAGTTATCCAATCTCCTTTTCCCCTTGGAACCTCTTAGGACAGAGATTGGCGTACTTTTTTCATAAAGGGCCAGATAATATATATTTTAGGCTTTGTGAGCCATGTGGTGTCTGTTGTAACTACTCACCTCCACTGTGAGAGGGCAGCAGCAGCCACAGACTGTGGACAGATGACGTAAATGAATGAGCATGGCTGTGTCCCAGTAAAACTTTTTATAAAAACAGGTAGTGGTCAGGATTTAGCCCCACAAGTTAGAGTTTTCCGACCTCTGGAGAAGCCCTACTCAGAGTAGCAGGTGCCCCAAGCATTGACCAGATGTACAGAGTTCTGCATGCGTAGTCTACTTATACCTAGCTCTTCCCCTTAAAACGTCAGCTCAGAGGAAAGAAAAGGAAGAGCAGATTATGGGACTCTTGACTGGAGGCTCATCTGAAGCAGGGGCAGACAGAATAATCTAGCTCTAGTAGAACAGTTGGATATAACTCTAGGGCCACTAGAACTTATTTTGGGTCCCACCCCGTAGCCACGCTGATATGTATGAGTGCCCCCTCTGTTCTTGCTGTGGACTTATGGCCTAAGAGACAAATTCGACTGAGTCCTAGTCCTTCAGAGGACCATGTGGTATTAAAGAGCTTGGACGCTGACCCCGGACTGCCCAGGTACAAATCCTGGCTCCGCCTTATGCTTTCTCATCTGTAAAATAGGGGTTATGTCCATACCCATCTCATGGAGTTGATGGAGGATTAAATAAGTTCATCTTTGTAAAGTGCAGAGAAGATTAGCTGGCTCATAGTAAGCATGTGTAAATATTTGCTGTGATTCTTTTATGCTTCTCATGCAATTCTGTTTCATACCTGAAGAATGAACATAATGGTTTATACTTCTTCTTCTTGGTTTTAGAATCTAGAACCATGTTTCTTGACTTTTCCTAATGTGAGTATAAGCAGCAACCCCCTTCACCTTTTACGTTCATTTCCAAAGAGCTTCTAAACTTAGACATTAGAATTATAGGTGCCCTGAACCTGTAACTGGCCTTGGTATTCCTCCGAATACTAAAATTTCATGTCCAAAATCTGTTTCCCTATGTCGGATCTGAGCCAAAGGTAGAAAAACAGTTTGCTTCATAAAATATTGACTATTTGGAGCCAGGTTTTGGAAACCACTAGATACCTTAGAATAAAAAATTTAAATATGTAGGGCAAACTACCTAAGCCATGTAGGAATTCAGTGATTGAACCCTCTGGGGATGGCAGATTGCTCTGCCGTACCAAGTTCTACAGGAGCAAGAGCCCCTCAGTTTGTCCTTTTAGCCCTAGGCTAGAGTAGTATTGAGCCGAGGCTGAGAAACTGTCGCCTGTGGTATTGAACTGAATCCTGTGATATTTCTGACAGTGTGATTCCAGATAGGATTTACCAGGTTGGCTATGGATTCCAGTAGTTTCTATAGTTCTGCTTCATTTAAAGGTATTTTTTTCTCTTGCTAGTAAATTAATTATTTTGCAATACAAATTATTAACTTTGGAATTTTTTTCCTCCTTACATAGATTTACCCTCAAAACTTTTGGATCAATTCAAGTTATGTGACTTCATTTTTCATGATTTTGAATTCCTATTGAAAAAATATATACTCCACTCAGACCTTTTTAATGTCAGAAATTTTGAGATCCTCTATGTATAATATTTGTAAATTTAGCCCCTGTTGACTGAAGAAAATATATAATGGCAAAACAGCTATATTGAATTTAGTAATGTTAAGTGAATTTGCATCTCCATACTTTTAAAAAATAGTGCACATCTATAGGAAACATATGCACTTATCTGTAGACAGCTTGAGTATCTATGGGTTTACAGATGCCCTGTAATTATGGTGGGGTTGCCCAGGGACCTTTGTCCCACGGATTGGGAGGTCCTGGCCTGTAACAACTCAAGCAGAACCATCTTGTTAAGATTCTTTCATGGTGTGGGCTTTTCTGACTGGACAAGGGGATGGCTGCTGGCGACATAGCTGGAGTCCAGCCTTGAGGGTTCTCATGTGGGAGAGGCTGAGCTGATGTACCCGCTGCTGCCAGCTTCTGATTGTCTTTATTCATTGAAGATCCCCTCAGAGACGTGAGAAAGCTAATGGTTTAAGTACCCCATCAGAATCTCCACATTTCCACTTGGGGTGAGTCTAATCTTCACCCTTTCAAATGTACTGGTAATTATCTCCCTTCCATTTCCTTGTTCTCGCAGCACACTCCATAGAATCAAGCCTCGTTATTGCCAGGCTGTGCTGACTTTTTTTTTTTTTAAAGCAATACCGTCGTGCACCTTGGGAAAATTCCTGTGTTGGTCTGACTTTACATTGTTCTTCACTTCCCTAACCACTCCTGTTGTTAGGGTTCTCCTGCCACCCTTAGTTTTAGGGAGACTGTACTTGGCTATTTATCCTTTGGTCTATAGCCCTGACTTTGACTTTGCTAATCTGGATTTCCCTGGACCCAGAGCTGAAGGCGATGTTTTATGATTATCAGTTAGATGTCCCAGACTAGGATTGCTTATTTCTGGCTGTGTATTTTGGTTGACACCACTGGTGGCTGGAACGGACTTTAATTCATTGGTTTTTGTGATAGCACTTGAAACAGAGATCTGAAGTCAGGGGGAAAAGTGGTCCTTCAAGATGGGCTGAGAAGAGCGGGCTTTAGTGAACAGCTCTTTCTAGCCCTAAAACGAGAGCCACCTTTGGTTATAATTCTCGTATCTTTAAGGCAACCATAGCACAGATTCCTCAGTCCTCCCTCTTTTTGTCCTCAAAAGACCAGTGCTTCTGCGTCCCTACTTCCCCCAGCCAATAAGGGGGTTTGGTGGGGTTCCCAGTCTGTATCCTAGAGTTGCTGGCTTGCCAGTGTGAGCTGATTACAGAGGTGTGAAAGTGAGCTCCTGTCCTTTTCCTCTCCAGTCCCAGACAAACCGCGGGCTCCAGTACAGCACTATGCACTACCCACATAGGTCTGTCCCAAAGTGCACTGGGTTGGTGCAGCTTTGTTGGCTGATTTTTGTTTTTGAAAAGTGAATGGCTTTGAAAGTTACCTAAGCATGCCCCGAGCTCGGAAGACAAAATTGAGAAATAATGTGAATGGAGTGGCCTGGCCCATCTCTGCTAGCTCATCTGCCCCGTGCTTGCCTTGCATTGTAGGTCTTCACATCGCAATATTTCTAATGCCACCGATGAGTTGTATTCAGTGTTCATGGATTAAATGGCCTCTCTTTAAAATGGGCTCAGGCAAGAGCCTGTCCGGTGCTGGGCAGCCCTTATTCTTTTTGTCCTCTTTCCAGCCTGCCCACCAGATCTTTCCGCAGCCCATAGAAGCATGTGAGGGGGGTGGGTCATGCCCCTGCCCTT
>NW_006494609.1:139929-142723 GCF_000325575.1 Pteropus alecto | reverse complement strand
CCTTTGTTAATGGAGCAGGTGGGCTCAGTAAGGTTCATTGCCTGTACTCCAAGGCTTTGGGGCTTCAGTGTGATTAAGCAGACAGGGAAAGACATTTCCACAGGCCCATACAGCTGAGGGTGGAGTAAGGAAAGTAACCAGTTTCCTCATTTCCCCTCATTTAGCCTCAAGTCCCTGGTAGATGGATACAAACAGTGGTCATCCAGTGCCCCCAACCTGGGGAAGGGCCCGAGGAGTAGCCCAGCTCTGCCAGGGTTCACCAGCCTCATGGAGATGGGTAAGCGTTGCCCTTGTCTTGACTCTCTCCCCGTTCCCTCCGAGAATTCTTGGCCAACCTTCTAGGACTGTTTAGAATTATTACACCATGGGGGTTGTCTCCTCTTCCTCAACTCCTGGTCCCCCACCCTATTTCCTCTTAGTTTGCCCTACTCCCATTTCATTGAATCCTCCCAAATTACTACTGCTGCTGTAGAGCCTGTCCTTGGCCTTCTATCCCAAGGGGCCAGGTATAGTCTTCTTAGGGCAGGGCAGAAGGGTGAGGCATTTCCTTTGTCTGGGTCTGTTTCCTGGCATTTTAATGTGGGGAATCCACAAAACAAGAGATGGTGATAGAAGACGCCACAGTCTTCCACTTAAGGAAGTTTTGCAGTGTTACCTATGGTTACTGAATGGGTAAGGTTTTCTCCAGGCTCTCGGATAGTCCTCTTCTCTCTGGAGATTTCCAAAGTTGTAGTCGGTCAGTCTATAGAGCATACTGGCCTTTAACCATGTAGGGAATTCTAACCTTTTCCAGAAAACTAGTCCTAAGACCAGTCTCTAGGCTATCATTCAGGAAATCCAAGGTCCCTTCCAATTTTAAGGTGCAAAAAATGAGGAATGGTTCTGTTCTATCCATTGTTCCAGGAAACTCATGCTATACTTCTTGTATTGAGGGATCCTATAAAAGAAGTAGCAAATTAGCAGATGTCCTTTCTGCAAATAGGGAAACAGGCTCTGGAGTGGAGAGTGATTTCCTCATGTTGGTCACAGTTGAGTGAGGATGCATAGAGCCCTATTGGTTCAATGCCCAGTCCCTTGTCCTGCCCATTAGACTGTTTGACCTCTGCATCCCTGACTGTAAGCCAAGAGGCCTGGAGTTGGAGAGGAGGATCAGAATCTTGTTTTTGCTGCTTATTCCTATTTCCTGTCTGTTCCTCTCATCTTTACAGAGGATGAGGACAGTGAAGGCCCAAGGAGTGGGGAGAGTCGTCTACAGCATTCACCCAACCAGTCCTACCTCTGTATCCCATTCCCTCGTGGAGAGGATGGGGATGGCCCCTCCAGTGATGGAGTCCACGAGGAGCCCACCCCAGTCAACTCAGCTACCAGTACCCCTCAGCTGACGCCAACCAATAGCCTCAAGCGGGGCGGCACCCACCACCGCCGCTGCGAGGTGGCTCTGCTTGGCTGCGGGGCTGTTCTTGCAGCCACAGGCCTAGGGTTTGACCTGCTGGAAGCTGGCAAGTGCCAGCTGCTTCCCCCAGAGGAGCCTGAGCCACCAGCCAGGGAGGAGAAGAAGAGGCGTGAGGGTCTTTTTCAGAGGGCCAGTCGTCCTCGTCGAAGCACCAGCCCCCCATCCCGGAAGCTCTTCAAGAAGGAAGAGCCCATGCTGTTGCTAGGAGACCCCTCTGCTTCCCTAACACTGCTCTCTCTCTCCTCCATCTCCGAGTGCAACTCCACCCGCTCCCTACTGCGTTCTGACAGTGATGAGATCGTGGTGTATGAGATGCCTGTCAGCCCGGTGGAGGCCCCACCCTTGACCCCCTGCACCCACAACCCCTTGGTCAATGTCCGAGTGGAGCGCTTCAAGCAAGACCCTAACCAATCACTGACTCCCACCCACGTCACCCTTACGGCCCCCACACATCTCAGTGGTCACCGGCGGACTCCTTCTGATGGCGCCCTCAAACCAGCGGCTGTCCAAGCCAGCAGGAGCCCCTCCAGCAATGGGTTGAGCCCCAGCCCTGGTGCAGGTGAGTCCTGCCCTCCTCCTCTTTTCTCTTTCCTGCCTTTGTGCCTCCCCGCAGTGTGGAGACGTTAGGAGTGAACGCCATTCCTCCTCTGACTCAGCCAATCAAGACATGCTGACCCGGGGTGGAGAAGGTGGTGAATTCTCTCCATCCTGTACCTCAGGAGTCTTCCCTGAGGAGTGGAAGAAGCAGGCAGGTTCTAGGAAGGACCACACCGGGGACTCCTGTGGACATGCGGGCCCCGGGTCTTGGAGTGAACCGTGCAGTGCTTTCAGGGCTCGGGAAGGCCAGGGGGCTAGCTCTGTTTTCTCCCTACAGATTAGACCAAAATTACTGGAAGGAATTCTGCCCTGTGTCTAGGAGGGGTATTTTCTGTCACGTAGCTGGCTCTTGCCTCTCTTTATAGCATGAGTACAGGCACACTCATAAGGCAGGCTTCCGCCCGTGCCTCTCACGCCCTTCAGCACTCATCCCTTACTCATGCCTGACTCTTCAGACGTGGACGTGTGTCCAGGTAAATGGCTGCATTTGTGCATATGCCTGCCTTCTCCCTCTGACACCTGTGACACCTGGGCATGCACATGCTCATCCTAGGTCTTTCTCGCTACTGCCCCTTGCTTCCTAGAAGACTTGGGTCTGATTTGGAAACCACCTCTAATCCAGTAGGAGAGGAGATGGCAATACCCTTTCAGTGAGATTTCAGTGTGAATGACAATGGTATTTGACCATTCAGCTGGCCCTCCCCTCTTCAGATATGTTTGTTAAACTCAAATGTATGACCTCTT
>NW_006494609.1:138497-139554 GCF_000325575.1 Pteropus alecto | reverse complement strand
TCTGATGGCGCCCTCAAACCGGCGGCTGTCAAAGCCAGCAGGAGCCCCTCCAGCAATGGGTTGAGCCCCAGCCCTGGTGCAGGTGAGTCCTGCCCTCCTCCTCTTTTCTCTTTCCTGCCTTTGTGCCTCCCCGCAGTGTGGAGACGTTAGGAGTGAACGCCATTCCTCCTCTGACTCAGCCAATCAAGACATGCTGACCCGGGGTGGAGAAGGTGGTGAATTCTCTCCATCCTGTACCTCAGGAGTCTTCCCTGAGGAGTGGAAGAAGCAGGCAGGTTCTAGGAAGGACCACACCGGGGACTCCTGTGGACATGCGGGCCCCGGGTCTTGGAGTGAACCGTGCAGTGCTTTCAGGGCTCGGGAAGGCCAGGGGGCTAGCTCTGTTTTCTCCCTACAGATTAGACCAAAATTACTGGAAGGAATTCTGCCCTGTGTCTAGGAGGGGTATTTTCTGTCACGTAGCTGGCTCTTGCCTCTCTTTATAGCATGAGTACAGGCACACTCATAAGGCAGGCTTCCGCCCGTGCCTCTCACGCCCTTCAGCACTCATCCCTTACTCATGCCTGACTCTTCAGACGTGGACGTGTGTCCAGGTAAATGGCTGCATTTGTGCATATGCCTGCCTTCTCCCTCTGACACCTGTGACACCTGGGCATGCACATGCTCATCCTAGGTCTTTCTCGCTACTGCCCCTTGCTTCCTAGAAGACTTGGGTCTGATTTGGAAACCACCTCTAATCCAGTAGGAGAGGAGATGGCAATACCCTTTCAGTGAGATTTCAGTGTGAATGACAATGGTATTTGACCATTCAGCTGGCCCTCCCCTCTTCAGATATGGTTGTTAAACTCAAATGTATGACCTCTTTGGAGATAGAGACCCCCCTGTATTACTCATCTTTTTTAGGTTTCTGGTATCTAGCTTCGTTCCCATCACTTGTTTATTAAATGGATGGAGTGTGAATGAACAGACATTTCCTTAAGTTAGGGGACATTTTTGATAAAAGACCAGATAGTAATTTTTTAGGCTTTGTGGGACATACAGTTTCTGGTAACTACTC
>NW_006494609.1:133360-138460 GCF_000325575.1 Pteropus alecto | reverse complement strand
GGAGTTTCAGTTTTAACTTTATTTACAAATCCAGGAGGCTGGCCTGTGGGTTGTAGTTTGCCGACATCTGCCCTAAATAATTTTATTTCAGTCGAGACCCCCATATGTCCCATTATTATTAGCAGATACAGCGACCATGGCCTTCTAGTTCACTATTGCATTTCAAGTGCCTCTTAACACACAGGACATAGTAGGTGCTCATTAATTATTTGTCATTCATATTATCCTAAGTGAGTAGGGCCATGGCAAGGTGGGGAGGGAGCAGCATATATATATCACCCAGAAACCAGGTGCCATCGTCTGATGCCTCTCCCTTTGTCTTTTGACCAGGAATGTTGAAAACCCCTAGCCCCAGTCGAGACCCAGGTGAATTCCCCCGTCTCCCTGACCCCAATGTGGTCTTCCCCCCAACCCCAAGGCGCTGGAACACACAGCAGGACTCTACCTTGGAGAGACCCAAGACTCTGGAGTTTCTGCCTCGGCCACGTCCTTCTGCCAACCGACAACGACTGGACCCTTGGTGGTTTGTGTCCCCCAGCCATGCCCGTAGCGCCTCCCCTGCCAACAGCTCCAGCACGGAGACACCCAGCAACCTGGACTCCTGCTTTGCTAGCAGCAGCAGCACTGTGGAGGAGCGGCCTGGACTTCCAGCCCTGCTCCCATTCCAGGCGGGGCCACTGCCCCCCACCGAGCGGACGCTTCTGGACCTGGATGCAGAGGGCCAGAGTCAGGACAGCACTGTGCCACTGTGCAGAGCTGAACTGAACACACATAGGCCTGCCCCTTATGAGATCCAGCAAGAATTCTGGTCTTAGCATGAAAAAGGTCAGGGTGGGCAAGGGGGAAGCAGGAGGAGATGGGGGGAGCTGGCTGGCACAGCCCTTTCTCAGAGTTGGACCCCCTGAGATCCAGTCCTACTTCTTGCACTGATAATGCACTTTGAAGATGGAAAGGATGGGAACAGGGCCACTTCAGAGGGTCTCTTGCCCTACAGGGCCTTCTTACCCATGTTCGCTGGAGGGGCTGTGGCTATCAGCTCTGGCTGTGTAGGGGAGGGAGGGGTGCGTGCATGTCCCCCACTCTCCACAGTCTTCCTCGCCTTTAGGGTGACCCTGCAGTGTCACTCAGCCAAATCTGTCTGCTGCTCCCTCTCCTCAGCCCTCTGGGTATGCCCAGAGCCTGTCCTGGGGTCCCTCTGTTAACCCTGAGTTCAGCCTTCCCAAATACCAGTATTGGATGTTCTGCGATTGATTTTGCTCCTCTTCCACGTTCTTCCCCCATACCCATGAGTCAGAATCTTCTTTGGTGTGAGATATGAGTTTTTCTGTGTCCTAAGCCCTTTCGTGGTAGCCGAAGGGCTGAAGGCAGTGTGCCCCTGTGTGGGGCATGAGAGTTGCTGGACTTGGCACTACCTACATGCACGTCCAGGTGCCCCATTAATTTAAGCTTACCAGTGGTAAGGGGAGTTGCCTCAATGAGAACTTGGGGAAGCGAAGGGAGTTAGGAAAAATATGGTGGAGTGGAAGTAAAGAGGGTACTAGAGTCTGTTTGTCCTTGTTCTTTTTGGAAAAACTCAAAGAAGGGAAGAAACCAACACCTGTTGATGGCACCCATCTCTTACCTGGGGTCCAGACATAGTCAGACCAGATTCTGATACACACATGTGCTCATCCCATGAATAGTTTCTTGGGATGCCAGAGACAAAGTTCCTGTATTTGTCCTTTTATTGTCTGATCTCTATGTGCTATTCCCTTCCCTTGACCTTTCCTCCAGTCCCTAAGATTAGTGGACTTTGGGTTATGTATTTGGTTGGTAGGCATCTCTGCATTGCACCGGAATAGAATATGGGGTCGTGGTTGGGGTGTCCTGGATGCTGGGAGTTGGAACTGCAAATGTTCCTTCTCATCCTTGCGATCTATTCTGTGATGCTCTCGAAGTAGAATGGAGCCACTAGTAGTACCTTCCGTAAATGGATGTGGTGAGGCGATGATGTTTGTGAGTTGCTTAGTGAGCCACTGATGTACAGTAACCTTCAAGTCCCAAGCACCGGAGACCAACTAAGGCCTCTTGTCTCTGTGCACAGGGAGCCCCCAGTTTTGGGCCCTGGACTTTGGGCTAGGTAAAAAGGACAACAGTGGCCAACCCTGACTTTTCTGGAATTTGTTTCCTTAACTTGAATGTTGAGCTTCTTCTGGAGCTTTCCCGTTTGTATCTTCGCTATTCCACTTACTCTGAGGCCTCCTGTGTCAAGTGTAAGCAGTTGTCTTTGTGCGGGAATAACAGCTTGGTCTGGAGTAGAGTCCTTAGGTCATGCCCTCTCCCCTCAACACTCTCTGAGTGTTGCTCCGTTGTCTTTTATCATGGACTATTTCTCTGGAGATGTTGGAGACCGACCTGCAGGTTCCTTACACTTGCTGCCTGGATGCCAGAATGGGGAGAGTGGTGAAGCAGGTACGAGGGATGAATTTGGTCACTGCTCTCTTTCTAACTATGATAGGCATCCTGCCCTGGGGATGACAAAAGGTGTGATTTTCAAGTTGTTCCTTGTTTTATGAGCCCGCTGGCCTTTGGTTCAAGGGCCCCGCCTCGTCTGGGTAGGGAGGCACTATTCATTTTATTGCCTGGGGTTTTGTTGTTGCATCTCACCTCTCTATTTCCATTTGTTCAGCAAAGCCAACGTGTAAGAGATTATTTTTGCCCCTCATCTCCCACTCCTTGGTTAGGAGGGGAAAAATTGGGAATCCGGTCAGCATCTCCAGCAAACCAAGCGACGACTCTTCGTGCTTGGTGGGGATAGGGACACATGGTCTGTTCTGTGCCCTTCCCCTGGACTCTCCATAGCCCCAGTCCCTAAGCCACTAATGCATCTATAAACCCTTGGCCCCTCTAAATGGCCCTCTGGTGGGGTGCAGCCTACAGTGTAATCTAAACCATGCTGGCTATGGACAGTGCTCTGTGGTATGAGGCAGAGATTTTTCCTATGCTTATTTTCTACTTTTTGTCGTTTTGTTAGGTTGTAGCTATCTTTCTTGGAAGTGGTAGTGTAACTCAGGTGGTGTAAACTGAATGATGGCCACTTGCCATTGAGTGAGAGGTTGAAACCAGTTCTTACTCCTCCATCCAGGGGGAGCACAAGGGAAGCCTGGGTCCCTGCAAAGGGAAGAATTATACATGCAGGATTATTCTGAAAATGCTTCTGTGAGTTTCCATGAAGAAGAAGGTGTTCTCATCTCTCAACTCCTCCCAGCCTATGATGGGCCCCTGCCTGCCACACTGTCTCTCTGTAGGGCAAGGCTGAAATGGGATAAGGATCCAATAACAGGTTTGAGTTGCTTTCTGTCCACTCAGGTTCCCTTGCCTCTATGGTCATGGTCAGGAGCCGGCCTTGAAGCTGGGGTTCAAGCCTCTGGAGCAGTAGTAGCAGCCTTCCTCTGCCCTTCCCTTCTCTTTCTTCAGAGACTGTACCTTGCTCTTGGCAGGTGCTCACTACATGGAAGATGGTGATAGGAAATAGATCTTGTTCTCTGCTCCTTCTCCTTGGATCCTTCAGCTCCTTCCACTGATTCTAAACAGGATTATCCTCCATTTACCCGCTTGGCATCCAGGCCACTGCCTGGGGCTGAGTATATGTCCTATTTATCCTCATGTATTATTTCTAAGAGGCTTTTGTGGATGCTCTTAACTTTAGCATCCTGCAGGTGTGCTAGCGATGATGATGATGATTGCGATGATGATGATGATGATGATGATTTCGATATCTTACATTTGCACGACTCAGGATAATGCTAACCTTTCCTCCCGACCTTTACAAGATTACGTCATTTTCCTTCTACATTTGATATCCTTGCTGGTAGAGAAGGGGAAGTGCTTAATGAGGAAGATTCAAGTGAAGAGAAATTAGAAAGCTGTTTGGTTTGATTGCTGAGTCAGCCACCAGACTCTGAGACCTAAACAACTTGGCTCTGTTCCTCATTCTGCTTTTGCTGTCTGACCTCAGGCATGTCTCTTTGCCCCTCTCAAATTTCCTTCCTGTAAAACTGTCGTCACTTGCTTCCCTCACAAGGACAATGAGAGTATCAGCAGATCATTGAGGCGCATGGCTCCTTACATCCAGCGACCAGGAAAAACTGCTGGTTTTCAGTGCACTTCTCACCACCTTGACTTCTGGGGGATTCACCTACTGTTTTTTCCTTTGGCTTCTGGAAGAGGAGTGATTGGGAGTTGGCTTTGCATGACTAATAGGGACCGCAGTCAGGCTCATGCCTGTCTACTGCATTTATGAAGCACCTGATGTTTACAAGCATCCTTCCTAATTCCCTCACTTAACTTGTCAGGCTTATCATCCCCACCATTAGTGTCTTACCGAGGAAGCAGGAGATGAGGGAGCTGGAGGCAGCGTCAGAATGACAGTTTGGGGTTTCCGATTTCTTGGAGCCATTCCCAGAATCTTACTTGTTTAGACTCTGGAATCAGGCCAGGCTAATTCCTGGAAGAATCTTTGGGAAAGGGTCTGCTGACCCTTGGGACGTGTGTTATGGTGTGGGCTTCCTCACAAGCCCTTTTCCCTCAGGCCAGGGTTGCTCAGGGATAGAACGAGTCACCCCAAGGGCAGCCAGGCCTGACTTGTCAACACTCTGCTCTCCAGTCCCCACGTTAGGGGCGCCTCCCACCTCCCTCCTTAGCATTCCTAACTCTTCAAGCTCGCTTTTAACAAAGCACAGAGCAGCAGATACTGAAGACCGGATGGCTGTGAAGGGTACTCTTGAGGGTTGAAGTATCTGTCCGTCAGGCCCCTCTGAACACGGAACCTGTTCTTTTCCTCATGTGTGTAATTAAGCCTGTGCCTTTGACTCGGGTGTGTGAGGCCCCAAAAGGCAGGTCAGAAACACTCCATCACCTCTTGAAGGACTGGGAGAAGAAGGAGGTGCTGCTGTTTCTGCAGTGCCAGGCTTTTCCCGAGGGCTCTGCCAGAGACCGTAGACCCGGGTCAGAGGTGAGAGCAGCCCACAGTGCACTGTGATCATAAGTGAACATTGGGCAGGAGTGTCAGGGATCTGGTGATCTGAGCAGCCCACATACTAGTTGTGTGAAGTTGTAAAC
>NW_006494609.1:123439-133335 GCF_000325575.1 Pteropus alecto | reverse complement strand
TCTGTGGACCTCTGAGCCCAACCATGAACTGAGGATGATGCTGCCTTTCCTAACTGAAGCATGAAGCCCTTCTAACTTTAAAATGTATGGTCCTGGAGCCCCAGGTCCAGCATTCATAATCCTCACCTTGCTAGATTGCTTCCCTTTGTGGAGAAAAGTTGGGGGCGGGAGCTGCGGGGTTATAGGTCAAAAACACTTGGAAAATCAGCAGTGACATAGGGTTCAACCTACCCGACCACTGGCCTCTGTGGTTTCAGGCCTGAGGATGGTTTCTTGTCAAGCTATAGTTATTGTTAGGACACGTGTTTAAATGTGCCTCTCTTCTTTCAAACAGACCATTCTTTTCTTAGATCAGGGATTCAAATTAATAAAAATTCATATCAGAAAGGAAAACACACTCTTGCTTCTGGGGAGTCCTCAGTCCTTGGCTTTTCCCTGGCTTTGCCTCCTGGGCACTCACCACCTCAGACATTGGCGATGGAAAGAAAGCAGGAGGCAGAAACTGGCGTCCTGGCTGATTAAGGCTAATTAACAGGGCTTAGGTGCCTAATTAGGCTGACCCAGCCCTGGGTTTCTGGTTGGCTATGCAGGCCAGGAGAGCCTCTCATAGACTTCTCAGATGTTAACTGAGTATTTTCCCTTAGACTTGATGAGATACTGACAGGCCCCACCCCTTCCTTTGTCTCTTTCCTGCCTGGAAGTGCCCTGGCCCCTCTAGGCTTCATAGGGAGCTCTGGCATCTGTTCTTCCAAAAGTTGGGCTCCCTTCTTAATCTGGAGCAGTAGGACGGGTCCTTCCTGATTCTTAGTCTGTGGTTCCCTGCATCTTCTGCCAGTAGCCTTGCTTTGGGTCTTCAGCTCAAGACCGAAGCTAGAAATAGAGAATAGAGAAGGCCCCAGTTGGTTACCAGAGCCAGGAGCTTTTTCACGTCTCTCTGTTTCTCTTGGAAACAGACCTGCCTTTCTCCTGACCCATCTTCCCTCTTACTGGTTTGACCCGCCCTCCCTGCCAACACCCACAACCTGGTTTTACTAGACTGATTGGCAGGCATGGACCTGACAACAAGGTAGGTGTCTTAGAATGAGACACCGGAATACAATTCCAAAGGCTCAGAGACAGCCCTTTCCTACTGGGACACGTGGAGTGCACATCCAGGAATTCTGAATCCAGAGGTCAGATTGGTTTTATGAGAACGGGGCCTGGGGAATGATGGCCCCATAGATATGGTGCTACTTGCTCAGCACATAACTGAAATTTAAGACCAAGTTTCAGAAGTAATATGTTGCCTACCTTCCTAAAATCCTTCTCACCCAGATACCTGCATTGACAGATCCTGACTTTATTTAAAATTTTGATACTGTGTTTGACCTGGATTTTTAAAATTAATTTTAATGTAAAATACTGCATTGAAATATGATTTATCATGATAACTGAGTCTTTTCGGTGCCTCTTTAAATTTTCCATCCAAGATGAGCACTTCACTCACCTCACCCTGGCCTGCCTGCCCCTCATCAGGATCATGGTGGTGCTTAGGCAGAATAGTGAAGTAGGTTTTAGGGTTTTTTTTCTGGTTGCCTTTGCTTTCAGTCCCGAGTGAGGTGGTAGATAGCGCTCTGGGAGTGTTTGCGTTTACACAGGAATGTGTTGACTTACAACAGTGAAGCATCTAGGACACTTTTCATCTTTAGACCTGTAATTGGAGGTGACTTTTCCTTGATGTTCTCTAGCTTCCTTTCAGCCTCTCTGAAACCCCAAGGTCACTTAGAGGTATGTATGTGTTTTAGGGGAAAGGTAAGTGATTACAATAGACAGGACCCTTTTGATTCTCTTCTTAATAAGCCTCTTTGGGACATCTTTGAACTTCCAGAGCTGTGAATAAATCATACTCATTCTCTGTCTCAGATTTCAGAAAGGAATAAAGTGGTGGAGGAGTTTTTACTCCCTTGCATGCCTGGAAGGGTGTTCCACAGCCCTGAGGCAACCTCCATAATGTCAGCCATCACGTCACCGCCACCAGTGTCTTTTTCACTCCCATTATTATTCTCTCATTTTTATTTCTCTCTCATCATTTATTTCTGCCTCCAGTTCCGGAAGCCATGCTCTCTGTGGCTCTTCTTCCTCACTGTCAGAGTGAGGCATGGGTTTATCCTGGCCTAGGCACGGGTACTAACAATGAATTATAAGAAACCATTATATCTCCTCTACGTGGGAGGTGCTGTCCTAGAGGTTTATATTATTATTATTATTTTGACTCATAATAATCCATGGAGGGGAGGTATGACTCCCTCCTGAGGATGCGGAAACTGGGGCTCAGATGGTTATGTCGTATGCCCAAGGTCACACAGCTAGGAAGCAACATTGCTGATGTGCTCGGTGCCAAAGTTATCTCTCATTTTCCTCTAAGCACATTTTGGGCCACTGTTTAGAAGCCCTGGGATAAAATGGGCCTAGCTTAGGTCCACCTAGGCTTTGAGGTGGCTCTTGTCCCAGAAGGAGTATGTCCTGTGGCTAACCCATCATCTGCCTTTGCGACGAGTCACACAGCAGGATTTGCAACCTCCCACACTCAGCTGACTTCCTCTCTGTTGGCTGCTTTCTCTTGCACTGCTTCCTCTCCACAATTTGTCAGGGATTTGTGCCACATGGGGGTTGAGCATGTCAATTCTCCCAGGACCACTGACAGCTTGTGGGCCTCTCTCCTCTATTTTCCGACCCCAGTTGCCCCATTGCTGTTCTTTCCCAGAGCTTCAACCCATGTCCCTCCCAATCTTTTGAATTTGGAAGCCTTATTGTAGCTCCTCATTGGGAACCCGAAGCCAGGCTTTTGCCTTTTTGTTGTATCGATAGAGCCACACGCCCTTGGTACCCAGTTATATCAAAGAAGGGAGGCGATGAACTTGTCAACTTTCTCCTCTGATTTTTCTGATCACCCATCCCCCACACACGCTCACGCTCACGCTCACGCTCACGCTCACGCTCACATGTTCACACACAGATGTAGTCTAAGGCTGTGTCTGTATCTTCTAGAGGATTAAGGAAAGGAGTCGGAGATGGGTTTTATCTAGTTTGCAAAAAAGCTTTCTTTGGGATTTTCCTCCCCATTAGAGCCTTTGAGTCCAGGTAAAGGGAAAGTCCACATACGTATTCGTATGTCTGCTCTGCAATTGGCTACTAGTTTTCATTCCTAGGCCTTCCCTGCTCTAGTGTCCTGTCCGTGTGTCCTGACTCTATGTCCTTGAATTCCCATTTTGCTTTGGGATTTAAGTTATTGTAATTTGTCAACAATATTTAAAGGTTTTTTTCCTTTGGCTTCTTTTTTTTTTTTCAAGGTACTGTAAATTGTTGACTAGGGTCGCCAAGCAGGCTTGGTTCAATGGCTAAACCTCTTATCGTATTACAGTGTAATGCTGATCTCAGCCTGGTCTCGCCACCAGAGCACACACAGACTTGAATAAAACTGTTATAACAATGACTTCTGGTTTACTGTGTTGCTTTGTAAACTTGTCCTTTATCCTCTTATCTTTTTAATTAAACAAGATGTCCAAGTAACTGGCTGTTTCTAGGGAGTTTCTATATGTAGGAAAAAAATAACCAGAGAGAGACAGATATGGTGCAGGAAAGAAGTGGGTCTCTGAAGGGCCTGGCACCCCCACCTGGACCACAGGGGCCTTTCTGAAGCATGGCTCCAAACGGTGCCTGCCAGATGATTCAGTCTTTTCTCAGGACTGACCTTGGCACAGGTCATGAATCTTGGTTTTCAGAGGCCCTGGCGGGTGTGTGCTGTCTGCCGCTCCCTATCACTGTCTACCCTGATGTTGCTGGTGAAGTTGTGAGTAGAGTTCAAAGGACAAACACAAATGGAGTTGTACACTTGTAGACAAGATTTGCTGGTTGTGAGTCATGGATTCCTTGTGGTCTTGATACTCTTCATGGTCCTTGTCAGCTGTGTGACCTTGGGCAAGACACTTAACCTCTCTGGGTCACTTCTATAGCAAGCTGATTGATTATATATTGGGTAGGAATGAGGGTGAAAGCAGACAGGAAAAATCTTGTTTGGGGCCATTTTCTACCTCTTTAGTCCCCCATTTCATCATTCAGCTGCATGTGGAAAAATGGCTTCTGAACTTCTATATCGACAGCCTCATACCTTAATGCCATGACCTTTCATTTCACTCCATACATTTTAACCTTTTCCTCTGTAGCCTGGGGGAGGGGTGACAGTAAAGTGGGGTTCTGTGCTGGATGCTTAGATTGTGGGGAGAAAGATGACCTTTTGCTGAACTTTTGACCAAGGCCTATATAACCTTTGTAAAGGAGATAGGGTAAATATGGAAAATTGACTAAAAATAGACTCCTTGCTGGAGAAGATGCCATGAGAGGCGTCATATGCTGTATACATGTATGTAAATTGTTCCATGTTTCTGGAATGGAGGCTTAGAGTATGGGGAGAAAGATGACCTTTTGCTGAACTTTTGACCAAGGCCTACATAACCTTTGTAAAGGAGATAGGGTAAATATGGAAAATTGACTAAAAATAGACTCCTTGCTGGAGAAGATGCCATGAGAGGCGTCATATGCTGTATACATGTATGTAAATTGTTCCATGTTTCTGGAAAGCAGTTTGACCATATGGCATTAATTTTATAACAGGGGCCCAGAAATTCCATTTAGTAAGAGAAACTAGCTACGATGTGCCAAGCACTGCGCTAAAACTTGACCTACGTTAGTTATTTCATTTACAACATCTCAACATTCTCCAGAGTAGATCCTGTTGCTATCTCCATTTCGTATTGAGGAAGATGAAGATCAGAGTCAAGCGACATACTGAAAGCCACACAACTATCAAATAGTGGGGCTAGGATTTGTCTGATTCTAGCATGTGTTCTTGTGTCGTAAGAATGAGTCAGATGCAGACAGAGATTCATTTACAGGTCATCCTAACATTATTTACAGGAGGGTTCAAGTGACTACAAGTGACCCAAACAAGATTCTTTTGGGTCTCCCTCTACCCTCTTTCTCACTCAACATAGAATCTGAGAAAGTGATAACATGAAGACTCTCTTTACAAATTAGACACAGTCTAAATGCCTGACAACATGGGATTGTTTACGCTTCTCTTCTTTGCAAGGCATTTATCATCTTCTATGCGCCAGGTGCCAGCTGGACACTGGAGATTCACAGCTTGTTCAGATAGAGCCCAGTTCTCAAAGCCCCTACACAGTCTGGTGGGAGAGATTGAAATATAAAGAAATAGGTTTAATATAATGTGGTCAATGTTATGACGGTGCTAGGGAAGCATCATGGGTTGGTGTTAGCCTGAGCTGGGCATTCACGGACTACATGGAGGCCATGACACCTGAGTTGAGTCCTAAAGATGGCAGGTTGCAAAGGTACAGAGACATGAGATGGCTCCCTGTCATATCAAGCAGCACATTTCTGTCCCTTCCCATTTTGAAAATGACCCCTTATGATTCCTCATGCTAGGTTCCTAGCTCTGGTCTTATGATACGCCATATGTGATGTTATGTAGCCATTAAAATTATATTGTTCAAGAACAATGAAGGAAATAGGAAAATGTTCATAAACGGTAAGATACAAAAATTTTTTAAAAACTATTTTATCCTAATTATATACAGAAAATATATTTCCTTTTTTTTCCTCCATCTTTTAAAAAAATACATACTTGATAGGTATAAGAAAAAGATGAAAAGTCA
The DNA here is from genome assembly GCF_000325575.1 of Pteropus alecto. NCBI lineage: Eukaryota > Metazoa > Chordata > Mammalia > Chiroptera > Pteropodidae > Pteropus > Pteropus alecto. Next base: position 127,621 of record NW_006494609.1, on the reverse strand, counting down.
GTAATTGTTATCTTTATGGAGAAGTATTATGGATGATCTAAAAATGTTCTTTTGGAATTTTTAAGACTTTTTTTTTTTTTTAAGAATGAACATATGTTACTTTTACATTTAGCAAAACAATGGTGAATACAGTAGTTTTGGAAAGTTTATCTTACTTTCCAAAGATAACCAGGTTTTTCCGTAGTTGTCCCAGAAGCCCAGGCCACTTGCTTCGAGGCTGCCCCCTGCCCTAAGCAATGTAGCCAGGGAGCTCCAGAAGCCCTGCTTGTGGAAGGTAGAATTCAGGCTGAGGCCAGGTCTAGCTTCCAGTCCTAATGGGATCTTCCCCTGAGTCCTTTCCTCCCAATCGGTATATGGTGCTGGGATGGTGAGTCACCTGCAGAATGCAAGCAGAAACTAGTGAGGACACATGAACAGAGGAAGTTTGAAGAAAGGAGGTACCTTGGAGGTCTCTTAGAGGACACAGGTTAGGAATGTCAGGTCCTAGACAGGCAGGTAGTGTGCTCTGAGTTTGCAACACAGGCACACACTCCTCTGAGCTGGGCTGGTCATAGGTACACCGCACCCTGTTTACTTAACTGTGGAATGTGCTTCATTAAGGCTGGGACTGATGTGCTAATCCTCTGTGCCCTCCGGTCCTCACCCAACCTAGTTCGACCAGCTCAAGTTGGAGAACGTGTTTCGGCATAGGAGAGTGAAGGTGGTGGTGAAGGGTGGGCGTCTGCTGCTCTGCCCTGCCCCTCCTCTCAGACACTGGTCACACTGCAGCCACCTAATCAGGAGAGCCTCTTGTCTCAATGGCAGGCACTGGAGACTCCTTTGTGATAAGCGGAAGAGTGGGAGGGCTGGGATAGAAGATTAGCCCTAGAAAATATGCTCATGGAACACGGGTCTGATCATGTTACACCCCACCAATGTCTGTAGGAAAAGATTTGCATTCTTTAGCATGGCCTTGAAGGCCCATCACAATCAGGTCCCAGTTTACCTTCCCAAACTCCTACCACAGTTTGCCTGCCCCCAGCCCTTCCCCACCTACAAGACTGTACCCTTTCCTGTTTCCTGTAAGACTTGATCTTTCAGGAACAGAGGCCTCCTTCTTGAGAGAGCATTATCTTCTTTATGAACAGACACTCTGCTACCTATCCAGGTGTCTAAGCTAATTCTAACCTAATTAAGTGGTTAACAAGTGGTTGAATTGGGGGAGGGGGAGGCTAGGGAGAATTAGGCAAGAGAAAGAAGGAAAGAGAAGAAAGGAAGAGAGACTTGAATTCTAGAAGGTCACAGACTCCTTGGTGAGACAAAATATGCTGGAATGCGCTGAAGCAGTTCACTAAGGACAATGGGACTCCTGCAAATAAAGGCAGTCCTGGGGGCTGTGGTTAGCGAAGGGTGGCGGGTTAAAGAAGCGCTGACTCCCATCTTGTTTTGTGTTTTATCCACCCTGAAAAGAAAAGAATTACCCCTCTGATAAATACTTATTTAGGGCCTACTCTGGTCGGGGATACCGACTGGCAAATTCCAATTCACTCAGGGCCACGCAGATGAGTGAGTGATGCATTCTTATGGCAATAGGATGTGGTGGGAACTGTAGCAAATGGAGAGGCGTGCCCTGTCTGAAGGCTTCCACGTAAAAACAACGCATAACCCCCACCCCTCCCTGTATTTCAAAACCGCTAAGAGTAATGGAGACAGAAAATGACTGCTGCCTTTTTGGAGTTTACCATCTAGTGGGGAAAATCAGGTAAGGCAACAATTAAAGCACAGTGTGAATCTCTCTCTCTCTCTCTCTCTCTCTCTCTCTCACTCCTTCTCTCCCTCTTTCTCATAGAAGGAGAAATTAAGACTCATACTCGAAGTAATTTATCAAAGGTGTAGGTGAATGAGTTGAAATCTCTCTCTCTCTTTTCCTCCCTCTGTCTCTCGTACTTTCTCCCTCCCTCTCTAGAGAGAGAAGTGATATCTAAGTTGAGACCTGAATGATAAGTAAGTCTAAAACAGTCACTGGGTTGTGATGGTAATGGGGATTCTGAGTACTGCGAGTAGCCCGGATAAAGAGAATTTTTATCCTCTGCCAGATTGCTCATCTTGCCTTCCTCACTTCACACACAGGGTGCTTTGTTCTTGAAGGCTTTTCTTTATCATAAGTGTTAGGGTTCGCTGATAACTGGGAGAGAAAAAGAAAAGAAAAATTTTAGCCTAGGTGTGAGGTGGAATGGGTGCTTTCAGCTAGGTTCTACCTGCGCCATTTAGTTTGCTCTCAGGTGAGGGAAAAAACATGTCTCTCAGGAGACTTTCTATGGGGAATTGGGAAAGGTTATGGGCAATGAAAAATAACATGTGTGGTGAGGGGTTAGAAGATTGGTTCTGGGTATAGGGGATCTTTTTCTTGACCCCATCTCTGAGCAAGTGATATTGACAGAATAGAACAGCCCCTCCCTCCTTCCTTCTGTACCAGTAGAGCAAGGGTTTTCAAAGTGTGGTCCATAGATCCCTGGGGGACTAGGTCCCTGACACTATTTTTCCAATAATATTAACCAGTCGTTTGCCATTTCACTGTGTTGATATCTGTACCAGGGGTACAAAAACAATGGTGAGTAAAACTCCTGGCATCTTGGCACATGTCATGACAGTGACCCCAAACTGAGCAGTACTCTTTATATTCATCACCATCCTGCACTCACAGTAGCAGAGATGCAGTTTCACTTAAAATGTCCATGATAAAACAGAAGACATTACTAATTTAGTTACATCTTCACTCATGAGTACATCTTTTTAACATTCTGTGTGATGAGTTGTGAAGTTCACGTAAGGCGAATTTCCTTGTTATCTCCAGGAAAAGCATATACGTAATTGAGTTGCTAGCTGAACTAGCTGCTGCTTTTTTTTCATAAACATTTTTAGTCAAAAGAATGATTGTCAAGCAAGCTATGATTATTCAGGCTTGCATATATGGCAGATATTTTCTCATGAATGAATGATGTGAGACAGTTACTTCAAGGAAAACAACTGATATTTGTTCACAATGATAAAGTTTGAGCTTTCAAGTGAAAATTAAGATTTTGGAAAATTTGAGTCTGTCATGAGCTTGACAGCTTCCTAATACTAAAAAGACTTTTCTGCTAAGATTGGTAGTAATGTTAATGGATGTGATTTTTTGATGTCATAATGAAATGTATAAACATTTGGAAATTCTGCATGTCAGTGAACCAGTATTTTCTATATGACAATGAATCAAGTTACAAAATCATGCATTTAAAAATCCATGCAAAGTCCAAGATAGACCATGAATTTTGATGTAGCATAAACATAATACAAGAAGTTCATGGATATGATTTCAAATTCCATATTCTAACTAACTTTTAAGAAGCTGTATAACTTGTTGAGTTTGGGTATAGTATCAAAGAAGAATGCCCACAATTATCCAAAAAAGCTATTAAATACTAGTCCCTTTTCCAGCTACATATTTGTATAAGACCAGATTTCCTTCATATGTTTCAACCAAAACCAAGGTATCGAAGCAGATTGAATGCAGAAACAGATATGAGAATTTGACTATCTTTTATCAAGCCAGATATTAAAAATATGTGCAAAAATATAAAATAATGATACTCTTTTTTATAGAATTCTTTTTTTGTTTTGGAAAATAGTTATTTTTCACTAAAATATGTTATATTAAACATTTAATAGATTTATTATTATTTTGAAGTGAATCAATAAATTTTTAAATATTTTTGGGTTTTATTTTCAAATGCAGTAGATAAATATGGTGGGTATAATGTACATACATACACAGGCACTCTGGGATCGTCAATATTTTTTCAAGTACTAGAGGATTTGAATCACCACCAGGTGGCATTGATGAGACTAACAAGCAGACTGAGTGAGAGAGAGAGAGAGAGAGAGAGAGAGAGGGAGGGAGGGAGGTAGAGAGGGAGGGAGAGAGTGTGTGTAAGAGAGAGAGAGAAGAAGGGAGGGAGGGAGGGAGAGACAGAGAAAGAGAGAGAAAATAAAAGTAGAATTTGCAGTGAGTTTTGTAGTATGGGATTTCATAATAGCAATGATATTTGTAGACTCCATAGGAAAATAATTGACAGGCCCAGGGCTTAATCAGTTGGGTTTTCACAATCTAAATTAGATAGGCAGATTTATGCCAAATAATATGTTAGACTCCCCACCCCCACA
>NW_006494609.1:108401-123384 GCF_000325575.1 Pteropus alecto | reverse complement strand
CTGCAGCCTCGGAAACTAAGCAGATTAAACTGAAAGAGCTCAGTCTTTTCCATTTTGTGTTGCTAATAAGATAACATTAATCTCTGGGGTTTAAGAGTGAAATTTAGGCAGATTTATTCTGGTAAAGAGTGCATTGTAGGAACCTCACAGCCTGCAGTTTATTCTCATAGGTCCTGGGAAGCCCTGAGTAAGGGAGGAGGAAGTTGGGTGGGAGTTGTTGGGGGTGGGGGGTGGAGAGAAGTTTATCTTTGAGAGAGTTTGCTGGCCACTGCATGACAAAATGTATAAATGTCTAGGATTTGTGTGAGGAACTGTAAACGGGTGCTGGGAAAACTTAAAGCCAAACTTATTATTCCTTCAAGGGCATTCTGAAATAGCTGACAAAGGATAGAAGTCTTTGCCGGAAGTGGTTTTATTGGTCATGCTTTTTTTAAGGGTCAGTAACAAAAGGAGCTAGAGCCTAAAAGGGTGTGTGGCGGGAGTTGGGGGTGGGGGGCTGGTTCTCTGAATGGATTTAGGAGCTTCCAATGAAGTGGGCATAATGAAGTATCAAACCTCCCTCCTCTCTAGGCCTGGGGTTTACATGTGCCCCTCTCTGATATTTATTCATTCACTCATTCATAGCCATTGTTTGGAACCTACTATTTGTGTGCTAGGCATTACACAGGGTGCTGAGACTACAGTGAAGGCTGAAGTAGACATGGTTCCTAGCCTTTGGGGGACTTATTTGAAAAAAGCTAAGTCAATACTGAAGCAATCTAGACATCTTCATGCCACCCCCTCATCATAGACTTTCAAAAATGTTTCAAAGTTCACTCAGCTTATTATCTAGTAAAACTGTCAGTGTAGTTGGCCAAGTTGAATGGCAGATTTTCCGCATGAAGATGAAGGTGGCTCAGAAAGAGTGAGTGGGGATGCTGTTTACCCTCGACTGCCTTTTCTCCTTCCTTTCTTCCCTTCCTTCCCTTCTTTCCACGGATATTTACTGAGCACCTACTGAGTGATAGGTGATGAGGCAACAAAGCTGAACCAGACTTGCTTGGTCTCTAACTTGGTGGAGCATACTAGTATGCAAATAACAACAAATACGTATTTACAGGTTGTAGTTGTGAAGGACAATGTGAAGGACGAGGCACATGGGACCCAACTTTAGATAAAGACGCTCAGGAAAGACCTCTCTGAGGAAATAAATTTAAGCTGAGATTTCTCAGCCTCGGCACTATTGAAATTTTGGGCCAGACAATTCTTCGTTGTAGTGGCTATCCTGCACATTGTATAATGTTTAGCAGCGACCCTGGCCTCTGTATACTAGATGCCAAATAGCGCCCTTCGCCCCCATTGAGACAACCAAAAATGTCTCCAGATATTGTCAGATGTCCCTTAGGGGACAAAATTGCCTCCAATAGAGAACCACTGATTTAAGCTGAGACCTAAAAGATGAGAAGCCCATCAAGAGAGTATTGTACTGGGGGTCTTTTAGGCCATAGTAAAGAGTTTGGATTTTATTCTAAGTAGAAAGAAATCGTTTTTAATCATGGGTGACATAATCTACTTTGAATTTTGAAAAGATCATTCAGGCTATGGAGTGGAGAGGGTCTTGACGAGAGTAATGGAGAAAGTCATAGCTGTCAAAAGAGTCTGTTGCAGTTGTCCACCTGACACCAGGAAATGATGGTAGCCCGGCTGGGGTGGTGGCACTGGAGGTGAAAAGAAGATAAATGTTCACCAATTTTGAAGTAGGAAACCCAGGTCTTGCTGATGGGTTCAATGTAGAGATTCCAGCCTGGAGCATGCCCAGTGGTGCCCCCTTTGCCCCTGGTCAAGCGGTGGCATTTGCTGGGCCGGGAGGGACCTACTTAAACTTTAAGGCTGACTGCATAGCTGCCTGTTAGTAGCTTTCATGAGAATATGTCATTGGGGCTGATATTTTGTTGGGATGATGTGTAGAGGTGAGTGCACTGGGTTCAGGGTTCTCTGTTCCCTGGGATTCTGGCTGACAGAGTCTCTTAGGCACCAAAATCTGCTCATAAATGCAGAAAGGCAGAAAAAGCAGAGCTGATTAATGATTGACGGCTGTTCGAGGCTGGATGCTGAAGTTCCACTTTCAGAGCCACTGAAGAGGCAAATCCACTCAGCACCCGCAATTCAGGAAGCTTGTGTTTCTCAACTGGGAAAAAATGGAAACACAGGTTGAGAGTAAGCAAAGCTGTCGGTTTGGATGGCACGTGACCGTGGACCTCTTGACCGAAGTTGGAGAGTGATGAACAGGCATTAAGGAACAGGGGATGGAGGCTGTTTTGTGAAGAGCATTAAGTGTTACCAGGGAAGTGGAAGAACAGCAGGGACAAACTAACAAAATATTAGGGGCACAAGGAAGGCCTGTTTGTGAGTTTGTTTTTAATTGCATAGAACATGGTTGCCAGGATTTTAAATTGTAGTGCTCTAGGCATGTAATTAAGCGAGAGGGCTTAGTTGGCACCAGCGGGGATACCAAGTTGTTGGTGCAGCTTATGAGAGTGATCTTCTGATATTAAAATTCAGAGACTGAGTATGTGCGTGTCCCCAGCCCTATTTGTGTTTGTCCTCTGGGCTTCCAAGCTCTAAGTGACAATGACCAGCCTCTCCTTCCCACAACCTTAATGTGTGTGTGTGTGTGTGTGTGTGTGTGTGTGTGTTTTCTTTTGTTGCCTGTGTAAAAATCTCTGTCTAGGTCTCAGTATATCCTGTGGCAATGATATTCAGCTGAAGGGATTTCAGGACCTAAAACAAAGATAGATCATTAAGCCCAATCATAAACCATCCCAGTCACTACAAATGCCCCCGGCAATCTCTTCTTCTGCTTAAAATTACAGAATTTTAGAGCTGAATGTGAACTTAACAATTCTCATTTTATATATGAGAGGTCTGAGGCCCAGAGCTGTGAACTGACTTGCTCGAGGTTACTCGGCTGTTGGGCAGTATCAGGAAATGACCAAGGCTGGAACCCAAGCCCGGAGTCCTCTCTGGGATAACCTGGAGGTCCTTACATGGCTCTGGGGAGTCTCTTCTCCACTCACCCCACCTTCAACATGAATTCCAGCCCTGTGTGAAATGCATGCTGGTTTCTCAGTTTTTTTGATGGATGTATGGTCGGTCACTCTGCTGCAGAGGTTTCATGGAGAGAGAAGAGGAATGTCTTGGCTCAGGTAACTGAAATGCTTTGCAAAATGGTAAAGAGAGTTCACTTTTCAAGTCACAAGGGAACCATTTCACCTTGGCAAATTCAACTTACTTAGTGCAATATAATGGCCTGAAAGTGTTCCTGCCTCTCCCCAAAGTGAGCAATTTCCTCTGCTCTGCCAGCACAGGCCCATTACATCATAAAGACACTGCGTGTTTACCTGGCAATTATGTGGAATGAGAGCCAGCCCTTTCAAGAGATTCTCTTTGATCTGTTCTAGCGAGATCATCAGAGGTGGGGGTTGGGGTGGGAAACAGATGAAGGTCCGCAGAGGTCCCTGAGAGTGACCAAAAGTCGGAACCAGATCTCCAGGCCCGTCCCTCCTGCACTCTGCCGGTTTGGATCTTGCTACTACGGCAGCAGATAGAATAGCGGTCTCCAACCTTTTTGGCCCCAGGGACCGGTGCTCCTTTGAGAATTAATGCCCGATGATCTGGGGTGGAGCTGAGGCAGTGATGCTAGCGCTGGGGAGCGGCTGCAAATGCAGATGAAGCTTGGCTTGCTCACCAGCTGCTCACTTCCTGCTATGTGGCCGGGTTCCTCTCAGGCCAGGGACCCTACCAGTGGATGGGGACCCCTGAGGTGGAGGATTTTAGGGTCCTAGTTTCTTCTTCTCCAGGCCAGTGAAGGAGGAGTTTCTCAAGTGTTCCTTATTAGAGGTGGATGAAGGTAAATTAGTTGTGGATCTTTGGGATAAGAACATTTGTGCTTGTATGGTGACCACACCCTAGAAATCTTGGATGCCCTGATTTCAGGTGTTCTGCCCTACCCTCTTTATAAATTCATGTACTTATTGAAACTTATATCCCAATTTTTGGTTCTGAAGAAAGAGACATTCCACTTATTTAAAAATGGAATTCTTTACCCCCTTCCTGGTATCTGACTCTGAACCACACAATGCCCTCTCTGGAAAGAACGGAATCAACCCCCACCCCACCCCTAATGTCACACAGCCAATCATCTGTGACTGGGAACCAGTGATGCGGTCAAGCGAGGCAGGGAGTGTGTGATCATGGGTTTGGGAATCGGTTCTGAGTTCAAATGCCAGCTTCTAGCACCATAATTTGCAGCATTTTCTAACTTCGTCTCCTACCACTCCTCCTTGCACTCCTCTGTTTCAGAGCACTAGCCTCCAGGTTGTCTCTCTGATACTTGATGCCTGCCTCAGGGTCTTTGCACTCGTGCTTCCCTTTCTCTAGAATGCTCTATTCCCACAGGCCTTCTTCAAACCTTTGCTCAGTGTCATTGGGGGTAGGCCTTCCATGGCCACTTTCTAATAGTTCAGGCTGTTGTCTTTGAATGGGAGGAAGGAAGAGGCAACATTTCAAGTGATTTTCTAAGCACTTCTCTAAGGATGAGACCAAGAGAAAGAAAAGGAAGTTTTGAAAGCCCTTCTCACTCAAGCTGGGACAGAATCATGGCAGGAAATGGATTTCCCTTGGTGGGGGCTGGGGGGTCATGGGGAGATGTGCTCGGCTCCCTGGAAGCTCTGAAGAAGGCCTTAGGGACTGCTTGTGTAAGAGGGCATCTGCCTAACAGCCCTTTCCACTCCTCTACCCCGCCTCCTCCCAAAAGAGTCCCAGGGACCCCCTTATTTGCCAACCTTAAAACTGTCTCACTTCAGTTCCAAATTCTAAACTGGAATTTTTTTTCCTTCCTTATGAAATAGTAGTGAAATCGTGGTTGAGTAAGCCAACCTAACCAAGGGCTTGGGTCGTTTTCCTCATTTCCCTCATTCACTCATTCATTCAACATTTAAGCGTTAGACTCTTTACAAGGGATTCAAAGAGGAAATTAGTCAGATCCTGCCAAACTTAAATTGGGTGAGTGGTCATTTGAAGAGGTTTAATAAAGCGACTACTTCCAAAGGTGAGGACAGAGTAAAGGAAAACGAGGGATAGTGTGGTACCCTGGAGCCAGTAACATCATCACCTTAGGCTGAAGGGATAAGAGAAAAAATTCACAGAATCCAGGATAGAGGCCTGTGGAGAGGGCCACCTGGCAGGAGCTCTGTGTGACCTCTGAAGGTCTCATCTAGCTAGTGAAAACATTGACCTCTCTTTCTTCTTTCCATTGGCTGAACTCCATCGATGTAGTTGGTATGGGTCAGCCTCTTGGAGCTCACAGCAGGGCAGAGAAGAGTAAAGTGAGAATCTAGAAGGACAAAGAGATTTCTAGCACAGAAATCAGCACAGCCTCTGTATGCAAGGAGCTTGCATGCTAGCAGGGGAGATAGGAGTTTAAAAGTAAATTACAATGTGATAAATGCTTTAATAAAGATATAAACAAAGCACAAGAGATGCTCAGGAGTTAGAAAATGAACTCCGCCAGGAGGGTTTTAACATGTGTGGAAGGTTGGGGGAGGAGATTGGTTCCTGGGAAGGGAGTACAGAGGAGTTGTTTCTCAAGTGATAATCAGGCTTCTTGGAAGAAGTAACGTCTAAACCGAGACCTGGAATGCAAATAAGAATTAGCCAAGAGAAGAGGAAAAAGAAAGGAAGGCTAGGTAGAGTGAAAAATATGTGTGAAAACTGGAGGCTGAAATGTAGAACTCTTCTGGGAACTGTAAGTGATGTATTATACTAATGTAATATGCTAGGATGGAGGAGGATGGGTGAGAGATGAAGCTGAAGGGAGAAGAAGGGCCCAGAGCACAAAGAATCCTTTTGCCAGACTAAGGAATTTAGAATTTTGTCTAAGTAAGTCCTTAAAAGCTGTATTTATGGACAATGATTATGGATATCATTGTATTTATGTTGTAGGAAATCGCTTTGGTTGACGAGGAGAGAATGGATTTAAGGCAAAGAATTTAGAAAGCAGGTTGTTTTTGTAATCTAAGTGAGAGATGACAGTGGCCCAAAGTCAAACTGGTAGAAGAGGAGATAGAAAAAGTAGTAAGAAGGTAAAACTTGGTGGGATTTGGGATTAGACATAGGAGAGAACAGAGTTTAGTCCTGGGGAGATGATAATAGTTCACTGAGATAATGATCTTTAGAGAGGAAAGAATATGAGTGTGTTGGGGGAAGGAGGAGGATTGTACATTACGGTGGAGAAGAAGGAAGGACTTGATAAATAATCCAGTTTGGTGAATATTGATGTGATGGCACCTGTAGAATATCCAAATCGAACCGTTGATGCTTCGAACCAGTTGTCAGAAGAGGTCTTGGTGGGAGATATGGATTCGAGACCCATCAGAATGCAAATTATGATTGCAGCAATGGAGTACAGGAGATCCTCATGTAAAGAGCTTGCAGTGAGGAGAAAAGAAAGCTGAAGAACACTGACATTTTAAAGGACGGTAGAGGTAGAGGAACTTACAAAGGAGCAGAGGAGTGGGCTGAGAAGGAGAAGAACTAAGAGAGTGGAGTCATAGATGCCAAGAAGAATAATGAGTACTAAGAGGAAGGAAGAGAAGTAATCACGTCAACCATTATCGAGAGGTCCTAGGCACAGGAATTAATTAACACGATAACTGTTCTTTCTCTTTCTGTGTCTTCAACTCAGAGAGACAAGGAATATTTCCTGAGCATCTACAGTATGGTTGTTGTGGACTTAATTTTGTCCCCCCAAAACAATATTTTAGAATCCCAACTTCTGGTACCACAGAATGTGATTGTATTTGGAGACTAGATCTTTAAAGAGGTAGTTAATCTAAAATGAGGTCATACAGGTGGGCTCTAATCCAATATGACTGGTGTCCTTCTACAAAGAGGAAATTGAGACACAGACACAGAGAGAAGACTATGTGAAGATGCAGTGGGAAACTGCTGTCTACAAGCACAGAGAGAGGCCTCCAAAAGAAAACAACTCTGACAACACCTTGATCACAGACTTCCAGCTTCCAGAACTGTGAGCCAACAGATTTCTGTTGTTAAAGCCACCCAGTTTGTGGTACTTAATTATAGCAGCCCTAGCGAACTAATACAATGCTTTGCATAGGAATTGAAAAAAGTAAACACCATGGGCTAGAGCCCTCAAGGAACTTAGAACTTTTGTAGGAAGAGAAGAAGCACATAGATTAATAACTGGCCATTCTAGCCAGTATAACACTCAGGTTTGAATAATTAGATTCATAAACACTATAGTTTAGAGAAGCAAGCACTTGCTCTGGGATAAGGTAATTGGGAAAGGTCTCAAGGAGGACTGAGTACAACTTTGAAGGATGTACAGGATCGGGGTTGACAAGGAAAAGGGGAAGGGAAACCCATGTAGGGGGACGAGGCTAGCAAAGGGGTGGAAAGGAGAATGTGAGGTGCTGAGGGAGAACTAAGTAATTCAGGCTGACTGAAAGGGTGATTCTTAGGAGGATTGTGAAAGATGGGGCTATATACAGAGACCGACATTACTATCCTTCTTCCCAGTATCTGTTCTCTCATCTATGGTTATAGAAGGTTTGGCTGAGCACTTGGCCACTTAGCCAGGGACATTTTCTTTGTAGTTAGGTGTGGTCATGTGACTAGGTTCCAGCCAACAGAATGTGAGCACAGTGATGTGGACAACTTCCCAAGTGTGCCCATGTGAAGAAAGAGACGTATCCTCCCCCTTATCCTTCTGTCCTTCCTGCTGGCTGGAAGTGTGGACATGTGGTTGTGGGAGATGGAACAGCTGTCTTAGACCCCGAAATGGAAGCCTTGTGTTGAAGATGGCAGGAACGAGATAGAGCCTGGATATTGACAACACGTGGCCACCGTATTAGCCCCGGACTGCTTTTACTTGGACTGCTATTTGAGAGAGAAACTTCTATCTTGTTTAATCCATTGTTATTTTATCCCTTATACTAACAGACAAATGGATATTCCAACCAATGCATACAAGATGGGGCTAAATGGTGGTGCAATCTGTGATTTGTACTGTGTACAATGGTAACTACCAAAGTCCTTTGGATGAAAGAATGAAGATTAGGGAAAAAAACAAATATTTACCTAGCATTTATCGTGTGCTAGGTATTGTGATAGGTATGTATTATGTGTTAAGAGTTGTTTTATTTAAGTCTCACGATGGGTCTGTAAGGTAGATATTATTAGCCTTGCATTAATGTCAAGGAAACTAAGGTTCAGAGAAGCGATGTCACTTACCCAAGGGAATAGAGGAGTGACAAAGTCAGGATTTGAATCTAGGTCAGTGGTTCTTAACCAGACAGTTTGTCCCTCAGGAGACATTTAGCAATGTCTGGAGAAATTTTTGTTTGTCACAAGTGGTGGTGGTGGCGGTAGGGGTTGGGGTAGAGATGTGTTATCGGGTATTGGGAATGCTGCCAAACATCCAACAATGCACAAGACAGCACCCCACGATAAAGAATTATCCACCCCAAATTTCGATAGTGCTGAGGTTGAGAACACTTGAACTCTATTCTACAAAAAGTTTCTTTTCATTACATCAAATTGGAACGGGAGTAATTAAAAAAGGAGTTATGTAAAAAAGGATATAGTAGGAGAAGGATATCATGAATAAATTATTTTAGGAAGGTAAATCTAGAGTGGTGAAAAGCTGAGTTGAAGATGAGAGAAACTGAAGCTCAGAAGACTAATGAAAACCACTGACACGGTCCAGGTGAGAGGCAGCAAGGACCTGAAGGGTGGATGGTGGAGCCAATAAAGTGAAGAGAACTTAAGCGTCAGTGACAAGAACTTGCTGACCGCTAGTGTATAGAGGATGGGAGAGGCAGGAAGTGGAAACAGACTCGTCACGATGATTCCATTTTTCCTCCCCTCCCCCTCTTCTTCCTCTCCTCTGCCCTTCCTTTCTCATCCTGCCCTTTTCCCTGTCTTTTCCCTCCAGCCCTCTCCCCCATCTGCCTTTGCTTCCCTGTCTTCCTTCCTTCTTGCCTTTCTCTAACTGTGTACTGTTTTCCCCTGATCCTCCGTTCTAGGCTGTGGGTAAGTTCCATCCCTGTCAAGGGCAGTGTGAAGAGATCTGTGGTGTCCTTAGCTTTATCTCTCATGACAAGAACCAGCAAGCTCCCACAGCGACAACAACAGATTCTGACACATCTTTTCAATCCCCGTTTCCTTTTCCATTTCCCGTTTGCAGAGTGGATTAAAAACAACTTTGACTAGAATTGTTGTAAAGACAAACCTGTGGCTCCTGGAAGAACCCCAAGAGAATTTCTGACATGCCAGAGGAGGAAGGAAATCCTTTGTTGAGACTGTTGCTGTTTTCTCTGGAGTGTTTCCAAGGGACACGGGCCTGTTGACAAGGTGTCCCAGGGCCTCAGGGTGGCTTTCCTCCCTTTCCTGACAGCCTGCAGCCTGCTCAGGGCCAGGGAAGCAGCATTGCTAGGCATGTTCTGAGCCCTGGTGGTGGAAGTATTGGTTCCTGGTCTCTGCCTCGGCCTCCCTGGCCCTCTGGGGACACTGTTAAGAGCCCACTGCCATCTCATGCCTTTGGAAAAACGTGGTCAATAAAAAGCCAGCAATGATGAACTGATTGCTTTCAGGCCTTAGAGCCAAAGTCGGAGACTGCCTGTGTCAGCCCTGAATCAACAGTCCAGTCCCGGGGTCAGCACCTCCACAGTGGTGCCCGTTCCCCGCTCCTCCTCCCACTGTGTTTCCTTGATATGCTCTTTCCGCCTCACGCCTTCTCTCAGTGCGGCCTGCGTGCACTCCTCTCCTCGAGGCGGGCCCTGCTCACTTACTCTTTTCATTTCCTTAGTTTCCTCTTCTCTCTCCCATCCACATCGCACCAGCAATGAGAGCCAGGTCTCAGAGAACAGGCAGAGCGCGTCCTTGTTCCATGTGGCCTTTGGCTCCAGTCCCTTTCTGCATTCTTCCCCCTCCCCTGCCCCACCTCCTTTTAGGTATCTGCCTCCTCATTCACTTCTCCACCCATCGCATCACCACCTGCTCTGAGGAAAGGATTGTGTGTCCGTCCTGTGTACCTCTGGTGGCCTCATAGTATGATGTTTTGGAAAATGCCTACACTCTGGAATTTAATAGTGGGTTGGAATCTGGGCACTGTTTCTTACATGCAGCTTTGGGTAAGTTATCAAACTTTTATGCTCCATTTTCCTCTGTCAGGCAGGGCTAACAATAGTATAGACCTTGTGGAGTTGTGAGGATTAAATGACTAATGCATGCAAACACTGTGGACAGTGCGTGACACTTGGGATGTTTTATAAAAATTAAGTGTTGTTATCTATATAAATATAAGTTGTGGTATTATAGCTAAAAGTCCTTCTGCATGTAGGAGATGCCCCTTTCCAGCCATGGCAAGGTGACTCAAAGGCCAACATGGGGTGACCTGGCTATGGGAGTGGCCAGATTAGCGTCTGCTGCTATCAGAGTAGCCAGGCCAAGATTAGTGATGCCCAGGAAAGGCTGAGCCAGATTCCCAAATCAGCACAGCCAGCTTGAGACTTGGGAAGTGCTGCAGGGAACAGGCGTTGAGGTAGGGAATGGAGAGTGGGTTCTGCACAGGCAGAGATGCTGTCTTCCAGCACTCACTGGACTTCCGGGTGAGCATCAGGCCAGCAGTGGGTAGGAGAACAGAGAGCACATGCCACCGCAGGGGGAGGACCCGAATGGCCAGGATGGACAACATGTATGCTTCCCTAGCAACCTGCTGGGGAGGGGTAGGCAGGACCCACTGCACGTGGAGGGCCGAGGTGCCGAGAAAAGACTATTTCAACAGTCACAGACCCCTCCCCTCCATTTCCTGTGCCCTTTCTCCCTTGTTCAGGCCCTCAATGTCATTCATGGGCTCTCCTTTGCCCCTTCAGGAGAAACTCCTTGGAAAAGCCTAGACGGCAGTCATATCTGAGGGTGAATGAATTCAGATCTTTTATATATCTTCCTAGTTTTCTCTATATGGGAGGGATGGAAGGCTCTGACTTTTATTAAAGAAACGATATCTTCATCCAGCAGGAGGGCAGATGTTGAAAGTCCAGAAACCCCTTCCTATTGTTCCCTTTCTCAAAGTGGACCTGTTTTCCCAAATGAGGAGCAGTGCATTACGCGCAGGGCTCCACACTCAGAGAGTGGGGTTACCGTTCATCCTGGAGGACCACTCACATCTGACCTCTGGAGTTGCCTGTGGACCCTCGCCTAATCTGGGACTCTGCTTCAGGATCCCTCCCTCCCTGTTCTGGGATGGTAACTGTGGGGAGTGTGAGTAATCAGATTGAAATGCAGAGAGACCATTACTTGGGGCGGGAGGAGAAAATTTGCTGCAGAAGGGAGAACAGACCCTAAGCTTCCACCTCCCCTTCTCTTCTCATGCTTCAGAGGGAGCCGTGCTGCCTCACAGATGATGAATCGGGAGCTGGTCAAGGGGTGATGAAGTACCACCAGATCGAGCTCTCTGCTGGTTCATTAGAAAGAGAAATGACAGCCAACGCTGCCAAGAACCAATTCTTTAGGATTGTTTTTTTCTGGCAACTTTCACAGCACTGCCAAGCTAGCGGTGCGATCAGAGATGTCTGATGCAGGGGGGCAAGAGGAAAACCAGGTGTCCACAAGATGGACAGTCAGGTGGGTGCCTAGCATGGTGACAGTGCCCGATGTCCTGATATGAACTCTTGTGATCTTCCTGGGCTCAGAAAGGAACCCTCTCAGAGTTCGTACCTCCCGACTCCCACATAACAGTCTCATGACTGGACATGGCTCCTGCTCCAGTGACTCCGCCGGGAAGGGAGTCCTGGTAATGCTCACTCTCCTTTTTAGGGATCTCTCCTGAGGAGTATCTGAGGCCAGAGTGCATCGGTTGGATCTGTTTGCTTTTCAACACTCTTCATCAACCACCCTGCTCTCCTCCTCCTGTTCATTGATACTACTGTTGTGTTTTTCCAGCTTAAGAAAAATGCTGTCCAAACTCATCTGCAAGCCAAGTCCCCTAGCCCCAGGGGTGATTTTCAACATAGTGTAGACATTAATCTTTTTATAGCAGGATGTCAGGGATGTCCAGGGGTCCAGGGGAAGGGGCCTTGGGTGGCTCAGGGCTGTGCCGTTTACCAGCTGGAAGGAAAGCACTTGAATGTATTCGGGGGGAGGTTGTCATTTTTTTTTTAACTTTATTATAAAAAACATAACATTAAATTTACCATCTTAACCAATTTTAAGAGCTGGGTTCAATAGTGCTAAGTATATTTACACTGTTGTGCAACAGATATCTAGAACTTTTCCATCTTGCGAAACTGAAACTGTATACCCACTAAACACTAATCCCCCTTCTCCCTCCCCTGAGCCCTTGGCAAGCACCTTTATACTTCCTGTTTCTATCATTTTGACTACTTTAGATACTTTAGATGAGTGGGATCATACAGCATTCGTCTTTTTGTGACTGGCTTATTTTGCTCAGTATAGTGTCCTCAAAGTTCAAAACACTGGTATTTCAGCAAACCATATTTACCACATATATTCATAGGCTGAATGTCAGCCCCGCCTCACTCCCACCTCAAACTTAAGCCCTATTAGATAGTTTGAAAATTGCCTGAATATTAAAGAAATCCCCTTCCTCACCCCCAAATCCCTACTATGGCTCTTTCCCCAATGTTCAGGAGACTCTTGGAGTATGAGAAATCTCTCTACTTTGGCTGGTGTTTTGGTCAAGGCTTCTTTTACTAATACTTTCTTGTTCATTCACAATTATTTCATTTAATATAACACATACTATCTAAATGGAACTTCTTGCTATTTTTTTTTTCAAACATACCCTAAACATTCCCATCTTTATGCCTTTGCTCATGCAGTTTCCTCTATAAGGGGTGCCTTTTTTCCTTCTCAACAAAAATTCTCAAAAAAGTGCAGAAAAAGGAGAAACTTTATGCAGGCGAAACAGGGAAGCACAGCCTCCAGTGGAAACCAAAATTGCCTCAAAACTGAGACAAAGGGGAGGCCACCTTTTATAGAGAAAGTTCCTGCCCAGGTTCTTGATTGGTCCAATTTTATGCAAATGAGGTCTCCAAATTTGTACAGCTCTAACTGGTCTGAATCATGCTGTTCTGATTGGTCAGTATTGTGCATTCTGACTGGTCGTTATAGAGCAGTTCTGATGGGTTGTTTAGATGAAAATGAGGAGATAATTGTGCAATTCTGATTGGATGGGGCATGTCTCAATCCACTGGTCAAAAAAAAAACGAACCCAGGACTCCCATATAATGGTTGACTCAGAGGGGAGGAGCACACTACAGGAAGTCTGTGCTTTTCCCGAAACAAAGAGTGCATGAGAGGCCTCCGTCAGCAATGGCCACTAGACTCTGGTTATGCATTTGGTCCCAGTTAACCACGAAAAGTCCATTTTGACAGATATATTTCTTCTCAGGGTTTATACTCTTTTCTCATTGAGTCCAACTCACATTCTCCTGTTAAGGCCTACTCAAATTGCACCTTCTGCATGAAAGTCTCCAACTATTCTCTACTGACACCCTAAAGCACCTTTTCTGACACCCTAAAGCACCTTTTCCTAAAACTTCAGTATGGCACTTATACTTTTGTCGTCGTCGTCATCATCATCATCATCATCATCATCATTTGGTAGTATTTATTGAGAATCTACTCTGTGTCATGAAAATATTCTGCACTTTACAGTCTCATCTGCTTTTCTATCTTGTAGAATAGTTATGCATGTTTTCTTCCTTTGGATGTTATAATAATAAAGCAAATGGGATTTGGCATCAAACAAACTCGTATTTGTACCCTAGTTTTATTATTAGCTGAAACACTTTGGGCAAATTACTTATCCTCCTAACACTCAGCTTTCTTGCTAGTAAAACACAGATAATAATACCTCATATTGGGTAGTTGTACTGCATGAAATAATAGTAATACCTAACATTTATTGAATGGTTATTATGTGCTGAGCAATGCTCCAAATACCTCTTCTGTATTATCTTATTCAGTAATTTAAATGCTTATAACAACCTTATGAGGTAACTTTAGAAGCATCTAAGGCAAGGAAAGTTTAAGCCAGTAAGTGGAAAAGCCAAAATAAAAACTTTAGAATCCTTAGTCTCTAACAACTGCATCCCTAGGGTAGATAATCTCCAGCACAGGCTAGGTAATATCTGTGTAATACTTAGCCCAGCACTGGCAAGTGACAGTTTAGTCCCATTCTTATTGTTGAGGGCTGGGGTCTGTCCTGCACATCTTTGTTTCCCCACAGCACTTCATGGTAGTAATAGCTCGCATTTGTTAAGCGATTTCCATGAGTTTGCATTTGCCAGGAATCATACTGTCTTTAATCCTAGCACAATTAACAAATGAGTGATTGAATAAATGAATGAATGAAAAGAGGGGACAAAAACTCTTGAACAATGGGCAAAAATGGTCTAAGAAGAGGAGTCGCCCCTGCTAGGTTGTAAGCCAGGCAAGAGGACGTTATAGCCCAGGAGAGTCCTCCCAGGGTTCTGACTCATGCCCAGTATTCATCAGTGTTTTCATTAATGACTCAAAAGATGGAGCGCAGAGTATGCTAATTAAATTGGTGAAGCCTGCGAGGCAGGATAGAAGCTGAGCACTTAGAAGGCAAATTCAAGCTTGCAGACAGTACTTGACAAATTAGAGAAATAAACAGAGTCAATAAACGAAGCTCCAGGAGCTGCAGACTTCAAGTGGCTCTGAGGGAGCAGCT
Source organism: Pteropus alecto (assembly GCF_000325575.1). Taxonomy (NCBI): domain Eukaryota; kingdom Metazoa; phylum Chordata; class Mammalia; order Chiroptera; family Pteropodidae; genus Pteropus; species Pteropus alecto. The sequence goes on along the minus strand of NW_006494609.1, from coordinate 108,599 downwards.
ACCTCTAATGGATCTGCCCAGAGAAAGCTTTGACCCACTTTTCTTTGGGATTCACCTGGCTTGACAGCATATTTGGGGCAAATTGGAATGCAGTTCCCGTGAGGGACTTGGGCCTCGAGGCGTCATGGTAAGAATCCCCACTCCAAAGGCTAATCTGTCCCCATTTCTCCCTGACCTCTCCCCTCCTCACCCTAGCCA
>NW_006494609.1:98212-106873 GCF_000325575.1 Pteropus alecto | reverse complement strand
TCCTTCCTGTAATACGCAGCAAACCAACATGTCTGAAATGAGGAGGGAAATGAAAGCCTAGTCACACTTAGTAAATTTCCTTTATAATAGAAATTGTGCACATCAAAACTCTAAGTGTCTACAAAAATATTTCTTTATAAAGTCATACTCTTGAAAAGTATTTTTAGCAATTTAATCTTAATGTTACATCACAGGAAAAAATATTAAACCTTCTCCCTCAGAATAAAATGCACTCATCCATCATTTTTTCTGCCTAAACAAATATACAGTTTAGTAAAAAAAGATAGAAATAACAATAAGTATATATAGTATATACTATTACATACATATGTACTATGTGTGTGCATGTATGTACACATACCGTTATAAAAAAAACAAAAAAAAAAAAAAAAAAAAAAACCATAAAACCAGACAAAACAATAATTCTAGCTCAGCTCCTCTGTGATGATCTTGGAAACCTTTGTGACTAGTCAGGCCCTCGGTTCTTCCCCTCTGGAGCTCTTTTCCTCCTTTAGGTCTTTAATTGGTTTTCATATATGGTATGAAGTGGTGATCTAACTTCATTCTTTTGTGTGGCTATAAAAACCATAAAACCAGACAAAACAATAATTCTAGCTCAGGACTCCTGTGATGATCTTGGAAACCTTTGTGACTAGTCAGGCCCTCGGTTCTTCCCCTCTGGAGCTCTTTTCCTCCTTTAGGTCTTTAATTGGTTTTCGTATATGGTATGAAGCGGTGATCTAACTTCATTCTTTCATGTGCGGCTATCTGGTTGTCCCAGCAAAGTTGAAAAGACTCTTTTATTCCCTCCATGGAATTGCCTTAAGTAACCTTGTCAAGCATCAATTTGCCATGAATCTGAGGGTTTATTTCTGGACTGTCATTTCTATTCCATTGATCTATTGTCTACCTTTATGCCAACACTATACTGTCTTGATTACTGTAGCTTTGCATTAAATTTTGAAAGTATGGGTCCTCCAACTTTGCCCTTTTTTTTAAAGATTGTTTTGGCTATTCTAAGTCCCTTGAATTTCCATGCAAAGTTTAGGACCAGTTTGTAAGTTCCTGCAAAGGACTCAGTTGGGATATTGGTAAAGATTGTGTTGCATCTGTAGATCAATTTGGAAAGTAATGCTATCTTAACAATATTGAGTCTTCCAAGTCATGAACATTTATCTAGTTCTTCTTTAATTTCTTCCATCAATGTTTTGTAGTCTTCAGAGTATAAGTTTTGTACTTCTTTTGCTAATTTTATTCCTGAATATTTTATTCTTTTTTGATTGTTTTCTTAATTTTATTTTTATTTAGAATATATTGTTCAAAGTAATTTTCTCCGCTTTTACTTTTTAACACATGGCTACTAGAAATTTTTAAATTATGTAAGTGGTTCACATTACATTTTAATGGACAGTGCTGTTCTAGAATAAAAAAGCTGAGATTAGAGAAAACAAAAGAACTTAAAAACAATGGGAGATATTCAGGGTGCTCATATGACTCTAGAGCTATATTTGTGAAACCTGGTCTAGAATTTTTGATTATTATGGAAATCACGAGTCTTGAAGAGCTTCTGATTGCACCCAGAGAAAATATTTTTTTGTGTAACCACTTGTCCCAGATCTACATAGAGAGAATTTAATTAGATATCTCCTTCACAGTCTTTTGTGACTTCTCAGCTCTTGGGTCTATAGGGCAGTATAAGTGACATTACCTGAACTCAGGCATGAAAAACCAGGAAAAAAATTAAGAAAAGACAGCTCTTGATCTCAAGATCTCAAATATTTTCATATTATGTCTAGGAAAAGGAGTCATAGTACATTACCACTGACCCTCACCGCTACTGCCCCACCATCTTGACACCTTCTCAGGAAAATCTTTCCTCGTCCTTTTGGACTGGTATAAGTGCTCCTTCTATGTGTGCCTTCGATGTTTTTATTACACAGATTCGTAGTTGTCTGTTTGCTTTTCTTTCTTTCTCATAGACTGTAAACTTGTCAAGCAGAGACAATACCTCTTTAACCATTGAACTGCCTATACTGAAGTGACTGGCATGATAAACATTGAGTGAGGGAATGAGTGAATGAGTACTACATTCCTTCTTTCTGTAAAAAAAAAAAAATAATATAAATGGAGCCACTTTAAAATGAAGTCGGAGCTACTATCCCAGAACTGTCTTGCATGTCTTATGCCTCAAACCTTTGGAATGTTAAATCGGCAAAATAACCTTTGGACTGGGCCTAAAGCAACATTGTGTCCCAAAGAACTGTTTGCAAGGATAACAACCAAGCAGATATGATTACTGGACTGAAAATTAAAAACATTCTTTAGAATTAACGTCACTATGAAAGCTTATCTGCACCAGCAGAAATGTCTTGTTCCATTGATATAATTGTTCCCCTTCCCTTTCTCATAAATATCCCTTGCCTTTATCTCCTTATCAGAACATGATTTGGATTTCTGTCTGAATCAGTGCTTTCTGAATAGCATTTTTTTTTTAATCTCAAATAAATGTGTATTACCTCTCACTTGGGCCTTTTATTTTTAGAGTTACATTTCTTTAGAAGAGAATACTTTTACAGCATTACGTTAAAAAAAGAGATAAGTGCTTTGTAAGTGTGTGTTAGTTCAGTGGAAAGAGCATTGTTTGTTGTCAGGAAACTGATCGGGCTTTGTTACTTATTAGCTGTGTGACCTTGAATAAGTCACTTACGTTCTCTGGACTTGGTCCCTCATCTGTAAGATGAGAGATTGAACTATTGAGCTTCAGGAGTCCTTCCAGCCCTAATATTCTGTGAGATGTTGAAAACAGGGCAAATCTAGCTTTTGAACGTATGCTCGCTTCCAGAAAAGCAATTCAACAGAACAGCTGTGATCTCCAACCTTGTGCAGGGGCCTCTGCCTCCCTGCCTTCTCCATGTCTTAGCAAATATTAATAGCCAAGGGCTTTAGTGAGTGTGGTTTTTAATAGAATCCAATTTCAGTCCATTTAGAGTGGGACTTTTCATGCTGACTCAGTAATTTGAACTCTGTCAAGCCTGATGGACTGAATGCATTTTTCCGGTCTCTACTGCCAGCCCAAGGCTGGTGGGAAGAGGACGTGCAGGCATCAGGAGCGGGAAGCAGGGGCATCTTAATCAAAATGGCTGCAGATCGGCTACTTTGACCTCACAGCTAGGCTTGTCTTTTCTACTCTGAGGCATGCGATGAGGATATCAGGGCATTGGAAGGAGAGCAGGCAATGGCTGGCTACTCACTTTTCCTTGCAGCTCAGAAACCACTGGCCTCTGGGTAGAACCACAGGAAAAAAAACTGTGTTGATCTTTGGATGTGACTAAAAAATAATTGGTTCAGAAAAGCATCAGGATTATTCCAATTGATTGCTATGGATTCCTTGATATGCTTGGGGAGAGCGTGTGGTGGAGTGTGGGGCTTCCTCGGCCCTCTATATTACTCAGGAACTGGTTGAATCAGAGTAATCCAAAGGCCTGTTGGAAGTTCTCTTCCTTTTACAGTTCAGTGTAGGAATATAGAAGACAAATATACAAGTATTTGTAGCCACACTATAAATGAAACTGAGGCTGAGGGTGGGGGGAAGAAATGAGTGTTCATTTCATGCTTACTTTGTGTTAGGCTCTGAGCTAGGAGACAGGTATTTTTTAATTTTCCCCAACACCCTTTTAAGGTATATATAATAGTCTTTATGCACAGGTGCGGATAATGAGGGTTCGAAAAGTCAAGCAACTGACCTAAAGTCACACAGCTAGTAGTTGTCAAAGCTGGCATTCAAACAAAGCTCCATCTATCTATTTGCTGGGGCTCTGATTTGTCTGCTCATATACCTCAGCAGTACATTTTTTAACTTGGCTGGTCATCAGAAATACTTTGGAACATTAAAAAAACTGTAGTATCTTGAGCATTATGCCCATGAGTCTGATTCAGCGGGTGTAAAGCAGAATCCGTGATTATGTGTTTTTAAAAAGCTACTTCTGATGTTTTGGAAAGCACAGCAGTGAAGCACATGGCTTTACTGATAACGCATCTCCTAGGATTTCTTCAATTCTCAGAAGCACATATCCAGTTCAGCCCCGCATTTACCTAAAGTAACATTTGCCACTGAATCCATTATTCATTCATTGCAGGCTCAATGCTCAATATTTATTGAGCACTTATTATGTGCAGGCATTGTGCTAGAAATTCTAGCTATAGGATGAATAAACCACAGTGTCTACCTTGAACATCCAGGCCGTGGGGGAAACAAACATAAAGAGGAAATTCCAATTCAGTGTAGCAAATGCTAGCCAGAGATAGGCTCATGTTGCTTTAGGAGTGCAGACCAAGGGGTCAAGGAAGGCTTTCGAGTAGTGATACTCAAAGTCCTTAAGGAGTTAGCAAGGCAAAGAGGAGGTTGGAAGGGTAAGGCATGGTCAGCTAGGCAGTGGGAACAGCATGAAAAAGCCCAGAGACCCAGAACGATGGGTTCAAGGAATCACAAGGAGCTGTGCAGCAATTCAGTGTAGGGTACCTTGAGAACACCAGCAGGTGAGCCTGGAAGAGTCAGTGGAAGAAATCGCATGAAAGACCTTGTGTGTTACACTAAGAAGTTTGGCTTCTAAAGTGATGAGGAGTCACTACAGATTTTCAAGCTAGGAGTGACGTAATCAGTTGTGTTTTAGATGGGCCACTCTGATAGAAACGAGAGGGTGAACTATAGGCAGAAGAAGCTGGAAACAGAGGAACAAATTAATTGCAGAATTAAGAATTTATGTATGTCAAAAAGCACCATAAACAAAATTAGAAAGCAAAGCACTTGGAAAGCATATTTGCAATGTTTCTTGACAAAACAATATTCTTAATAAAATTACATATTGATAATAAGGGTAAACATACCAATATCAAATAAATAGAAAATTCACAAAGAAAGAAGTACAAATGGTCAATTAGCCTATGAAGATGTTACTCAGTAAAGAAGTGTGAGTTCAAATAACATTAATATCTTATTATTTTCCTATCAAATTGATGACGATTTGATAAGTGATAATATCCACCATTAGTGAGGGTGCACGGAACAGGGCACTCTCAAGGCTGCAAATAGGAGAGTGTTTTGGTACAAACTTTCTGGAGGGCAGTTGGCAACATATATCAAAATCCTTAAAGATAGCCAAACAATTTCCTCCTTGCATTTTTATCCTAAGGAGATAGTCACAGATATGTGCAAAATTTAGCTACAAGAATGTCTGTTGCAACATTATTTACAGTAAAGATGGGAAGGAAATGAAATAGTCACGATTAGGAGACTGGTCACCAAATAAGGGTCCATCCATATAATGAGACTGCTGTGGAACAAAAGTATAAGAGTCACGCAAAAATTGTTACCTTCGTGATATAGTAAGTGATGGAGCACAAGGTGCAAAAACATGTGTTCATATGCTGCCATTTGTGTGTGCCAGAAGAGTATATATGCGTGTGTTTGAAAATGCTTCAATGGCTCTGGAAGGGTATACAAGTGATGGGAGGGGAACGAGGCTGGAAGACAGGGTGAAGATTTACCTCTTCATACAGAGCTTTTTGTACTTTTTGAATTTGTGTTCGTGTATATGTATTACTTATTCTCAAATATAAATACACATTTTGAAAAGTAAGTTATTAAAGAGTATATATATATATAAAGTGTGATCCAGTTTCTGTTAAAAAAAAAACAGCGTGTTGCATGTGTACATTTATACCAAAAAGAACCAAAACATACATCCAAAAAGATTACAATGTTTGTCTTAGGTGGTAGGATAATGGGTTGGAGTTTTTTTTTCCCCCCTAAAATTCTACAATTACACGTGTGAGGCTTTCATAATAATTACAAGCAAAGTATAATTTTTTTTTTTTCTCTGAAGAGTCTTCACAAAAGTCCAAGCAGGAGATGACAAAGCAGGTCAGATCCAGGTTTAGTACCCCAGGTAGCGTTCAGCAGTGACATCTACAAACAAAGTGTATAGTTAAATGATGGTCCCTGTTTGGGGGAGGGGAGAGGAGAAGGAAGCTAAAGGTTTGGTAAGGTGAACAGATCTGATTTTGCTTAACAGCTCTCTGAAGTCTCTGTTGGTCAAATGAACAGAAAATTCACCTCTCACCCCAAACATCAACCAATACCCTCAGGCAGTTTTTTCCTTTGGGATCATTTAACTTTGGGTCACAGTGAACGGAGTTCCAATAAGCATGTGTGTCTAGGTCGCCAGACAAGCAGACAGCCTGTACACTTGTACCATGACCTCCCACGAGGTAGTCTTCACCTAGTTCTGGTTTTCGACACTTCTTTTTGGAAGGATGGCAGCAATCTTCTCCCCATACGTCCAGCCCTGCCACAACTCGCTCTTTGAGGCAAGTCATCTCTCCTGCTCCATGTTGGGAAGAGTTACTCTGGGTCTTTCTTGAACGCAAGACCAAAGGAAGACCCTGCCAGTTTGAACTGGTTCTTCAGGCCACTTCTGACCTCATCTTATCCTTCAGATCCTAACAAGCAGTTTGCTGACCCACAGGCTTTCTGGGCTTGGAAACAAGGGAGTTTTGCGTGTTTGCCTATGCTATGTATGCTGCGGGTGGTTTTGAATTGGTGTAATGTGAAACCATTTTGGAGGAAGAGGGCAGAGAGAAGGATATGGTAGGGATGGGGGAGAATGTGGCAGCTATAACAGCTTTTTCCTTTTTTTCTCCAGAGGATGAGCCATAGGAAAGCAACTGTGGGCTCTTGGATATTTCTAGCACCTTCTTATAGACCCTATTGGAAGCCTTTGAGGGCCTATGTGAATATAACCTGTGCTTCTGGCTTCTGAGTCTGTCAGCAGTAATTGGATCCTGCAGTGGTGGAGCCTCTGATTAAACAAATAACCCATAATTAATGTATTTCCTTTTCATCTCTACCTATAATTGCGACTCTTGCCCAATGCTGGGAATGGGGTGAGGAACGCTAGGTGGGTTGTTTGGATGTGTGCTGGCCCCACCAGCAAGGAAAATGAACAATACACAGAAATAACTGTTGGGTCTCAGTTGTCTTTTTCTTGGCTTGTCACTGCCCTGGCCACTAAGGAGTCTAGTGTTAGAGACATTTCTTTGCCTTGGGCATTTTAAATACAAGAGGCAGCTCATGTACCACCATTGGCATAGTCAAAGCTTTACAACTTAAAACGCACTTTCCTGCTCTTGAATGGTTGTAACTGCTCTATGTAATACTTTGTAGAGCAGCAACTAACCATAGAGTAGTTAATAGCTAGAGCTCTGGAGTCAGACAGACCTGGTTCAAATGCTAGCTATTCCACTTAAAGCCATTCAGTCTTGGGACAGTTAATCTTTATGGTTTTCATTTTTCTTATTCATCAAATGGGAATGATATCTCATAGGATAATTGCATGAAAGAAATGAGATTATACATGTAAAGATCTGAGGATAGTGCATTTAATAAATGCTAACTATTAACATTATTGCATCTGTATATATTTTAATTTGTACAATATTGTCTCTTTCACCAATCACATGAAAAATACATGAAAGTGCTTTGAAAAATTTAAAGTATCATATAAATTAAATTGGTAATCATCTTATATGAGTATTTCTCAACTCTTTCAACTCTTTGAAGACTGGAACTACATCCTATGTCCCACAGCATATTGCACAATGATAGGCAAACAATAAGCCCTCGAGAAATGTTTCTCATTTGACTGAAGCAACATGGCATAGCATAAAGAGCATAAGTATCAGGAGACTAGGCTGGGATAAAATTAGTTTAAGGCAGGAGAGCCAGTCTGCAGTCATAATTTATTCATTCAACAAATATTTGTTGAACACATTCTCTGTGCTAGATATTGAGTCCAGATAATGTCATCAAAAAGAAGCTGTACAAGTCCCACAAAGTCCCACAAAGCCAAGTCCCTGGGCAGTCTCCCCAATTCCAGCCTACGCTAAAAGCACAAAAGGCGGCAGCCAACATTGTATACCACTGGACAAATGGCCTATTGCTTTCGGGAAAGCCCCATCCTGCCTGGCTGTAAGTAGCTCTGACTAAGAGTTGGGGGAGGGAGGATAAGTGGGGGAGTGGGCTGCTTCCAACAGAAATGACAGGAACTGCTGCCTGCTAATTTATTTTGATTTATACTTAGTCCACAGTTCAGTCCCTCAGTCTATACAATGCTCTTTCCCCTAGACATTATCTCTCCCTCCCCCGATCACCTACGTGTTCAAGCCTGGTTCTACAGTACCCTGCCCTTCTGCTGTCACAGCTGCCTGCTGAGTGGGACTATGGGAGGATGCTATGTGTAGTCCTCAGAGGGCACTGAGAGTGGGCTTCAGTGGTATGTGAATCCTGGCAGCGTCTCAGATCCTCGAGGGGGAAAGAAGAAAGCACAAGCCAAGACAACAAGTGAGGGAGGGAGGCAGGGGCTGAGGTTATTGGGGTGGAAGGGAATCCAGTGTACAAATTCACAGTCTCTCTCCTGGCTTAACCAACGCTTCTGGTGTTTGTCTCATGCCTGGATTTGTCACAGTTGCCTTACAATGCTCTGGTCCATCGGGAAGGTGTGGAGGGTCCAGCCACGGGCTCCGTGCCTGCTGCCTTTGGGATGGTACACCTGCCAGGCTCTACCTCTGTCAGAAGCGTAGGCCAAAGCCAAAGCTACAATGGCA
>NW_006494609.1:86883-98160 GCF_000325575.1 Pteropus alecto | reverse complement strand
TGGGTGACCTACTAGAGAAGAGGATATTTCTGTTGATGGGGCAACCCAACAGATTCCAAATTTGCATCTCTCCTTTTCACACTGGGAGTAGACAGAGTGAAGGGGCAACAGGAGGAAGAGGCGGGAGGGGGATGATGGAAAAAGTGGGAGAAAGGACCAGAACTCAGGGTGGGGTTCTCCACCAGGGAGTGTCTGGAAGTCCCGGGTCAGGCGCAGGTGCAACTCTAGAGAGGTGTTGTAGTCACATGGCTTCCTTCTCTCTCTGGGAGCATCTGCTGAGCTTCATTTCTGTCAGTTGGATATACCGAATCACGTTGGTGTCTGTGAGGAGAGAAACACACCTTAGGGAACACTTGGTGAGGGGAACTATTGGGCCTACAAAGAACCAGGCCAAATCTGCGTCTGCCAGACTCACTCAGCCAAGGCCCATGGTGACTGAGAGGGCAACCAGGATGCTGGCTTTCTCCTTGACTGCCTCCCCATAGCAAATGTAGACAAGTCACCCTGACCTGGCGGTCAGATGGGAAGGAGAGCAGAAGAGAAAGAATTTCTCCCTTTATGTCCATGCAACGTCAAATCCCCGTGGTCCTGAGTCAGCACAGTTAGTTGAGGTTCTGTTTAGAGTTTTAACCTCAGGTAAGTAACCAACTTCTTCAGCCTTACGTTTTGTGTGAAAGAAACAACCTCCATTTTTGAATGCCTACTTTGTGTCACATTTTTAACCTTCATTAACTCATTTAATCTCCATTATAATTCTGCAAGGTATGTAGCATCATCCTCAAGTGACAAAAGGGAAAACTTGGTCCCAGAGAGGTTAAGTAAGATGCCCAAGGAGACACATAGTAGGTAGTATGTCTGACTACAAAGCCTGCCTCTCCTGGGGATCATAATACCTTCCTCATGAAATTGTTGTGAGGACCAAAATAGGTTAGTCTAAAAGTGCTTAATCCAATGATCAACAAATATTCATTGAATGTAATTTTTTAGAATTGAAGAGTTTAAAATCACTTTGGTTCATCCTCTTATTTTTGTCCTTATAAGCAGAGTCGGACAACCACCTCACCACAAAATGAGGAATTTTCCCCAATCCTGCTACTTAAAGTAGCAAGTGGAGTGTGACGTGAAACAGCTGCTTAGCTCTGCACACATCAGAATATCGGAGTTACAGGGCCGCCTGAGATATTTACTTCCAGATGTAGAAATCAATGCTGTAGAATAGTCAACAATGCCAGGCATAACATCCAGAACAGTGCTGGCATATAGTAATGTTCAAGAAAATTCTGTTGAATGAGCCCAGTTATTAGTTCTCAAGTTGCTTACAGTATAGTTGGGGGACCCTGACTGATATACAGAAAACAAATCAACACATGAAAATAAAGATATTGGTGTTCTTAAAAAAAAAAAAAAATCAAGTCAAAATCATTGTTGAAACGTTACCTCTTCAGAGAGGCTCTTTCTTACTACCAGGTCTACAATAGCACGCCATTTACTCTTGATCATCTTACTCTGTTTATTTTCTTTATCGCATTTCCCTCTTCTAAATATTATATTATCTATTTGTCCATTTGTTTACTGATCATCTTCCTCCATTATAACATAAAATCCTTGAAGGTAGCAACTGTTTTGTTCACTGGTATCTACCCAGCACCTAGATGAGTTCCTGGGCCACTGTAACTGCTCAATAAATATCTGTGGAACGAGTAAATGGCTGAGATAACGAATAAGAATTTAACTGAATGATACAGATACTGCATGCTCTAAGGAATGGGATCTGACTGGAGAAGAGGGAATGGGATGCTTCCTGGAAGATGCTGGGCTTAGCACTAAAATTATTCATTTGTATTCTGTCTTGCCAACCAGAGTGCGAGCTCCTCAAAAGTAGGGGCCATGTCTTCTTATCTGCATGCCCGGTGTCCAGCACAAATCTTGATACATACAAAGAGTTCAATATGGATTTATTAAGCTGGGTTTTGGGTTGGAAAAGACAAAGAATGCAATATTTATTTGAAGAGAAGAGTTCCCTGGAACCCAGACCTCAGGCAAATACATAGACTTTGCTCTCCTTATCCGAGGTCTTAGCACCCATTTGACCCATAATTTTCCATTTCTGTGCCTGCCTGGCCCTGCACCATGAAAGCTGTCCACTACAATGAGAAGGCCTTAGGAGCTGCTCAAAGGGTCTGACAGTAAAAAAAAAATCAATCGCTGCCTTACCTGTTGGCTGTCGGGTCCTTGCTTCTTTCAGGTAGTAGAGTGCTTTGTCATAGTCTCCAAGGTGGTAGAAGGCCACACCAGACCGATAAAGGGCCTTGAAGTTCTCCCCTTCCTTCTTCAGGACTTTGAGGCAATACTCCTTGACTCGTTCATAGTTTACCAGCTCAGCCTGGAGCAGGCAGGCTATACAAGAGAGAAGGATGGGAAAATGCCATCAACACAACAGTGGCAGTCTCTGAATGTCTCTCTTTGGTTCTTCCCATCTAGAGAAGGTTTAGGAGTGTTAGGGCTTTACATGGGAGTTTATGCTGTGGAATTTGTCATTAGCTAATTCTGAGTTCTAGGACCCAGTTTCATCACCAACAAACTGGGTAACCTTAAGTTACTTAGCCTTGTATTATAGGTTAAATTGTGCCACTCCCAAATATATGTAGGATTCTGAACCCACAATACCTCAGAATGTGAACTAATTTGGAAATGTGGTCTTTACAAAAGTAATCAAGTTGAAAAGAGGTCTTTAAAGTGGGCTCTAATCCAGTATTACTGGTGTCCTTATAAAAGGATACTACAGACTGAATGTTTGTGTTTCCCCAAAATTCATACGTTGAAAACAAATTTCCAATGTGATGGTATTTGGAAATGGGGCTTTTGGGAGGTGACTAAGTTGTGAGGGTGGGGCCCTCATGACTGAGATTAGTGCTCTAGTAAAAGAGACCCCAGAGAGCTCCTTCACCCTTTCTACCATGTGAAGACAGTGAGAAGATGGCCATCTAAGAATCAGGAAGCAGGTCCTCCCCAGACACACAATCTTCCAGTGTTTTGATCTTGGATTTTTCAGCCTCTAGAACAGTGACGAATAAGAGGTTGTTGCTTGAGCCACCTAGTCTATGGTATTTTTATTTTAGCGGCTAAATGGATTAAGTTTAAAAGGGGAAGTTTGGACACTGAGACAGACGCACAAAGGTGCCATGTAAAGAGATATAGGGGGAAGATGGCCGTCTATAAGCCAATAAACGCCAGAAGTTAGGAGAGAAGCTTGAAACAGATTCTTCCTCACAGCTCACAGAAAAACCAACCCTACAAGCGTTTTGATCGTGGACTCCTAGCTTCCAGAACTGTGCGGCAACACATTTCTATTGTTTAAGTCACCAGCTTATGAGACTTTCGTTGTGGCAGCCCTAGGAATAAGCTAAAGAGGCAAGCACAACGCCAACCATGGCTGATATTCGTCTGGTGCTTACCTTATGCTGGGCACTTGTCTCATCGCTTTACTTGTGTTACCTGGTATAATCCTTGGAATACTATGGTGTAGGTCCTATTATTATTCCCATTTTACAGGTGAGGAAGCTGAGACCCAGAGAGGTTAAATACTTTCCCAAGGTTCAACAATATGAAAGAGGCAAGGCTGAGATTTAAATCTATGCTGGCTGGCTCCAGAGACCAAGTTCTTTATTGAGTTATTGAGAAGACTATATAAAATAATAACCATAAAGTATTTAACACAGGATTTGGCACATAGTAAGTACCCAAAGTGTTATTTAAGATTATAATTCTTTTCAGCCCCTGCACCACTGCAGTGACAACTGCCTCTGACTTTCTTCAAGTTCTCTTTCATACTTGTTTGTCTCTGCAGTTCCTGGGAGTAGGGGCCTTCTGATGAGCTAATACCCAGCCTCATTCAGGGCACACCTGTCAACATGATAAGCCTGAGTGTCCCAGACAAGGGGAAGCTAAGCCTGGCAAGTGCCTATGGTGGGGCCCCTTCCTATTCCACAGTCAACCATCTCTGCGGAAACTGTCTCTGCTTGAAGCTTTCTCACACCAGCCATCAGCCATAGCACCAGGCCCAGGGTGAGGATGCTTGTATGACCCTGCAGAGTGAGCACCTCCTGAAACTCGGTGCTCTGGTTGCCTCACTTGCCTCACTGTAATCCCAACCCTGCTGAGCTACCTCTGCCTCCATTCGATCACTAAAATAGTAGGTATCGATTAAGAGCGAAGAAGTGCGTTACACACCTTGGAGAGATTATCCAAAAAAAAAAAAGGAAAAAGAGACACCAGTCTGCTTCTTCAAAGCAAATAAAAACAGAAGGCATAACTGCTGCTTCCCACCAAGACCAGGCTGGGGGTGGTGGGAGAGAATGCCAGTGAGCTGCTCCTTTGGGCCAAGGTTTCTCCCACATTGGAAGAACCATCCTCAGAAAGAGGCAAGTCACTGATTTTAATCTTTGGAGGTCTAACCTCAGCTGTTTTTATCCCTTAAATAACTTCCCTGGGATCAGAATGGCTAACTAAGAGATCAGACCTTTCATTGGGCATTGTGAACAAAACAAAACAAAACAAAACAAAACAAAACACATTCTTTTGCAGAGTGAGAGAGAGGGTGGTGAATCATAGTTTTTTCAAGTTTGAAGGTGTGAGAACCAGGAAGTGGAAGATAATCAACCTAGATCTAGAAACTGACCTGTCAGGTTTCATTGGCCACAGGGCAGAAAGCCAAACAAGTTGACCAAAGCAACCGGCTGCGAACCCCATGGGCCTAGGTATAGGTAGCTGTGGTCACAGAGGATCTCTATCTGCTGACATGCCAGGGAGCCATCCGCTGAGCTGATGCCCTTAGCCCTCCTCCCATCTCCTCCTCCAGCTGTGGAGTCTGAGGCCCTGCTGTCCCCTCCTACCCCCGTGCTGTTTGCATCTGTCCTAGTGCTTACGCAGCTCTGCAGATGAGGAGGGGTTTCTGTCAAGAGATACCCAAGCATGAACCTCTGGCTGTTACCTGTGTGGGACTTGGCTTCAACATCTGCTCCCAGAACTATAGGGTGTCCTATCTGTAGCTTCCATCCACGTGCCCCATCTACTGTTCTCTCGGCCCAGACCGAGTGGCCCTCTTCCCATTCAGCCCTCCATCTTCACACACTTCTGTCTGTTGACCTGAGCAGCTTAGGAAACGGACCTTTGTGTTCTTTTTTTTTTTTGAACAGTTTTTGAACATCTAAAATGGGGGTGGGGGAGAGCAAAGAGGCCTGGAAATGGAAAAGATCTCTCAATCAATTTCTGGGACTCTTTCGGTGAAGATGTTTTGAATTCCCTTGGTGGAAACTGATACCTGGCGTGGACCAGGGCTCGGATACAAAGACCAGGTTAATAACATTTCTTTCAAAAGAGTTTCTAGGTACGGTTGTCTTAGAGCCCAGGCCCATCTTTAAGTGTCCGCTGTGGGCGTGTCTCCCCACACTGCACCCCTTTTGCCATTGAATGACTGCATCTTTGAATCCAAATATATACTCAGAATTGAGGCAATAGATGGGAATGAGCTCCTTCTTTGTCCAGCTGAGACCTTCCTCCTAAAGTCCACAGTCTCTGCTGCTGAGACTGACTGACCTGACAGTGCTTATTCCCTTCAGGAAAGATCCTGCCCCAGAGCCTTGCCTGGGAAGACCACATCAGAACATAATCCAATCTCTATGCAAAAACAAACAAACAAACAAAACCCTCCAGATAGCAGGAGAATTGCCTGACAAAACCCCTCTTATCACTGCCTTACCAGTTCTGATTGTCGTTCTCAACAGAAGCCACCTCACCATGAGTAATAGAAAGAACAGAATTCCTTTTGAAGGAACCAGTGAAACAATTTCACCCTTTGATTAGGTGGCAAATGTTGTATTCATAGGCTGTTAGATCGAAACTATTTAGTAAAGTGCAGGCCCCTTGTTTTACAGGTAGGAAACTGAGGCCCAGAAAGGGAAAGTGATTTCCCTAATGTTGGCTAGTGGCAAAGGCGGGACTGGGATCCAGCAATTCTGAGTCCCAGCTCACTACTCTTTGAAATATTTATCCAGACTGTATAGCAGAACACAGAAACTGTTATATTATAAACCTTAATCCAAATAGAGACCAGGTTACAACAATGTGATTGAATAGTCCTGGAGCATCAATGAATCCACAATGACAATCTAAGACCTCCTGGATGAAGGGCTCTACCCACATTAATGTAACATTAGAAAGAAAATATATTAGGGGTTCTCTAATGTTTATCACTTCTATCTCCTGAATGCCACTTAAATTAATCTCTTTCTCCTGTCTCTACTTGAGTCCACGTAGTCACTATCATTTCATCACCCAAATCCACTCTTGCCTTAAGAATAAAGTCCTAGATCCTCAAAATGGACAATAAGGGTCTGTGTATCCTGGTTTCATCTTGCTCTCTCTTGGCTCTGCCTAGAACGCTTTCTCCTTTCCACCTACATCAGTGGTTCTCAAACTCGTGGGATTTCATGCCCCAAGGGATATTTGGCAATATCTGGAGACAATTTTTGGTTGTCGCAGATGGCATCTTACTGGGTAGAAGCCAGAGACATTGCTAAACATTGTACAATGACCAGGACATCCCCTCATAACAAAAAATTATCCAGCCTAAAATGTTCATAGTGCTGAGGTTGAAAAAGCACTCAGTCTTTGGAAACCATCTTAAATACCACTTCTTCCGAGAAGCCCTCCCATGAGATTTTATACTAGTTGAAGTCCACCCCCCAACTTATGCCTTCTCCTTTACAATACTTGGCACATGGGAGTATCTGTGAAAAAGTAACATCACAAAGCTAATAAGTGTCTTCCCCACCGGTCCATCAGCTCCAGGATGGAGTGGAGTGTTTGGTTCATCACCTGATCCCAGTGCCCTGTATGTGCCAAATGTAGTTAGGCATCACTTTTTGCCTTAATGACCTTGGAACACAAAAAAAAGGTAGTTTACTCAGGTGACCTGTCTTTTACCAGGAGTTGCATGGGTTTCCAAGGGCTTCAAATACAGACCCGCAGAGGACCCATGGTTAAGAACACAGTCTTGGTAGTCTGGAAGTAGTAGGTGGATATCATAATTCTACTACCTCTTAGCTGAGTGACAAGCTCAGGAGAATCTAGCCCAGCACCTGTAGGCAGCATTCCATTCTCCCAGAGGGTAATAAGAGTAAGAGCTGGTAACTTTTATTAAGCATGAGTAGGCCAGGCACTGTTCTAAGCATCAATTTTAACAACAACCTATGAGGTAGGTTCCAGTATTTTGCCCACTTTCCAGATGGGAAAACTAAGGACCAAGGAAGTTCTGTCTCTTGCTCAAGGTCACAAAGCTAAGTGTCAGGGCCAGGATGTGAACCTAAGCCATCTGGCACCTGAAACTGTGCTCTTAAGTGTTATACACACTGCCCTCCTAGGATGTTTAACTGCCCATAATGAATTTTAACTCAGTTCCCTCATTTGAAACAGGATTCAGCTTCTTATGGCCTTAAGTGTGAGGCCTGATGGTGCCAAACTGTGCTCACTTTATATGTATATTTTATATGTATACTTCTCATCTGAAAGCTTCCTATACAACTCTCCAGGACCCTCTACCACTTGTTTTTCTGCGCTAAAGAAGAAAAACAAACAACAAATGAAACCAAGTAGAGAGTTTCCACCAACACTTTTTTTTTAAGTTCTAAAACCACCAGCATCTCCAATTCCCTTGAGAGTCAGCTGTTATCCTAATACAGCTGACGCATCTCTGGTTTCTTCCTGAAACAACTCCTATCTCCCCTGGTGCTTGCAAACTAAGCCCCACGGTATTATTTTTTAATTGGAATTTTTATTGAGATAGTTGTCACCTCACATACAGTTGTAAGAAATAATATAGAGAGATCTTATTCAGACTTCCCTGGCTTTACTTGTACGTGCGTGTGTGTTCAGTTATATACCATTTTATCACATGTGTAGGTTCCTCTCCAAAGTTTCAGAACAGTTCCGTCACCACAAGGATCCCTCCTGTTGCCTTTTTATAATTACTTGCATGTCCCTCCTGTAGCCCCACCTCCTCTTTCACCCCTGACAACCATTAATCTGTTCTCCATTTCTAAAATTTTGTTATTTCAAAGTGTTATCTAACTGGAATCATATAGTTTGAAGACTTTTGGAATTGGCTTTTTAAAACTCATCATAATCCCCTTGAGATGCATCCAAGTTATTGCATGGATCGGTAGGTAGTTCATTCCTTTCTATTGCTGGGTAGTATTCCATCGTAGAGATGTATCATAGTTTGTGTGACCATTCATCTGCTGAAGAACATCTGGGTTGTTTCCAGGTTTTGGTTACTATGAATAATGCTGCTATCAACATTCGTGGACAGCTTTCACCACTCTAGGATAAATGCCTGGATCATAAGGGAAAGTATTCACTCTCTCACCATTAAGTATAATGTTAGCTTTTTTTCTTTTCTTTTTTTTTTTGGTAGATGTTCTTTATCAAAATCAGGAAATTTATCTCGATTTTTAACTTGCTAAGAAATTACTTTCTATTACCTATGAATTATAGCACACCCTCACCTAATGCTTTCACAGAACGTGTTGGGTAGTCTTTTTCTAATGAGGGCAGATCTGTAGGTACGATCATCAAGTAGGCTCTTTAGTTTTCCAAAGAATGAAATTATTTCTTGCTTAGATCAGGAGATGCCCATCATTGCAGTTATTAATGAAATGTGTCATCTTTGCCTTTCCAGACAAGCATCTGCAGGTCATCTTTAAATCCTCACACAGCAAAACCACATAATAGTGGTTTACAGATATTGCATGCTCAATAAGTAGCAATATCTAACACTTGTATAGTGTTTTACAATTCACTTGACCCGCGGTGACTCTGGGAAATAGGTATTATTAGCCTTGCTTCCAGAAGCTTCCAGAGGTTTAAGGAAATTAAGTGACTTGCTGAAGCCATTTGACTTGTAGGGGAAGAGCCAGGATTGTCTAAGCCCAAGTTCCGTGTTGGCTTCACTCCTGCAGAACTGATGGTAAAGAATAGGAAACCCAGACTCACTGATCTCTAAAGGTCTTTTCCAAGTCTAAGGCACTGAGAAGCTATAACAAAGGAGGATGGCAGTGTCTTTGTTCGCGTCATACTTGCCTTGCTTGGCACCCAGATAGAGTTCTCCTTCTACTGCCATTGCCGTGCATTCTACCAGGAGTCATTTGGCTTTATCTAGTGGGTTGACTCTCCTCTGATTCCACTCACTTTAATTTCTGACCTTCTATTTTTCCAATCTAGCACATGCTTGTACTTGATTCAAGCAAACATTGCCAAGTGTTTTTTTTTTGTTGTTGTTTTCTCTGTTTTAGCAACACTGTCCTTGGAGATCTCGGCTTTTCACCATTTCCAAGATGCTCTGTTTCCTCGCCCTCTGAATTCTTCCCTTGGATGCCCCAGCATTCAAGAGCTGCTTGATCGAGGGCTGCTGCACCTCTCTCACTGTCGCGGCACAATCCTGGGCAGAGGCTCTTAGTAAACTTATTCATTCCTCATGGCCTGTGCCCAGAGCTTTGGGAGGAAAATGGAGAGCATTCAAAAGATGGTGACATCTTCAATAATTTTATATTCTTGTTATTCACCCTTAGCTATCAAGTGGCAGGTAAAAGAGCTAAGGTGAAAAACGAATCTAGAAATCTTGTAAGCTGTAGGTTTATGTTGACGGTTCTTTAAGGGATATTGGGATCTGCTCAAGGGACTTGTAATGCCAAAGCCTGAAGTCACCTCAGTTTTTTGGTACCTCTCGAGTGCCACTGTTCATGAGGGAAGGCGTAGACCTGGGTGCTATGGCAGCATACTTACCAGTTATCCTACCTATGGCCCCTCTCACTCTTGATCTCACTGTGGCAGACACAGAAGAGAGACAGGAGTAGTAGAAAGAAGGTGGGACAGGATTATTTTTGTGGGAGTCTTCATTGACACTGCCTTCTTGGAAGTGGAACTTTGAAGGGGCCGGCTGGGCCATTTGAAATATGATAATGAATATATACCCAGAAATAGTCAGAAGAAATCCATTACCCAATATGATCTTTTCCTTGTTGGCGCTTGTCATGCCCACTGGCAGGAGTTCTGAGCCGGGATGAGGGGAAATCTCAAAAGCCCAAAATCCCATCCTATTCTCTTTTCGTACTTTAAAGAACGCCTCTCCTGTTCTGATCACCTCTCCCGCCACTTCTCTGTGACCCCAGCAATATCTCTTCTGTTCCCGTTGCTTCTCCCACCTTCCCTTCGTGACACCAGAGCAAATATCATGTCACTGAGTTATGTTTGGGGATGCTAGTTAACAGGTGCACACGTAGCAGAAAAAGCACTTCCGTGGCCTCTCTGTGTGTAACAGCAAAGCATTGGAAATAACGTAAATATCCCCCAGCAGGAGATTGGTTAAATAAATAAAAGACATTGGTTTAATGGAACATAACATAGACATTAAAATCAAGCTGTAGAAAAACACGTAATGACACTGAAAAATGTTTTCCGTGGAAAATATTGGTGGAAAGATGAAGATTGTAAAAAGTTTGTACAATACAACCTGAATCTTGTGAAAAATGTGTGTGTGTGCATGTGTGCACATGTGTGCATCAGGATGAAGAATTTGTAATAGCAGGCATCACAGTTCTTAGGGAATAAATTACCCTATTTTTAGAATACCCTCATCAACTGCTTCAGTGAGGAAGGTGAAGCTTTGAGATCAGGCAAATTAGGTAGATGAAAAGATGGCCAAACTGCTCTGCATGTGAAATGACAGGAACTTGAGAATAAGAAAAACTAAGATGTGAAGAAGGGCTGGAAGGGGGAAAAAAACCGTCTGAGAAGCATGAGGTAGTTGGAACCAGCCAGAAAAGATAAGAGGTCAATAAGAAGTTCCTGGTGGTCTGATGGTCAAATGAGATTTAGGAAAAAGAATTTTGAATATTCAATTTTTGAGATGTAAACTCCCTTTGTATCCCATACCCTTCAGTGAAATCTGGTATGACTATACTACCTGACGTTACCAGGGGACATGAACGAGAACAAGCAACAGGGGGAGGCAGAACTGGCCCTTGGTTGACGCCCAGGAAGAAGAGCAACAGACTGTGGGGGCAGCGCGGAAGAAAGGAGACCGGGGCTCCCAGCAGTGGCCCCAGCGAGTATGAGACAAACCCTGTTTTTTTATCAATAAACTGGAGAAAGGCAGACCTTGAAGCAGGGTGACTGATGTCTGTTTTATATACACATGTTTATATACATACAGAAGGAAGA